>NC_066837.1:17550000-17872500 GCF_001640805.2 Lates calcarifer | reverse complement strand
AATAAACAGATAAATTACATATCATCTGATACATGTCATCAAAAGCAGCCTGGGGGAATCATAGGGGAAAAGCCTACACAGCAGGACATGACTGCATAATTCAAAATTAACATCAGTGTGAACAGAACTATTGTAAAAAATGACATTTAGTATGAAAGTGAAACTTCCAAAATCAGAACTTTTCCCAGAGCACCATAGGAAACTAGTAGGAAATGTGTAGGAGAAACTTTCTACAAAGAAAAGTCCAGCATATCATGGGTCATAAGGTCAGGTCGTTCTGTCAGTGGATTGCATAGTTCTTCCCCCTGTGTGGGATGATCATTTCCAATGATCTGGGTCATGAGTCATAAGGCCCGTGTGCAAAGAAAATTCCACACACTATAAACCCTAACCCTAACATGATGCCCTAGCATCTGATTTTAATATTTGGAGGAAATAGCAGCCTTCCTTCGCATCTATTATGTGTATAAAGATTAGAGCCAATGATAATAACTGTATTCCCTTTGGTCATCTGATAACCAAAGACAAAGCAGTGTTGATGGAGATGAACAAACTCCTTCACTGCCCATTAACCTACCCTCAAAAACCCAAGTGAAAACATGCTTTTAAAATTTTTGGGGAATTTATACCAGATCAAAAAGTGAAATCTCTTGTTCACAAAATCATTCAGATCTTTAATTCAGTATTTAGAAGAAGTTCTTTTGTTAGCAACTACAGCTTTGAGTCTCCATGGGCAAGTCTGTACAAGCTTTGCACACCTGGATTTAAAATTTATCTCATTGTCCCTGCCAGATACTCTCAATCTCAGTCAGATTGGATGGGAAGTGTCTGTGAACTGCCATCTTCTGGTCTCTCCACAGATGTTCTGTGGTGTTTAAATCTGTGCTTTGGCTGGGCCACTCAAAGACAGTCAGAGACTTACCCTGAAGTTTATGGCTTGTTTTTTGTCCCAGTATACAGTATGAATTGTTAGCCCTCATAAACACAGGTGTGTGCATTTCTAAACGGTGTCCACTCAATTAAATTTTCCACAGGTGAACTCATATCAAGTTATAGACACATTTCAGGGATAAGTAAAGCAGACAGGATGCACCTACCCACAATTTAGAAAGCCACAGCAAAAGGTCTGAATACTTTCAGTTTTTGATCTGTTGTAAACTTGTAAAAAAAAAAAAAAAAAAAAAAATCTTGAAACTTGAGTGAAGATTGATCAGCAGAAATGGCAATTTTATCCATTTACACTTAAATCTACATACTGTGCAGAAGTGAAGGGGCCACTGTATGTACTTGAATTTTTATGTTTGGTTTTATATTTGCTTGTAATTTAGATTAATTTGCAGATATGTTTTCACAGTGTACAGTTTGTCTGCGCTAATGTCCCTGCTTTTAGGCTAAGCATTTGAAAGCTGAACATTAAGAGAATATAGCAAACATCTTATTTTTGTGAATAAAGTCCCAATGTGGTTTGTGTATTGTTTCACAGTTTTTGGAGAAAGAGCAGAGCAGGTCTCTGTCTATAGTCCTACTGTTGTTCAGAGTTGTAGTATTTGTTATGCTGTTTCATTGATCGATAATGAGGCTTTCAAACAATGCCTATTGTTCAACCACTTCAGTCCAGACTGAACAGCTTTGGATGGATTGCCATGAAATTTGCCACAGGTATCAACTGTACCCTGAAGATGGATCCTAGAGGCTTTGGTGATCCCCTGACCTTTTGTCGAACATTACCATGGGGTTCACATTTGTGGTCTTGAGTGAAATGTCTTGACAGTTATTCATACATTCATGTTCCTGTGAGGTTCAATTTTAGTCACTTTAGCAATCGTCTGACTTTTCATCTAGCATCATCATCTGTTCAAAAGTTTCGTCTGTGCAATGCTTTTGATTATGACTAAATACTTGCAAAACTAACTGTGGTGGAGGTGATGTCAGAGACGAGTGATTGAAACCACAGGCAATGTGACATGAACAGCACAAGACGGGGCAGCGTGACTTCTGTCAGCCATTTGGTGTCTGGCTGATGGTGCTACCAGCAGTCTGTCAGGAGAGACAGTTTTTGGTGTGCTTAACTGAGCTATTTCCAAGATGCCAACTTTTACTTTCTCTGTGGGGAAATCTCATTTTTTTCACTTCCCACATGATGAACAAAGGCAGAGCTTTTGACTGTAAAATATGAGTTGTATTTAGGAGTATGGTGTGCCTACTTGTAGAGAAGGTGTAATAAAGAAAAGACAGGCAGCCTTAGTAAATATACCTGACTAACATCAGTCTCCACTGGTGCTGTGTCGATGATGGCCAGGTAATGACACAGTGGTAAAAGTTCACTGTATGTAAGTATCCTTTAGTCTTATTTTTCATTAAAAAAACAAAATCAGTATATTCAAATAATGGGTTTGGTGGTCTGCTGATAGAGGTTGTAAGTCCTGTCTGATGACCCCTAACACTACATCAGTTGCTATGGCAACCTACTACATCAACTAAATCACCTAATGTGGACACTGTAAAAATCTGGAACTTTTATTCAGTGTTGTCTTTGCACCTCCCCATGTGAAGCCTTAGCTCTCTGAATCATTATGCTTCCTTGTTCCTCCAGGTGGGAAGCCCACAGGTGTGCTGTGTGGTGAGCCGTCAGCCCCCCTTAGGAGAGGAGGGAACCACACCATCAACCACTCAGCAGACGCCCCCGCCACAGTAAGATCATGCTTCAGATCATGAGTTGCAGAAGGAAATGAATTGAAACCTGAGGTCAGACAAACATGTAGGGAGGCAGATGACACCCTAATGATTTCATGGATTTTATTTCTCTTCTCTTAATGTCTCACAAAGGTAGCTTGTGTAACATGACTTGACAAATTACATTCAGGTCATAACTACTTGAGATAAGTAGATCAAGACTGATACAGATTTTTTTTTTCCTTGTGAAGTCTGTTGAAACACTGACCTCTGTTTCTGCTTGCTTGTTTTTAGGAAGGAGAAAATCCTGTATGTGATCATGGTAAGCACCTGTTTTTTTCTGGTCATGTCTCCCAATTTTACATTACTTGGATAACTTCTAATCTATAGCATCTCCCTGTAGTCTACCTGCTGGCAGATTTATGCAAGGCTGTTTCTATCATAATGTGTACACCATCTGTACTTCATAGAAAAGAGAAAAGGAAAGACAGAAAAAGGATTAGATAGCAAGAACTCTCCCCTTAATAAATCCTGAACCAGTGGTCCAATATTTCAAGGAGCAAAGTTGTCATATGTAATCACATCTCTTTATGACATACATCATACATATACTGTACAAATCTATGTGCACATACAGTTTATGTACCTATACACACATGCCTATGCATGCATGAATACATATAGGCATACACATACTGTACACACTTACATTTTCTTCACTTTTTCACTTGTTTGAAAATTGTTGATTTATGTTAGTTAATGCTTACTGATTTCCAGTTAAACCATGGCTACATACAGTACATGATATTCTGTTGAAAAACAAGATTAAAACAGCAAGTCCCAGGCAAAGTCAGCATCACCACCAGTCGATAATCCACTTACAAGACATGGGAATCAGACTGTTATTTCATTCTTAACCCTTATTGGCTGCTTAGCTTATGTGTGTGATCCTATAAATGGTGCCGGTTTTACATTACATGAGAAATGCCTTTTAGGATGGGAACATGTCTGTTGGTTTTGGCTGGTTTGCTGTGTGGGTTAATAGTTAATTCAGTATCAGTTGTTCCCACTGATATCAGTGGGGTCTAAAAGAAAGTGAAAAAACATGTGTAAATCTGTGTGACTGAACAAAGCAGGGAAAAACAAAACACTTTTGGTAGTAGTAGATGATCCAACTGAGGCTGCTGAAAGCCAAAACATGTTGATACTCCAAAATTATTTAGATGTACAGTTTGTGGTTAAGATGTCCCTTGAGGCAATGTGACAGTTGATGAGAACATTAATGAGAACCTGACAAGCTTCCAAGGGGTTGAGGTGTATTCTTATGACAAAATGGCTGTGACTGCTCCCTTGTTTATTGTAATCATATTCACATGTCTCCCTGTCTGTGTTCAGAAAACAGCGTGGCTGAGCCTGAGCCTGTTCCCGAGCAGCAGGAGGAGGCCCCTCCAGCTGAGGAGCCTGCTGCAGGAGTACCGTCCGGCCGCCGGAATCCTCCAGGGGGCAAATCCAGCCTCATCCTGGGTTGAATCCCAACCAGTTGCCCCTCTTTACCTCCACTCATCTCTGAACTCATCTTTTTTTCCTTCCTTTTTTTTTTTTTTTTTTTTTTCCTTCAACCAAGGATCCCTGGCCCATTTGTCTGTACCACAGGAATCCTGATGTCTAACAGACACCAGTCTCCTCCACATCCCTAAGTGCATTGTTTTGATACCTCTTTTGGAAACCGTTTTGTACTGTTTTTATTGTTTGTTTATTTTGACAGAAGCACTTTATGTATTTCTATGTATACGGTTCAAAGTCTGCCTTTGCCCCTGTAATGCATTTGACCTATCAGAAAGGGTACAAGGATCACATATCTCATATCAACCAATGGTGAATTCCCCCTAACGTTTTTGCAACAGCACAAGCTGTACTGCTGTAAATGATTTTACAAGCAGTCTCTAGAACACAAGCAAAGAAAAAAGCTGTCACTTTTGCACTGTGTTCAGTTTTGACCCATCGTGCATGCACATCTGGTCTGTAATGTATGAATGTGAGAAGAAACATAACTGTGAAGTTTTTTTTGTTTATAATTCAACCTGTTTGTTAGTTATTTTTCTTTCTTTGTGGAATAATTGTTGTATTGTTGTTGCATGAAGTTGGATTCTTTCTACTGATTATAGTATTATTATCCACCTAGGAGCCACATAAATTTACTGTCATTGTGATCTGAGGGATGCAAACATTTGTCTTCAGATGAGTACTGTAGGTCCCATGCCAGGTAACAGAATTGGAATAAGCCTTTTTTATATAGTAGTCACTAACCTTAGAATCTTGTAATCCCAGTGCCGGTTTTGAGTGCCCCATGTTTTTATAGGTAAAATTTACTCTAAAATAAAGTGTGCCTGTTTGTGTGTTAGGCTACAACATCAAACAAGGTTGGGTTTCCCCGTATTGGAATACTACTAGTATCACCATGACCTAACCATTTCCCATTGCTAGTCAATGGAATGTTGTTGGTCCTGACACTTCAGTGTTTCTGGTAAACCCATCCTAGATTTGACAAGTGACCTTATGACAGCTCAGCCTTTTTTTTCCCCTTCTATGTTTTACCCCCTTATACATTTGTTAAAGACCCTGCTCACTGGAAATATACAAGTCTTTTTTGTAGGTTTCATGTCACATTATTCAAACCAAAATTCACCTTCCTGCTTCTGTCTTGTTGAGTCACGTGCGTGACCGCTGTGTCAGCCAGCTGCCGCGCTGAAAAACCTACATGTCAAGTACATGAAATGTTTTTCCCTGTGGTGTCTATTTTTAACATGTTATGATGCAAGACATGTCTGTTTGCATCCTATACCAATTCCTGTTGCTTGATGTAAGTCACTGCAGAAATTTGAATTAATGAAATGGCACAAGTGGAAATGAACATTAAAAATCAATCTTGGTCATGTGCTGTATTTGTTGTGTGTATTATCTGACTTGTTGAATGAGTATACTTAAAACTGTAACAATCAGGTGATTAATGAAAGTAAATCAACAGAAAAGTAAGTAAAAGCAAGTATTTTTGATTACAATTAATCATAGTAATTTTTGGCAAAACATTTAATAGTTCCAGTGTGAGGATTTAATGCTTTTCTTTGTCTTACATCTGAGTAAACTGAATATTTTGGGGTTTTGAGCTGATGTTTGAAGACAGTACTGTGGGCTCTGGGGAATTTTAACATTTTTTTTCCACTGTATTTTGACATAAGCAAAATTGTTGTTTTGTGTTTATACTGTAGAAATGAGGATTATTCATGCAGACATTTTATACCAAAACGGCTTTAACTCACTCACTCACTAACTGAGACTGTGAAAGCCTTATACTGGCCTCATAATCATTTTGCACAGAACCCTGTCTGTGAACTTTGTCCCCCATCACTTGCACTCAGAATGATCTTTTAATGGCTAGTATAAACAGAAGGATAGATAGGCTACAGCAAACAGATTTGTGTTGACATTACAGACTATTGTTTGAAGGCAGACTTGGAAAATGTGTGAACCTATCCTTTACGCATGTGAGTAAAAAAATAGAATGAAAAGTAAAACTGGCAAAGTAAAGAAAGTACTGATAGCCTTTAATTATCCCACAGTGACAGGGATCACATCTGGATCTTGTTAAAAATGTGTAACTGCATCTAAAATATTTGAAGGAGTACTTTGTGCCATGTGAGTAATAGGAGTTAAGTTGGTTAAATTAAACAGATTCTGACGGCTAACCACTCCTCTAAGTTGCGAGTCATAACGAAAGTGAAAGTATAACTCTAACCGCCAGCAGCCGAACTCAGTCGGTCAGTCTACCAACTTCTCTCAAAGACACTGGTCTGCCTTGCCTTGTCGAGGAGCGTGTACGGTGAGTTTGACGGCACAGTTTCGTGGCAGTGTGTTTTATTTACAGTACGTCCTCTTTAACTATGTAGGCCACGTTTTCTGGCGTATGGTATTGTTGGCTAGTTTAGCGGCGAGGCTGCTGACGTCGTAGGTCACTTACAAACAGTATGTTCTTAATTTAATGAATTATGTTTTATTTTTATGTGACTTGAAATGACCGTGGGAACATGCTGTGGTTGTGAATTGTCCTCATTAGTCTTATATGGCTAAATGCAGCTTTCTACTGGCCCCCGTGAGCTCAGTCTTGTTCTAGATACAGTTTCACATTGTATCCCGTGTTTTCCCTGGCCTGTGCGTCCTGTGTTTGCTTAGCACTTAAAACCTTAAGAAAATCTTGAACAATGGGTCTCCGAAGTTTTGACACTGCTTCCTCGTTTATAATAAAAGATAAATAATAGATAAAGAAAAACGCTGGTTTTACATGTTTACATATTTTCATGTACAGCCGAAGCACCACGCTGCGGTAGTCAGTGTCTGTCACTACCGTGTGTGGGGCGCTTGGCGCACATAGCGACGTTACAATATTACAAGGTGTTATTTGTCGACGCCATGACTGGTTGAAGAGTGGCACGGTGGTGTAGTTAAATTGTCGCCTTACAGCAAGAAGGTTCCTGGGCTCCTGGTTCGAGCTCTGTGTGGAGTTTGCATGTTCTCCCTGTGCCTGTGTGAGTTGTACTTCGCTTTCCTCACATTTTCCTGAATGTGAGTGTGATTGGTTGTCTAGATGTGTTGGCCCTGCCATGGACTGGCGATCCGTACAGGATTTACCCAGGTTCTCGCCCAGTGTCAGCTGGGATAGGCTCCAGTTCCCTACGGGACATTCAAATTCAACATGCAAATCATTTCAAAAGACATCAGGAAGAAGGAAGTCTGTTTGTCCTCAAATAATAACCAGATAGTAGTGCAGATCTGTTTTTTTAAATCTTGCAAAGGAAGTAACATCTTGTGCAGAAGCAGAGGTTTATAAGTTCTGGATCAGACACAATTAATCAAGGAAATTCACAGAGAGAATACAGTGTATTTTCAGCCCTTGGTCAGCGAAGTAGTCAGCCCAGTCTCTCATGCAAAATATGCTGGGTTCCTCTACTACTGTATACACAGTGTATTCACCAACAATGCACTACTAAAGGGTCACAAAATGAAAGGGCATGTGCAAATTTGGAATTTGTTTATGTGAAAGGTTAGCACTCACTCTGTCCCTCTCTGTTAATGTGAGGAGCAATGATGTGGGACTTTGTATTGGCAGTTGGAGGAACTGAAATTAGTAATGCGGGCAGTGTGAAAGCTGATGGTTGACAGTTGAAATTAGCTTAGGTCAGACAAACTGGTGTTGTTGGATATTTTGGAAAATAACAAAAAACTGCAAAACAGAAAAGCCAAAGAAGTGTTTGAAGTATTTTTGAAACAGCACTTCACAGTTTGACACGTTTCACATCTGACTCAGTACATATCAATGTCATGCACAGATGTTTTTTAAAAAAACAATTCTAAGGGATCTTTATCAGAAATGTTGGGGGTGTTGTGATTGTTATGAAGTTAAGGCGCCATCTAACTGAGACATCCCCAGTTTGATTCTGGCATGGGTCCCTTGTTTTATGTCGAGTATCAAGTAAATCCTACATATAGCTGGTGGATTTTTAAACCATCAAATGTAGGTTTTATATGTGTGTGTGTATATATATATATATATATATATATATATATATATATATATATATAGTGTCACCTGTCAACTCTGCCCTACACCACACCTCCTTGTGTCCTTTTGTGGAAAAGAGGACACAAGGACATTCACACCCTGATAGGACCCAGAGGGGAAATATACAGGCACATCTGGCCATCAGGACTGTGTCATCCCTGGTCTTAAATGGAGAAAAGAAGAATGATTGTAGACATCCGGTGGGATCACAGAGTTTAAAACAATATTACTGGGGTTAAATCCACAAACCATCATGTGCTGAGGCATGTTCCGCACGACGTCGTATAACAATAGCTCCAAGACTGGGTTGACCTGTTGTTTCATTTGGCAGCTGACCTGTTTATGTTCACTAAGAATTAATAAAATCCTGACATGATGTACAGGGTGCAGATGTCTCATAACCAGGTCCAAGAGATTAAGACAAGAATCCGCCACCGCACAGCTGCAGTGGCTTGTTTAGTAAATTGGGAAAGGACTTGACTTTGAGACTGCATGTCCAGATTGTAGCTTGCATGTGAACTTCATATTTGTCCAGTTTAGTAATTTAGGAATTTCCAGTCTCACTCGAGTTAGCTGGGAGAAATGGGGCATTCCCTGGCCTTTTGTGTTAACATATTAATGGCCATTGCAGCTGGCAAATCAAAATTTGTTTTCTGTTTCAGTTGTGTGAGTGACCGAAATGATGCCAGTGAAAGACATAATAGGATGCAGTTGTGCAGAGTTGAGACAAAAAGATGGAGATAACACAGCATGAGTGGGGTCAGAATGAGACAGACTAAAGTAAATAAACTCTTCACACAAAGGCTATGCAGTGTGGTAACAAGTACCATCACCTGGCACACAGATGTGGTGTCGCCAGGGATACATGCAGACAAAACAAAAAACACAATCAGACCAGTATGCCACTGTAGGAGTGAGGTTCAAAGCCCAGGTGAACATCCTTTGATTTACATTACCCCGATGTTCATGTCGTTCTGTCAGAAAAGGAAGCAAAACTACTGATAAGCAGTCAACAGAACACAAGGGTCATCACAGATATGTGTTCTCTTTGAAGTTTGGAAGACATTGCCTAAAACTTGGCAACTCTTTCTGTGTGGTACTAAGTAATCTCTTTAAGTGGACTTTCTCTTTCAGTATGACTCCTTGTGTGGGGTAGAGCGCCATTTCGCATGTCAACACAAATCAGACAGCTGGTATAACAGGCTTCTGAAGCAGCCCTGCCAGCAGAGCAACATTGTAAAAGTAGACTGACATACATTTAAACCAATTTAAAGTCTGTTTCCCATTTTTGTTTATTTATTTTTTAATAGAAGCTGTTGTGTATGGTCTAAAGCAGCACCTACAGTCACCAACCCTGAGAAATTAAACAACCAGGGAATAAACATACATAGGTATGTTGCTTACAATGTCACTTTACTACATTCTCAAGAAATCAAATCAATTTACCAACTCTTCATCTATGAATGTCTGATTACCTGTGCTGCTGTCATCTTTGCAGCACTTGCATGATGAAATCTATCACAGTTTCTGGCTCAGTCACTGGTGATGAATCTATTGGCATCTGAAAAATGGCTTAAGAAAACATCCTCTGGACAGAGATGGTGTTTTCTATTCAGATGATAAGTATGTGGAACAGAGGTCAAAATGGATGGTAGCTGGAAAGTTAAAACTATTTAGAATCCAAGTTGAATTTGATTTTGAAAAGTGATCTAGACAAGCAGTACTGAGATCACATGTCTGTAGGATCTTGCCTACCTACGGTTTCTTATTTTGTATATGTGCATTTCCTTTTGTAAAAGCCCCTTGATGCACATCATCATAAACAAAGTTATAAAAAGCTATGATATTTGGAACTGGTTCCTATATAAATAAACATGAATGAACACCACCCCCACTCCCACCCACACACAAGACCCCACTTCCTTTTTAACCCCTGCTCAGCTCCTGCAGCTGAAAAACTGACATGACCAGCCTGTCATGTTCTTTTCAAAAACATGTTTGCTACTGAATGTAATATTGGGTGTATCTTCTTACTTGTTTTAATCCTCACTTGATAGAAAAATAAAATGGCCAACATCGACTTCTTTTTGAAAGTAAGCAGTTCTCAAGAGTTTGTAAAGAAAAGGATAATTTCCAACAAAGTAACATATTCTCAGGAACAGTGAAGCTGTGAGAACTGTGTGGGCGTAAAAACAAACTTAAACACAAACAGGTTAAATGAATCTATGCCAATGTTAACACCGAACAACTAACCAGGACACATTTCTTCTCCTCCAAAACACGCCAAAACATGCACAGCCTCAGGTTTTCTTTTTTCTGCATTGTCCCTCTCTCTGTCTTTCTCCAGGGTGAGGGTAACTCAACCTCTTTTAGGCGAAGAGAGAGTGTACACATGTGCAAGGTATCTTTCTACATGACTTTTACATTTGCTAGGCGTGATCAAGTCAAGTTACAAAAAAAAAAAAAGAAGAGGAAAAGTGAAAGCTGAGACCTAGAGATAGAGATCAGTTTACTTGAAGGGTGTATAGAACACAGTACGAGAGGCTGCTAGCCCTGAGCACAAGCCAAGCCACTAATGAGCTCTGTGCAATATGGGTTCAGCAAACTTAGACACTGACTGCTGTTTCTGCATACTCAAATGTAATTTAAGCATTTTTAAGGTAATTTAAATGTTTGAGAATTGAGCTCTCCTCCATGCAAGATGTACTGTGCACTTATCTGAAAAGCGTTTTATGTTTTACAAGAAACAATTTTAATTAGGTTTCGAACAGACCAAGTCTTTTTCAATAATGTATGATGAGCAACAGATTGGTCTCTTTTGAGTGACTAATCAGCGTCATTGGTCCTGGTACAGTGAAAACACTCATAGGACAGTTATTCACTTAGCTCACTGTCGGTGAATGACTTTTTTCTTTCTTTTTGGAATAACCTACTCACCACCAATGGATCATGATAGTTTGAAAAAAAAAAGTTAAACCTTTATAATGTCTTAGGGGTGGCAAACTAATAGCATAAATTTGACACTCCATCCTTGTAAAGCTTATACTCTGTACTCTAATGATAGTGCTGGTTTTCCCCAGGAAATCCTTTAGCAGAGGCGGTCTGCAACTCAATTGTCTCGTTATCAGATTAGTTAAAGATCATTGATAAATATAACAACGCTGGCTGAAAAAGTTCCCCTACTCTTCTCCTGGGGGCTGATGTGTTGTTTTGATATTAGTGGATATGGTCTTTGTTTAAGGCGAGGTACCCCGCTTCTGCTGCAACAGAAGCCCTGCAGTCCAAACAACAGCCATGCACCAGTGTTGCTAGTTTATTATTTAAGCAGACCAGGTCATCAGGTCACACCTGAGTTCTATTTTTATCACTTTGATTGCTCGAGGCATACAAACCACACCCCGAAGTCATACAAACCCCTTTTATCCACACTTTGCCTCTTTTACCTGCATCACACTTTCATCAACCAGTAGGTGTATTGCACAGGCGTATATGGGGAAAAAGGAGATTATTCTGTAATTCTTAACAGCATCTGTCATCAATATCAGCTAAGAGCCTCTCTGATTAACTCCACATACAGTCATCTGATGGCAGTAATGGGTTCCCTCTGAAGCCCCTAATTTGAGTGAAGTGCACAGTGTAACCATTGTTATGTACACCAGATCCACAGCACACGCCTGCACTATGCACTGTCTTATAGTTGCTATCTATGATGGAGACAGTTCTATGAAAAAAATCATGTTATACTATCTTCACCTTCAGATGAGTCAGGCATAAGTAAGACTTGGAGAATTTTTAACAACATTTTTGCTTTTGTTAAGGCAGACAGAAACAGATTCCTGTGCGTTAAAACATGTATTTGTTTGTTACATTTGGACTGATCCCCACATAAAAATAACATTTATTTGAACTCTTTTTAGGTGAGTGAACATGGCCTCCACTGGTACCCTCTTCTTGATTTTCGCTGTCACCTTCATCAGGGAAGGAAATGCACAGAATAGTAAGTTCTACCATATAATCTGGAATTTCAATGTGAAATACTGCTTGCTACTGCATTCCTTCATTTTTTTTTTTCCACAGCTTTTGTGAATGTCAACTGCAAGGAAAACGTGGGACAGTATGGTCAGCAGTCACTGCTAGAGTGTATTGTCCAAACCACAAGCGAAGCGTCAGACATACAGATCCGGGTGGTCACTTGGAGGAGACAGGGAGCTGACAAGCCTGCACTGGTTTTTCACGATGGGAGAATTGACCCGAAGTCAAGCTTTACATTTGCCGAGCCATCCTGGAACAACAAGAACATGAACGTGTCCGTGCTCATCCCCAACACTAGGGTGGCGGACAATGGGCGTTACACGTGCATGGTGATGACAAACAGCGGTGATGGCAAAGGAGAAGTCAACCTTAAGGTCACAGGTGAGAGCCTCTAGCCATGGCTGATCACTGAAACGCTTTTAAAACTACTTACCACAGAGGGATTATCGTTTTCAGACAAGAGGATATCTTCAGAACTAATCCCTACAAACTCATTTCACATTTTAACCATGATGAAAGCTGTTCCTGTTTCTGTGAACAGCTCCTGAAAGAATTAATTGTGGCCTTGATAGAATGAAGTTTGATAGGGGACTTTCCTGACCAAGTAGTTTGGTATTTCCCTAATGCAGCGTCAAATGTCTTCAGTTGGTCTTTACTTACTTTCAGTTTCATTGTGACAAAAATCACATCCTTAAACCTGCTGTTGCATCCAGTTTGTTCTCTATTTGGTTGGCTCAACATATTGTACACCACAGTGCTCGAGCAACAAAAGTTATTGCGATACGTTTTTGGTGTTTTTGATTGATGTCATGGTGCAGTGTTCAGCTTGGTGACCAGAAATGCCTTCCATTTTTTCTTCACAGCCAAATACAGTGAACCAATTATAAGCTCCATCCCTGAGAAAATTACTCCAGGTTCAAATGGTGAGCTGACGTGTGAGACTCATGGTGGCTACCCAAAGGGTGACATTCGCTGGTTTGTTAACGACAACACAGACTGGACAAAAAGCTCTAAAATGGAGGTGAAAGGCGCACAAGACGGTCTGCTTCACCTCTCTAGCAAGCTGCCTTTGCTACATGGATCCATTTTCTCCAAGTATACCTGCATAGTGTACAACGCCACTGGAGGCAAAGAGGCCGAGGCCGTGTTCATTCCTGATCCAGAAGTGGAAGGTATATGTTGTTGAGCACCACACTTGACACCTTTGGGGCCTTTCACCTCAATCCTGCTGCACACAATAATATGTCACACAGCAATGTCACATTCACAATTACATGGAAGGTCATGCTTTACCTGAAATTTGAAGCAACAGGGATGTCACCATGGTTACATTAGTACACCTTTGTCTAGCATTGTACAACTAAGAGGAACTTAAACCACAAGACAACTGTAGTACATGTTTTTTGTTGGCACTGTGAGAGGTCACAGAGGGCTGAGTTTGAATGAATAAAGTAGGAGCTTCATATAAATACATTCCAGAAAAGATTTCTTTCCCCCACATAGCTACAGTTTGTGCTAATCTTATCCATAATTACAGACATCTATGACTTATGCTGTAGTTGTTTTGATACACACTTATGCAGAATAGCTAGGCTGCAACATGCCTCTAAATTTAATCCAAGTGCTGCTTGCCTACCATACCTCCTGTGTTTGTCTCAAATGTTTACTCAGAGCTAATGTTCAAACTATGCAGACCCCTCTTGGGTCAAAAGAGAAAGTGAATGTAGATTATATGCTAGTGACAATACTAGGAATTCCCCACCAGATCATGCATACCTCGTTTTCACAAACACTTGTATCTTTACTCTCTTTTTGATTTGGAGTATCAGAGCATTAAATCTTTATTATTCACTTCAATTTGTCCAGGACACAGGGGCCTCCCTTAGCCGAATGGTTAGGTCACGTACCACATGGGCCTCTGTGCTCCAAACGGCCAGTTCCTGGTTTGACTCTTGATTCGGGTAGACCTACTCTCTCCCCGTTTCCTGTTTCTCTCTACTGTTGCCACCAAAACTAAAATATTTGAAAAATAATAATTTGTCCAGGACGCAAAGCATCGAATGGGTCAGAGTCAACTTCCAAAGTAGTCGCTCCTGTGGTGGTGATTGGATCGCTGATTGTTGGGTTGCTGTTGGCGCTGCTGGTTTACAGAAGGCGAACTCGAAGTAAGTACCTACACAGTTTGTTTGGCTTTTGTTCAAAATGAACCATTTATTATCTTTTTGAGTAGTGACAGAACACATTGCTGGTTTAATGTAGGTGTTCCTAAGTAATCTGAGAAAAGAACAAGACCACACAGCAGCAGACTTAGAACCCAGACTATCCATAGACAGGACATGCTAGCATCTCTGTGCTAGAATTTGATTTCTTACAAAGACAGAAAGAAACATAATAAGCACTTGAACTGAGCACTGTACACTTGTCCCATTGGACTTGAAGGACAAAAGTAGCAACAGCTATTTAGCTGCAATTTGTATGGAAGGAATCACTCAACTATTCAAGGACAGACTTAAAGTGTAATAAACTAGTGAGCAGTGGCTTGCAGTATTGCAGTACTGTGATGTGAATTTCTGCTTTTAATGTAAAATGTAAGTACAAACGTTCTCAAATGTTGGGTGGGATTTCATGACTGGTTTTCTGTAAACAATGAAGAGCTGAAGGGAAGTAGGCAGACAATAGGTGAAGGTTGAAACCAAAATAGTTAGAGCTGGACAAACCTGAAGAACACCTGGCAAGCAGCCATATAGGGGAGGTTAAAGCACACACTTTTTTAAATTGTTAAGTTTGGATTGAACAATGTGGTACTGGAAATTTCCCATCAGTCTAAAACAGCAGAGTAAAAAGTATTTTCATTAGTAGACAGTGTTTTCTCCAAAATGTCTGACAAAGATTGGTGAAGTAGCAATCCACAGTGAACGTGCACTCACTGTCATGTTCTGTCATCTTCTTGGCAGAGGCACGGAGACCCTCTACAGCACCCCTTATGGGTACGTCCATCTTTGGACATATTATGGCTGCTGTTTTTGTTCTTTTCTAACACTGCATGAAGGGCTTACTTTCGGTGTTTCTATTGATGATTGATTCTATCTGCTGATTTATCATTTATTTTAAGTTGCCTGAAATTAAATCTACGACAGATCTACTGACAGGTTAATGAGTGATGTTTGGTGATTTATTTCAATTTTTTGGCTAAAACTAGCTAAGAGTTAAGGTCTTTTAAATGTATCACTGGATTTTTAAATAAAACAAGTGTTTATTGATGAATTTGGTTTCCTTCAGTAGCCTCCTGGACTACATGTTTTGAGACCATAACTCACTCACCACAGACAGGTTTCTGATCTCATGCAAAGCTTTTTTTATTTGAGCATGTACTCCTGCCATGTTTTGAACTTGGAGCACATGTTCATCACTGACAAAGGAACTCCACTGTCCCTGGGCATCAAAACGTGCTCAAATTCCTCTGACTTCAGCAGTGTCTTGGAATTTATTTTTATCCATGACTTGTGGAAAACGGGCTTGGTTACTAATAACTAGTATTTGAATCATAGCATATCCTGTCTCATGTTGTCTGTGCTTGTGTGAGCTGAGCTTGCTTAATACGGTGATTGTTTTACACCCACACACTGTAACCCACAGTAAAATATTTATTTTCTTCCAGATGGTCATACAGAAGTCTCCAACCGAGATGATGAGGAAAGTATGTATTCTTAAATTACAGTATTTTGACTCATTGTGTGCAACTGATTACTTATTTTATTTTTTTATTGAATTACTGTCTTCATGTGCACTCTATAAGATTTAATTCAGGCTTTGATATTAAATCTTTTTGAAGGTGGTGCGCAGGAGATGGATGGAAAACAACAAAACATTGTCTAAGGTAATTATGGTGATCCAAGCAAACAAGTGAAATCATTAGTTTCACCTCTATTTCATTATGTGTGTGTTGGCAGCATAATAGACAATATCAAATATCTAAAAGCTCTCTGTCTCTCTCTCTCTCTCTTCCTCTGCAGGAGATACTGCATGTGAAATGAATAACAACTTACTGGTAACCTCTGAAATCATGAAATCAGCACTTCCTTGTTTGCTAAATTCCACTCCTGTCTTTGTACTTCTCATATTGCAAACAGTATAACCAGGGATGACTTGTATTACTGTGATTCATCAGAGGGGATGTAAGCTCTTCATTTACCAACTGTAAGCTTCTTTAACAGTGGGGTGGTGGTGTTTTTTTGGGGGGGTGGGGGGGTGGGGGGCTCAGACCATACAACCTTAAAACTCTGACAACCAGACTGGGAGCAAAATGCAACATCACCATAAACCATAAACCAACATGTCAGTAGCTGCGGTTTTAGTATGGCACTGAATGTCTAATGTGTTGGTTGCTGGAGTGGTTGTTTAGATGATGATATATTTATTTAGACAACCCCACACAGTAACTGTCACATTTTGAGGCTTAGCTGCAGGAGCATTTCTTCTGACTTCCCCTTATCATATTGTGTCAGTGTTATAAAGAAAACACTGATTCACATCCAAGGGATAGGGGATAGGGGGCAGGGATGTCATACTGATCTGTGACTGTATACGTGGCAAAGCAAATTCTGGCAAAATGAAACTAATGTAGCCTGCTGCTGAGAAATTTATTTTTGCTTTTATATTCCACATCTCAGTTTTATGAAGGTGTTAAAAGATAAGACTGGTGTTACACTAGCCTATTTTTTTTTCTTACAAACCTACAAAGCAAATCTCAAAAAAGTAATAATGTATGTCTCAATACTTTTTGCCCATCATCATCCTACAATGCCTATGGCACTCAAATATAGGTGTATGTATAGGTGTATATGGCCATTTATTTATATATATAAAAAAGATTCAGTAATTCCTGAAACAAACAAACAAACAAACAATAAAGAGGCAGAGGAAGAAATGATACATTTTTATGAAATACTTTGAGTTTGAGATTTGTTGACAATAAAAAAATATACAGTATATCACCAGCCTTACTTTAAGGACTCCTCTACAGAGGTTTCTCATGCGATTTGAGCTCTTTGGTCAGTCTAGTTTTGTTTCACTGCCTAAAAACATTCAGCCCCCTCAAATTTCATATCCTTTTTCTAACCACCAAGAAAGTTGGCTAGATATACTGGTTGTACTTCCGTGTGTCACATGATCTTGCTCGTGTTTATGTAACATTTGGCAGCAGCTTCTTTGCCAAGCACCATAATCTCCACCATCTTATACAGGTTTTTAGTTTCATTCTCTTCTTCATTCGTCATCTGATAGCGCCTGATCAGAGAAATGGCCGTCCACATTTGCAGGTTTTCAGGAACATGGTTTTTGATCTAAGAAGTGCATGGTAGTGGAGCAGGACTCTATAAAATATTCTATACCCCAGGTGTGTACTGAAAAGCTAGTTCGTCACAGACTGTAGATAGGAGTGCACAACAAAAACCTTATCAACATCTTCTAAAGTATATGATTAATCATGATACTGTGGCACAAAGTGATGGGGGTTAATTATTGACTTACGAATGAGAAAAACAAGGCCATTATAAATGCTGAATTTATTTTTATTTTTTTTACATTCTGGCAAATTAAGACGCTATAGATGAGCCTTTGAGTACTGTTTTGTATATACTGTCTTTGTAAATCTGTGAATAATGTAATTCTGTGTGCTGTGTGAGTTTGAAGTCAGTCTACTTACATTTTATACTGTGTATTTGTTGTGTTTAAGATTAACATGCATTGTTTAAACAGTGTATTGTATGTGATTAAAACAAAATGTCAAAATACAAGTGTGTGAATGGTGTTTTATTATTTTTTACCGCACACTGATTTAGAGTCCAGCAATTTCACTTCTTGTTAACAGGTGTTGGTATCACATAGTGTCCAGACGTAATGAAAAATCACTTTTCTGGTCATTCCCACCAGTTTCAGGTGATCACAGATACAAGTAATTTCCATGGGAGAATTTCAAGGTTCGTAAAGCATCACTTGCTTGACTTACTTGTGACAGCTGACTGTTAATAGTAACTCACAGGTTTGATGTGTAGCAGAGCAGTGTATTTCCTGGTTTCCATTTTGAATTCTTTCTGATGAGCTCATATGATAAGAGCAGAGCTGTGTATCACCACACAAGATCTTTTTCCACTCTGCATGTGAACTGATTAGAATCTCCCTTGTTCCTCTTTCAACTCTCTTTCTCTTTGTTTAAATTTGTCATGAGAAGCTTCAACATTTTTGCATATATCTTATTTTTATTACTCCAGGCTTTTTATTCTCAGACAGACACCATGTAACTGATTCATCTCAAGCGATGATGAACTGTTTGAAACCTGATCTAACTTTTTTAATGAAGCTTTGAATCTAGAATCTCAAGTATTTTATCACCATTTCTGCCATTCTGTATCAGATTGATCGTTTGTTTGTTTTTTATATTGGAATAATAGATATTACATATTACATTATATGTGTTACTATCCAGATTTTAGAGGAATACTGCAGAATGGAAAAAGCTCTCAATCCTGCCATCTATTGGATAAATAGCAGCGCAACATGTTGGGTAATAACAGCACAGGTGAACCACATGAAAACTAATTTGTAGGAGGGTCGGTTTTTATTTCAAGCTGAGTTTTACGCTGACTTGTTTGTGCTAGTGGCAGCCTCTGGCAGCCTACTACAACCTGCTTAACAGCAAATTCAAACACAGACATATGAACAAATCAATAAATCCCAGAGGTGCTCTGAATCGCAAAAAAGTCTGAACGTCTGTGGTTACACGATAACTGCGCAAACCCCACATGTTAACCAGGACTGCGTGAGAGCTCCAAACCAAGCAGGTTAGTGAACCTTGAGTTGACGTTGTTCTACTAAGATAAAATTCATAAATGCGACAAAGTCAGTATTCGGTATTCAAGTATGATCTTTTTCATTCTTGAAAAGTCTCATGGCACTCTTATGCGTCGTTTGCCTGATTTATTCCTCTCAGATTATTAATGTCTGTTGTGCATATACCGACTCTATAAAATGTAAACTGTGAAAAAAAGAATTATTATTATTATTATTACAAAATGAAAGCTGTATTAGACTCCTTTAGTTTTACTTAGGTGGACATGGAATTCAAGTGTGCAGAGCAATTTAAAAACACCACTAACAATTTAAGTATTTCAAGTAGCATGTTTTACAACTAAATTTACAGTTCAGTATTTACAGTCCAGATTCATCATTCCCACAAGAGTTCTCTGAAACTATTGAGGATCAAAGTCATAAAATCTGCCATAAATAATTCCTGGGAGATGAAGGAAGACATTCTAAATTCAGTTTTTGTTGGGACCTGCATCTAAAATCAGTCTGCAGAATGAGCTTGATAAGCCCCCTATCCTGTCCCGCTGGATGAAAGGGAGGAATGTTTAGATTGCTTTTATGGATAAACAAGAGCCAGAAATGCTCTCTTGTACACAGAGAGAAATGCAGTCTACTTTCTGATAAACACAGCAAGGTTGCGCACAATAACAATAACAAAAAAGAGTTTTTTTGGTAACTGTTGGGGAATAGTGACACACTGTAGAACTGAATTGTAATTGTATTGAATTTTTTTTTTTTTTTCAACCAGTGCTTCTCTATTGTTATTGAACTGGAGTTGAACCAGCCCCGCAGCCCCCTTTCTCTTTCATCCTGCCTGCTGTGAAATCATGTCCAGGCGAAGCATCCATCAAACAACCTCCACCACACACTTGACCTCTGCGCCTGCAAGACGATGGGCGTTGCTCAGTGCTCACACAGCCGCATCGTCACCATGGATAAACCTCCTGACTGTCAGTCTGAGTGAGGAAGAATCAGCGTTTTGGCCATTTTTAAGCAAACATTTGACGCAGACTGACAAAACATTTTTACTTATGAGTTGTGTGAGCCGAGAGTAAATACATTCTCTATTGCAAAGACGTCAAACACAAATCTAAATACACATATAAAGGTGAGTGTTTTAAATATTGACTTTTCCAGCCAATTTAGGGAAGTTTAGACAAGTTATTGTTATGTCACATGCAGGCATGTGATTATTTATTTATTAGTAAACGTTAACAATTACGTTCTATCAAAACAAGACTTATTTTCGTATTAACACGTTAAGTCCATTATTGAATCATGATCAAAACAAAACTGAAAGAAGATGATCCTTGTCATACATTCATACGTGTATCCAGTACAATTTCCATTAGTCGTGAAAATTTCATAACTGAAATTAGATTTTTAATTGTGAATTGCAGTTGTTGTAATGTATTACACCGGAACATATTCCTGTTCCTTCGCCGTCCACCTCTATTTTGAATAGTAATACTTGTTTTGTTCACAATGTAAATAATCACTAAATTAGCTTATACAATACATTTGTGTGGTGTTGCATGTGCAGTAAATGTAGGTTTACACTTAACATACAAGGGTTTAGACATGTTCCATGTATTCTTCTTCATAAAGTTTAAATTGGTTTGTGTGATATGCAATAGACAGTTTCATCTCCCATTTTTACTGTTTTCAGCAATCTCCACCAGAGGGTGATCTCACCTAATAATAATTCAATTCCTCAAACATGAAATAATGTATTGGTTGGATGCATGTTAAACAAGTTACTGGCTTGGTAGATATACTTTTCTACTTGTCAAAGCAGAAAAAACACAAATTAGGCAAATTTTGTTGATGAAGGCTCAGTTACATCAAGTGTCTTAGTAGGTTCATGACTGGACATGTTACATGTATTTTCACATATTTTATTCGGATTGGTTCGTTAGACATGCAGTAGCCAGATATGTCTATGGCCCCACAAGTAAATGACTGAAATCAAATTATTTTCTCTCACAGGTTATACAACATTGCTCCACATCAAACATAGTGTTGTACAACACTATGTTGAGTCTATGTGTGAGAAACAAAGACCGTATATGCACTCAGTGCTGCAGGATGATGCTACTCTGCTGGTCTACAGTGTTGCTCTGTCTGTTGGCCAGTGCAGGTATGTCCCTTTTACTTTTCTCAGCAGGAGATGAAGGAGAGTTTGCCATAGTTCAAGTCTGCCTTCAGCAATATTCACCTGAATAATAATAATGACAAACTTTGTTTTTAAAAGTGCTATATAAATAAAGTTACATAGTACTTTGCAGTTTAACCAGGATCAAAACATTTAATGACTACTGTGAGTTAGATAAAAATCATTCAGTTATTAATAATACAAGAATAAAAACTGAATAAAGTAGCCAAGTACCCAACAATAGTATAAGTTAAAAACAAGAATAGCAATGGAAACAACAATAACTAAAATGGGTACTCCGGTTTCCTCCCACAGTCCAAAGACATTCAGGTTCAGTTAACTAGTGACTGAACTGCCTGTAGGTGTGAATGTGATTGTGAATAGTTCTCTCACCCAATATTAGCTGGGATTGACTTCAGCCCCCTGTAACCCTTAACGGATAAGCAGTATAGATAATGGATGGATGGATGGATGGATGGATGGATGGATGGGACTAATAAAGGATTATCTTGTCTTATGCTTATGCAGTATAGATAATGGGAGGATGGAAAAACTAGAATGACATTCTGTTGGGCACATAGTTCCACCATTGCCAAATAGTTCTTCACTGTTAAAATAATGGCAGATATAAAGGTTTTGTGGTGTGTTATCAAATCTTGTAATCAGGTATTTTGTCTCTTTTATGACAGAGCACACTGCAGTGTGTCGAGTGTGAGAGTGTCACCTTGGAGTGTTCCTTCACAGAATCTCCCAATAGCAATGATGAGTTAATCGGGATGTATCTGTATCACAATGCAAAGACACAGGAAGAGGTGCTGTACTATCACTCCAGCCCAGGACCTGAAAAAATTTCACCACGAATCAGATACTTCAAGAGGGTTGAGAAAAAAGGATCTCTGAAGAACCACACCATCACCATCAGCAATCTGACCGTGGAGGACTCTGGTATCTACAGATGTGTCTACAAAAAAAATGTCCAAAGTGAAGACATATGCAATGTCTACATACTTGTTGTATCAGGTGCGTTTGTCCTTTCTCTTTGTCTAAGGGTAGCCTCACAGTGGTAGAGAGTAGCCCAAGTGCAGCACAGTGCACATGCACAGTAAGCACTTTTTCACTTATTCATTTAACTCTACTCTATACTTCTAGTGCATTCCAAAGAGAAACATTGTACTTTTTCTCCATTACATAAGTTGGACAGCTAAAGTTAGCAGTTACTTTCAGATCAAGAGTTCACATACAAAACATAGGGTTATTTTATATAATAAACTTGATGAAGATGACAAAACATATAACTATGACAAAGAAATTTACTTCTTATCACTTTACATAAGTAGCATAACTTATGTTTGGGATCAGCTAGACTCTGTCAGTGTTACTTTCATTAAGTAAAGGATCTGAATAGTCAACACTTCACCACTGGTGGATGATTTCTGTTACTTAAACTGAACTACTTCCTATGTGCTAGTCTATATGCTACATACATACATACACACACAGAGAATGTTGACCCTCTTTTTAGTTTTGGATGACCACCACAATCCCACACAAGCTCTTAGTGAGTGTATTGAACAAATCAATGATTAGATGTTCCAGAATTTTCTTCAGTTGGACAAAGATGAAACTAAAGTAAATGTTTATGGAGCTGAATGAGTAACAATTAAAAGTCAGTGCTCAGCTTCAGCTGTTAAAGGTAAAAATAACAAAGCAAGCTAGAAATCTTGGTATAGTCATGGACTCAGACCTGATATCTAACACCCACATCAAGACAATTACAAAGTCAGCCTACCATCACTTTAAGAACATCTCAGTCAATCCATGGCTGTGGTCAAATAGTCAAAAATGTTCTTTCCTAACTACTTTTCCTTGACCTCTGATACTAAAGGAGATAAGATAGGAAGCACTGAAGCTACTTTCCTCAACATTTAGAGAATTGGACCAGCTCTTATCATGGCTGCCACTGAGACACTTCTGGGTCATTTCACTCATTTAGGAACCTTCCTAAGCAAAAAGGACTATTTGACCACAGCCAAGGAGGGAGAACAAGGAAAATATAAGGAAAACCTGGAGGCACTGGTGGAGCCACAACACATCTTTCTGCTATGTTGCATTTTGGTTTTTTACTCCTCTTTTGTATTTTTTGTTTCAATTTCCACTGTCTTGTTGTTTATTTTATTGTATCTCAAAGTGTTAATTTACAGATTTAAATAAATTTCAGTTTCTTCTTATTATTGATGCATTCATGCCAGAGCAGCATTTCAAGCACTGTAGAGCTGAATTTATGTCCAGTGTGTGGACCTGATGTCCTTCTCTGCAAGGCTCATGTTGACAGAAGTCAAACATTATACTGAAATAATTTCTGGGGAGAAAAATGCTGGTCTAACTGTTAGACCAGTTAACTATTAAAACTTATTTTCTCTTTTCTTTATTTTTAAGTATATTTTGCTCACATGATTTATTCATTTTAATGTAGTTGTTTATTCATTTTAGTTTTCATTTAAATTTATGTGTCTTTTGTCATTCATGTAGGGTTGCTTCGATCTGTTAGGACATTGGAGGCAGCTGTTGTGTTCAGGTCCCATGAATGACCGAATTTTATTCAGGTCTCTATAAAGTGTAGCTTTTGATCTCACCCTCAGTGCAGCACAAAACAGAGTTTGAAAGTCTGAGTCTTGGGTATTTTCTAACACCGTTGTTTATTTTTTGAGTTTCATGTCCAGTCCCATCACTGAAGTGCTGCATCTGTCATTCAACCAATATTATCTCCTCTCTAGGTGAACATAACACTGCAGCTTCTAAGGTACAGGACTGTAAGATTTTAGGAAGTTTGTCTGATTTCTCAGAAAAAGAAAATCATGTTCCACTTCACTGTTGTTATGCAGGTGTCCAACAAACCAGTAGTACCATCAATATTCAAACAGTTATACAGTCAGAGAGTCAGAGATATAGTGACTAATCTTCAGAATATTTAATTGAAATGAATTTTATTAAAGCCAAATGAAAAAGTTTTTGAGTGGGGCCAGAAAAAGACATTCCCCCAAGAGCAAGCACTTGTGGCAACAGTGGCGAGGAAAAACTCCCTTTTAACAGGAAGAAACCTCGAGCAGAACCCGGGCTCTTGGTGGACGGCCATCTGCCTCGACCGGTTGGGTTGAGAGGGAAAGAGAGAAGGAGTGGGTTAAGGTTGGGGGGTTGAGAAAGGTTGAGTGAGAGAGAGGGGGGGGGTGTAGGAAGGTATGAAGAGAGGGGTTTGAGAAAAGAAAGGGGGGTGGAGGAGAGAGGTGGCTGCAGCTTAAGGGGAGGAGCGGCAGCGTGGACAGGTGCATGGACTGCAGAACAGCCGCATCCAAAGAGGAAGTTTCTTCTTCTTCTGCTCCTTTTTCTTGTTTTCATTCTTTTTCTAGAAGAAAAACAACACATCAGTACAAAAGAAAAGTAAAAGGCTACAGTTCAACAAAATTACAACAGTGAGCAGATGTCTTTAAGTCAAAAACAACTAGACTTGTTGTTTGGCCCTGAGGAGGTTTCATTACCTTTGAGAAGATGTTGCAGAAGAAGCCACAGAAGCCGTTTCTCTTGGTCTCCTCTTCCTCTTGGATCTCACCAGTCGTGGTTTCAGCCAGGGGTGGGTCCTCTGTGATGGATGATGTTGCCAGAGGAGAGCGGGACTCCTGTTTGCTCTTTTGAGCACCATTCGACTCATTTGAATCCTCCTGTGGCTGGATCTTTCTCTGCCTGAAACACTTCCTCCATACAGACTCATCTTTCTTGTCTTTCCGTCCTCTGGTTGGCATCTCCTTGCTATCGTTGGGCTCCAACCCTTGTTGGGATATAACCCTCCTTTTGATCGCAGCGCCTTGTCCTGTAAGGAGGGATTTCATGGTGGAAATAGCTCCTGCCAGAGTCTTCTTGGCTACTCTGTCCTTTGACACCTGGAGGCTGGCAGGAGCAGTGGGGATCAAGGATCGTTCATCCACTGAGGTTTGTACGGCCACAGGAGAGGACCGGGGTGACCACTTCAAGTACTGCAGTCGCTATGGCCTCTGTGAATTCAGGTGAAATCCTAACGGGGATGTCTGTCCCGACAATATCACAGACAGCCTGGCTGAAGGAGCTCTCCACACTTCTCTGGATGTCATAGGAGGTCTTCAGGGTGAAGGTGTTGGATGAGGTGGATGACTGACCAATTGACTGCCAAGACATTTCTAATGACCGGAGTCTGAAGTGAACTTCAGCACATCCACGCACATGTCAATCAGCTTCTCCTTCACATCTTGATTGTAAACGCCCTCGCTGACTTCCCTCCATTGCCTAAAAAAGAGAGAACAGAAACAAAAGATGAAACACTAGAAATAATGCACTCATATGTTATAAATGTATTCAAGTGTCCACTAGAGTTTCGGTGAGAAAATAAATGACCTACTCTTCAGTGAGACCCTGGAAAAATCTCATTATTACAAGAGACATGGTGGAGGAATTCATGACGACTGTCTGGTCTGCTGCTGCTTCATTTCCTCCCTGGGAAACCAAAGTACGTCCATCCTCTTCTGAAGGTCCTGATGGTATTTCCATGACCCTGTCGTCCTCAGCCTCTGCAGGTCTCACCTCGAGAGGCTCAGCAAACAGTTCTTCTAGACCGAAAGACTCATCATGAGCCTCATCCTGTGAAGCTGGTGTGACCTTATTCCTCTGCCTTTTGCCAAAGCGTTTGTTCCATGCAGTTTTCAGTGTTTTGAAGATGGTCGTGCTGGACTGGTCTCTTGGCTTTGGCCTCAGACTCGAGTGTCCTGATAGCCTGCTCAATGACTTGGCTGACAATCATGTTTGCTGCTTCGTAGATGGCTGGGGGGATGCAGGGAGGGGAAGCAGAGGAAGCTGCCTTCTTACTCTCCTCTGACCTGCTGGAGAGTCTGGAGGATGATCCTGTCTCTGGGATCCTGATTTCCTTGCTCTCTTTCTCCTGTCCCTCTTTCTCTGGCTCTAGAGGGGTTTTTATGGTCTGTCCATCAGCCTTGGTTGTGTCGATATCTTCCCGGTCTTTGATGGGCAAGGCTTGGATTGTCTGCACCAGGAAAGTCTGACTGGAGGCTTTTTCAAAGGTCTGAGAGTAGCTGTTCACCAGGTCAGGGGTAGATACGCCCCCCTCAGTCGTCGGCAGCAGCCCTCAGAACCTGATCATGTCTCATCTTCTCCTGGAAATCGGTTTGAGTTTCAGCCAGAAGTTCGCTCTTTGGCTGAGGAACTTCATCTACCTGTTTGGGTGACAGAAACAAGCTGATGGAGGCTTCTTGTTCTCCGTCACTCTCTATGGCATCCTCTTCATCCATAGACTTCTCCTCAGGACTGGAACTCAGGTGTCTATCAGAAGTCCTTTTGACCTTCTTGCTATGCTTTCTGCCAAAGTGGCTCTTCCACACCAACTTCAGCTTGTTCATGAACGGCATGGCAACTGGTTTCTTTGCTTTGCTGGCTGATTTGGTGCTCTCCTCGTAATCAGGTGTAACTATCACCTCAGACATAGCTGGAGAAGTGACCTCTTCTGGGACCTCTTCTAGACTGCTCCCACGATGCTCAGCAAACACCTGCCGCATAGAGAAAAACTTCTCCAGGTGTTGCTGGACCTTCTGTTGGTTGACAGAAGCAGCTGAGGATCCATCTTTGTTAACCTCAGACGTGGCATGCCTCCTCTGAATCCCAGCGGCGAACATTTTGCAACAGCTCACCAAGATTCGCAGCAACCTGTTCAATGATGTCTGAAACAAGGGCATCAGCGATCTTCTCTGTAGCTTTGTCCATGTTGCTCGGAGCGGTGTCCTAGTGAGGAAACACACATTTTTAAAAATGTTTTTAAACTGTTCAAATTAAGTTCTAAACTAACTAACTTACTGCTGATACTTCTGTACTTCTGAAATCTGAATTTAAGTCACAACTCACATAGGACATTACATTTTGGGTTTGCTGCGCCGTTATACTTCATTTAGCTAAACTTAGAACTGTTGTCCTTGTCAGCTGGCACTTTTTGTGCAGTCTAGTGTTAATGAAATCACAATGCACTCAACATCACAGATTACAACAGGACATTACCACTCATACTTGATTTTTCAGCTTTCTGGATTCTTATTTATCATTTCAATGACAAACAAAAAGAGTGGATGCTGCTGATCGAAGCCTGTTAGTAAATGTTAGCAGAGTTTCACACCGGTCAACAAGTGTGACATTGTTCCTCCAGACAAAATGAACATTTCTAGTTTGGAGTATGCAGTAAGGAAGGCTGGGAGAAAGTATAAATGCATACAAAAAGGAGGATAATCTTCTTACCTGTCTCCCTTCAGACATCTTCAGATGAGCAGGGTGTCCTTGCTTTGTCTCTTCTTTGTCTCTTTGTCTCTTCCTCTTTTCCTTTTGGCGTTTTCATACAAGTCTTGTCCGTGTGTTTTTCTCTTGTGATGTTTGTAGTTTAGTAAAAATACTAAGTCACTTCACTGTGGAGAATAAAACTGAACTCTGAGGTTAGAGAAGTACAGTGTTTCTGTCTGTGTTCTAATAGAACCCTCTGTGAGCTAACAGTTCTGTGTTCTAATAGAACTCTCTGTGATCTAACAGTTCTGTGTTCTAATAGAATGCCCATCTTTACAGCAGTTTATCTATGAATATATGTATTTATTTAATTCAATCTATTTTTCTGTCTCTATGTATTTTAGTCTCATTGAGCTTTAAACAGATGTGGAGGAGGTTTTCAGCCACTTTACTTAAGAAAAAGTACAGTAAAAGCCCTGTGCTGAAAATTACATCAGTGAAAATATAAAATGAGTAAAATGTATTAAAATATAAAGAGTAATAGCACTCAATGCAGAGAGTGGTTGTTAAGTTGTTAAATTCAACAACACTGTATAAAACATGTCATGCTTCATGATACAGTTTACATTGTTCACTTATGTTTCCATCCATCACTTACTTTGTGGAGGAATGGGGAAATACACATAAAAAATACTATTGTGTTCTTCACAATAGAGCAATAAAGACTGTAACAATAATAAAGCCTTGAAAATTAGAGAAGAAATTGAGAATTGCTAGAATCTAAAGTAATACTAATTGTATCTAAGATTAGAAGGAAATTATACTAAAAGTGTCTGAAAGTTGTTTAAGATGAGCCAAATGAAATATGATTTTAGAGGAATATGAATGTTGAAGAAGCAAAGGGTGAGAAAGGTTATTGCTGTTTTAATGAAGATTGATATGAGTAAGGAATTGTGGGAAGGTATTCTCTCTCTTCCTTTTGTAAAGGAAGGTCCAGTGTATCCTCTGCTAAAGGAGATAAGATAGGAAGCACTGAAGCTCCGTTCCTCAACATTTAGAGAATTGGACCAGCTCTTATCATGGCTGCCACTGAGATACTTCCAGGGTCATTTCACTCATTTAGGAACCTTCCTAAGCAAAAAGGATTGTTTGACCTCAGCCTCAGGTTCTTATACTGCAGGGTTGATTAGTGAAGGACAGGTGCGCTGATGAGCCAGGAGCATGCTAGAGCCACACCTTTCACACATACACAGAAAGAAAGAGAGAGAAGGGAAGGAGACACTAGGGAGGACAAGGAAAACATCTGGGAAAATCTCCACTGGTGGAGCCGTAATGCATCTTTCATACATTTGTGTTGTTTTGCATTTGAATTAAATGTAGTACTGTTGTTTTCGCATAACCTCCACCAGAGGGTGATCTCACCTAATAATTCAATTCCTCATATGCAAAGCAAGATATTGTTTGAAGGCACGTTAAATGAGTTTTTTGTGGTGTGTTATCAAACCTTGTAATCAGGTATTTCGTCTCTTTTATGACAGAGCACACTGCAGTGTATCAAGTGTCTGGTGAGAGCGTCACCTTGGAGTGTTCCTTCACAGAATCTCCCAATAGCAATGACGAGTTAATCGGGATGTATCTGTATCATGATGCAAAGACTCAGGAACAGGTGCTTTACTATCACTCCAGCCCAGGACCTGAAAAAATCTCCCCACGAATCAGATACTCCAAGAGGGTTGAGAAAAGAGGATCTCTGAAGAAGCACACCATCACCATCAGCAATCTGACCGTGGAGGACTCTGGTATCTACAGATGTGTCTACAAAAAAAATGTCCAAAGTGAAGACATACGCAATGTCTACATACTTGTTGTATCAGGTGCGTTTGTCCTTTTTTTTTATTCCTTAAGGGAAGTAACTCACAGTGTTGGAGAGCAGTCCAAATGTAATACAGTGCATGCATGCTGCATATTAATCCAATCAGTGTAATATCTGAAGTCATGACTTCTGATTCAAGTGATCAAGTTCTCCACTGCAGAGAAACCCCTTCTACTTCTACCTTCTATTAACATGGAATAAAAGATAAAATACAGATGTAAAGATGATCAACTAACTAACTTTAAAAATAAACTTTAGGCACTGTTTTTCCTCTGGCTTAATTTGTTGCTACTTTGCTTTTAAGATAGAGGAAATTGCTAGCGCGCATAGACAAAAGAAAATTTGCTTAAAGAACACATGGGAAAAGAAAGAACAAAGACATAAGGACAAAAGGACAGGGGAAATTTTAATGTGTTATGTCACATTTGAAGTTAAGACTTGTTCTGCAGTTGGAACAAAATATAATTTCTCTTACTAGACTCTAAATTATGTCATTTGAGTTCCCACACACAAATTGCATGTTCACCTTCCACTATGATTGATTTAGGCATTAAACAAGACGAGATATGAAACTTAACTGGGCTATTACAGGCATGAAACAAACAATACAAACATGGATCATGTGTCAGCACATCAAACCCAAAAAACATAATAAAGGTGATTAATTGATCAGACAAAATTATACATTTTTATAACACTAAATGGTGGAGTGGTGATTCAAAACAGTTCTTTGATTGATGAATGACATTGAATAATGGAATATATCTAATGGATTAAACCAAACTCAATGCTGTCTCTGGTTTCCAGCTTATGTCCGTCACATCTACCCCTTTAAAAACTGTGACCGATGTCAGGCCTGGTGTCCACGACAGTACAGTAAGCACTTTTTTTTCAGTTATCCATTTAATTCTACTTTATACTTACTAGTGCATTTCATATAGAAATATTGGACTTCACTCCACTACATAATTTGGACAGCTATAGTTACAAGTTACTTGTAGATTAAGATTTTACATAAACACAGGGTTAGTCTATGAAATGCGAACAGTTTTTCAACAGTATATAAAATGATCTCTAACACGGCCAGATTAAAATGCATCACAATGCATCAACGATATGTATATTTAGTATCACTCCTGAGTGTAATATTGTAGATATATTTTTTCCTCTTAGCAAAGCAAATGTAACCCTTCCCTTTGCAACAAACTCAGCTATATACATTTAATGAAGATGGCAAAACATATACACATGACAAGGACAAAGAAATTTACCTTGTGTTATTCTACCTAGTGACATTACTTATGTTTGGGGTCAAATAGGCTTCAGGGAGATTGAACTCCTTTAATATTGCATCAGTGCTGCTTTCAATAAGTAAAGGATCTGAATGGTGGATACTCTGATGTCTGTTACTTAAACTGAGCCATTTCCTATGTGAAAAGTCAGAAACTATAGTTAAAGCTATGCCACAAACATCTGCATGAAGACAGTACATTTCATTTGCACAACCCACAATTTCCTTTTCATCGTTTCTCACAGAAGTGGCACCATATTCTGTATCAAAAAAAGAGTCTGAACCTGATGGCAGTGAGGAAGTGTCTACCCCTGATGTTAATCATTGGTGTCACCTCTGCCGTCAGCATAATGGTCACCATGATCTTCACTTGGCTCATTGACCCAAAGGTGAGTTCAAACCTCTATACAGTCACTTTGTGCTTGATTGAGTTAGGTTATTTGTGTTCAGGCTTTGTCCCTCAACTGAAACAATCAAGCTTCAACATTAGTTTTCTTGTTCTTCTGTTCACATTTTTTCCAGCGTTGTCTCAAGATAAATGTAATTTCTCTTTGTCAGAAATACAAAAACTCAAAAAAATCAAGACACCTTACTCACTATTTGAATGTTTCTTTCTCTCTTGGCTGTGCAAAAAAACACTCATTAAGGAAATAGTGTATAGCAGTTCATGTCAGTGTCAAAACATACTCTGTAGATCCTCACACCATAAGTCCTAAAACTGAATTTGAACTTAATTTCAATGATACAAATGTCATGTCTTAAAATCTGAACATTTTAATTTAGGAGACCTTTATTCCAACGTGAAATGTTAATCTGGCCCTATTTACTTTTAATTATTTTTATCAGAATATTTTTCCTTAGAGAACGTCAACATAATGCTTTTCCCTCTACTAATATTCTTACATTTATACTGTACTGATGACACACAACTTCTCTTATCCTTATCCACTTTACTCACCTGCAGAAAGAACTCCACCAGTCCTTATACCTACTGTACTTCTATGGAAAAATCATTATACTGTACCTGTGAAGAAGTTTTGATTAGATTTCCAGTATTAGACTACATATCCATCATCAGTTGCTTTTATTCCTAGAGTAGAACTAGTGTCACACTTTGAGTTGGTTTCTTTCAGCTGATTATAGTCTGTGATGTGAGATCCCCCATCAACAAAATATAACAATTTCTTCTTCTGTCAGCATTTTGTCTCAAGAGTCAGTCTTTAATTTTTTTTAGTTATGAAGTCATTTGGTCTTAAAAAGGTCTCATGATATACCAATGTGCACACACCTTCATACTATACACATAAACTCTGTATTTTACTACCAACAGGTGAAACAATGGACCAGCAGCAGAAGAATAAGAAATGTCCCGCAGCAGGCCAATGGATATGTGTATGAAATTAATGACCGAAAATGGCTTCCAGAGTAGTCATCGCTAAGCCCGTACGATTTACATAACCATGTCACACCACAATCCCACGCAAGCTCTTAGTGAGTGTATTGAACAATTCACTGATTGAATTTTCTTCAGTTAGACAAAGATGAAACTAAAGTAAATGTTTATGGAGCTGAACGAGTAACAATTAAAAGTCAGTGCTCAGCTTCAACTGTTAAAGGTAAAAATAACAAAGCAAGCTAGAAATCTTGGTATAGTCATGGACTCAGACCTAATATCTAACACCCACATCAAGACAATTACAAAGTCAGCCTACCATCACTTTAAGAACATCTCAGTCAATCCATGGCTGTGGTCAAATAGTCAAAAAATGTTCTTTCCTAACTACTTTTCCTTGACCTCGATGGAAAACTTCATTAGGTCAAGGAAAGACTGAAAGGAGAACCACAGTGTGTAGAGAATACAACTGCACTTAGTCCAGATGTTTTTTTTTTTTTTTTTTCCTTTTGTAAAGGACCAGTGTATCCGATACTAAAGGAGATAAGATAGGAAGCACTGAAGCTCCTTTCCTCAACATTTAGAGAATTGGACCAGCTCTTATCATGGCTGCCACTGAGATACTTCTGGGTCATTTCACTCATTTAGGAACCTTCCTAAGCAAAAAGAACTATTTGACCACAGCCAAGGAGGGAGAACAAGGAAAATATAAGGAAAACCTGGAGGCACTGGTGGAGCCACAACACATCTTTCTGCTTGACTGTTGCATTTTGGTTTTTTACTCCTCTTTTGTATTGTTTGTTTCAATTTCCACTGTCTTGTTGTTTATTTTATTGTATCCCAAAGTGTTCATTTACAGATTTAAATAAATTTCAGTTTCTTCTTATTATTGATGCATTCATGCCAGAGCAGCATTTCAAGCACTGTAGAGCTGAATTTATGTCCAGTGTGTGGACCTGATGTCCTTCTCTGCAAGGCTCATGTTGACAGAAGTCAAACATTATACTGAAATAATTTCTGGGGAGAAAAATGCTGGTCTAACTGTTAGACCAGTTAACTATTAAAACTTATTTTCTCTTTTCTTTATTTTTAAGTATATTTTGTTCACATGATTTATTCATTTTAATGTAGTTGTTTATTCATTTTAGTTTTCATTTAAATTTATGTGTCTTTTGTCATTCATGTAGGGTTACTTCTATCTGTTAGGACATTGGAGGCAGCTGTTGTGTTCAGGTCCCATGAATGACGGATGATAGATAGATAGAAATTTTTCATGCTTCTAATCTGAAAGTGAACTGATTTAAACTTGTGAAATTTTATTCAAGTCTCTACAAAGTGTAGCTTTTGATCTCACCCTCAGTGCAGCACAAAACAGAGTTTGAAAGTCTGAGTCTTGGGTATTTTCTAACACAGTTGTTTATTTTTTGTACTGAGTTTCATGTCCAGTCCCATCACTGAAGTGCTGCATCTGTCATTCAACCAATATTATCTCCTCTCTAGGTGAAACATAACACTGCAGCTTCTAAGGTACAGGACTGTAAGATTTTAGGAAGTTTGTCTGATTTCTCAGAAAAAGAAAATCATGTTCCACTTCACTGTTGTTATGCAGGTGTCCAACAAACCAGTAGTACCATCAATATTCAAACAGTTATACAGTCAGAGAGTCAGAGATATAGTGACTAATCTTCAGAATATTTAATTGAAATGAATTTTATTAAAGCCAAATGAAAAAGTTTTTGAGTGGGGCCAGAAAAAGACATTCCCCCAAGAGCAAGCACTTGTGGCAACAGTGGCGAGGAAAAACTCCCTTTTACAGGAAGAAACCTCGAGCAGAACCCGGGCTCTTGGTGGACGGCCATCTGCCTCGACCGGTTGGGTTGAGAGGGAAAGAGAGAAGGAGTGGGTTAAGGTTGGGGGGTTGAGAAAGGTTGAGTGAGAGAGAGGGGGGGGGGTGTAGGAAGGTATGAAGAGAGGGGTTTGAGAAAAGAAAGGGGGGTGGAGGAGAGAGGTGGCTGCAGCTTAAGGGGAGGAGCGGCAGCGTGGACAGGTGCATGGACTGCAGAACAGCCGCATCCAAAGAGGAAGTTTCTTCTTCTTCTGCTCCTTTTTCTTGTTTTCATTCTTTTTCTAGAAGAAAAACAACACATCAGTACAAAAGAAAAGTAAAAGGCTACAGTTCAACAAAATTACAACAGTGAGCAGATGTCTTTAAGTCAAAAACAACTAGACTTGTTGTTTGGCCCTGAGGAGGTTTCATTACCTTTGAGAAGATGTTGCAGAAGAAGCCACAGAAGCCGTTTCTCTTGGTCTCCTCTTCCTCTTGGATCTCACCAGTCGTGGTTTCAGCCAGGGGTGGGTCCTCTGTGATGGATGATGTTGCCAGAGGAGAGCGGGACTCCTGTTTGCTCTTTTGAGCGCCATTCGACTCATTTGAATCCTCCTGTGGCTGGATCTTTCTCTGCCTGAAATACTTCCTCCATACAGACTCATCTTTCTTGTCTTTCTGTCCTCTGGTTGGCATCTCCTTGCTATCGTTGGGCTCCAACCCTTGTTGGGACATAACCCTCCTTTTGATCGCAGCTGCCTCGTCCTGTAAGGAGGGATTTCATGGTGGAAATAGCTCCTGCCAGAGTCTTCTTGGCTACTCTGTCCTTTGACACCTGGAGGCTGGCAGGAGCAGTGGGGATCAAGGATCGTTCATCCACTGAGGTTTGTACGGCCACGGAGAGGACCGGGGTGACCACTTCAAGTACTGCAGTCGCTATGGCCTCTGTGAATTCAGGTGAAATCCTAACAGGGGATGTCTGTCCCGACGATATCACAGACAGCCTGGCTGAAGGAGCTCTCCACACTTCTCTGGATGTCATAGGAGGTCTTCAGGGTGAAGGTGTTGGATGAGGTGGATGACTGACCAATTGACTGCAAGACATTTCTAATGACCGAGTCTGAAGTGAACTTCAGCACATCCACGCACATGTCAATCAGCTTCTCCTTCACATCTTGATTGTAAACGCCCTCGCTGACTTCCCTCCATTGCCTAAAAAAGAGAGAACAGAAACAAAAGATGAAACATAGAAATAATGCACTCATATGTTATAAATGTATTCAAGTGTCCACTAGAGTTTCGGTGAGAAAATAAATGACCTACTCTTCAGTGAGACCCTGGAAAAATCTCATTATTATCGAGAGACATGGTGGAGGAATTCATGACGACTGTCTGGTCTGCTGCTGCTTCATTTCCTCCCTGGGAAACCAAAGTACGTCCATCCTCTTCTGAAGGTCCTGATGGTATTTCCATGACCCCGTTGTCCTCAGCCTCTGCAGGTCTCACCTCAAGAGACTCAGCAAACAGTTCTTCTAGACCGAAAGACTCATCATGAGCCTCATCCTGTGAAGCTGGTGTGACCTTATTCCTCTGCCTTTTGCCAAAGCGTTTGTTCCATGCAGTCTTCAGTGTTTTGAAGATGGTCGTGCTGACTGGTCTCTTGGCTTTGGCCTCAGACTCGAGTGTCCTGATAGCCTGCTCAATGACTTGGCTGACAATCATGTTTGCTGCTTCGTAGATGGCTGGGGGGATGCAGGGAGGGGAAGCAGAGGAAGCTGCCTTCTTACTCTCCTCTGACCTGCTGGAGAGTCTGGAGGATGATCCTGTCTCTGGGATCCTGATTTCCTTGCTCTCTTTCTCCTGTCCCTCTTTCTCTGGCTCTAGAGGGGTTTTTATGGTCTGTCCATCAGCCTTGGTTGTGTCGATATCTTCCCGGTCTTTGATGGGCAAGGCTTGGATTGTCTGCACCAGGAAAGTCTGACTGGAGGCTTTTTCAAAGGCCTGAGAGTAGCTGTCCACCAGGTCAGGGGTAGACACGCCCCCCTCAGCGTCGGCAGCAGCCCTCGGAACCTGATCATGTCTCATCTTCTCCTGGAAATCGGTTTGAGTTTCAGCCAGAAGTTCGCTCTTTGGCTGAGGAACTTCATCCACCTGTTTGGGTGACAGAAACAAGCTGATGGAGGCTTCTTGTTCTCCGTCACTCTCTATGGCATCCTCTTCATCCATAGACTTCTCCTCAGGACTGGAACTCAGGTGTCTATCAGAAGTCCTTTTGACCTTCTTGCTATGCTTTCTGCCAAAGTGGCTCTTCCACACCAACTTCAGCTTGTTCATGAACGGCATGGCAACTGGTTTCTTTGCCTTGCTGGCTGATTTGGTGCTCTCCTCGTAATCAGGTGTAACTATCACCTCAGACATAGCTGGAGAAGTGACCTCTTCTGGGACCTCTTCTAGACTGCTCCCACGATGCTCAGCAAACACCTGCCGCATAGAGAAAAACTTCTCCAGGTGTTGCTGGACCTTCTGTTGGTTGAGAGAAGCAGCTGAGGATCCATCTTTGTTAACCTCAGACGTGGCATGCTCCTCTGAATCCCAGCGGCGGACATTTTGCAACAGCTCACCAAGATTCGCAGCAACCTGTTCAATGATGTCTGAAACAAGGGCATCAGCGATCTTCTCTGTAGCTTTGTCCATGTTGCTCGGAGTGGTGTCCTAGTGAGGAAACACACATTTTTAAAAATGTTTTTAAACTGTTCAAATTAAGTTCTAAACTAACTAACTTACTGCTGATACTTCTGTACTTCTGAAATCTGAATTTAAGTCACAACTCACATAGGACATTACATTTTGGGTTTGCTGCACGTTATACTTCATTTAGCTAAACTTAAAACTGTTGTCCTTGTCAGCTGGCACTTTTTGTGCAGTCTAGTGTTAATGAAATCACAATGCACTCAACATCACAGATTACAACAGGACATTACCACTCATACTTGATTTTTCAGCTTTCTGGATTCTTATTTATCATTTCAATGACAAACAAAAAGAGTGGGTGCTGCTGATCGAAGCCTGTTAGTAAATGTTAGCAGAGTTTCACACCGGTCAACAAGTGTGACATTGTTCCTCCAGACAAAATGAACATTTCTAGTTTGGAGTATGCAGTAAGGAAGGCTGGGAGAAAGTATAAATGCATACAAAAAGGAGGATAATCTTCTTACCTGTCTCCCTTCAGACATCTTCAGATGAGCAGGGTGTCCTTGCTTTGTCTCTTCTTTGTCTCTTCCTCTTTTCCTTTTGGCGTTTTCATACAAGTCTTGTCCGTGTGTTTTTCTCTTGTAATGTTTGTAGTTTAGTAAAAATACTAAGTCACTTCACCGTGGAGAATAAAACTGAACTCTTAGGTTAGAGAAGTACAGTGTTTCTGTCTGTGTTCTAATAGAACCCTCTGTGAGCTAACAGTTCTGTGTTCTAATAGAACTCTCTGTGATCTAACAGTTCTGTGTTCTAATAGAATGTCCATCTTTACAGCAGTTTATCTATGAATATATGTATTTATTTAATTCAATCTATTTTTCTGTCTCTATGTATTTTAGTCTCATTGAGCTTTAAACAGATGTGGAGGAGGTTTTCAGCCACTTTACTTAAGAAAAAGTACAGTAAAAGCCCTGTGCTGAAAATTACATCAGTGAAAATATAAAATGAGTAAAATGTATTAAAATATAAAGAGTAATAGCACTCAATGCAGAGAGTGGTTGTTAAGTTGTTAAATTCAACAACACTGTATAAAACATGTCATGCTTCATGATACAGTTTACATTGTTCACTTATGTTTCCATCCATCACTTACTTTGTGGAGGAATGGGGAAATACACATAAAAAATACTATTGTGTTCTTCACAATAGAGCAATAAAGACTGTAACAATAATAAAGCCTTGAAAATTAGAGAAGAAATTGAGAATTGCTAGAATCTAAAGTAATACTAATTGTATCTAAGATTAGAAGGAAATTATACTAAAAGTGTCTGAAAGTTGTTTAAGATGAGCCAAATGAAATATGATTTTAGAGGAATATGAATGTTGAAGTAACAAAGGGTGAGAAAAGGTTATTGCTGTTTTAATGAAGATTTATATGAGTAAGGAATTGTGGGACGGTATTCTCTCTCTTCCTTTTGTAAAGGAAGGTCCAGTGTATCCTCTACTAAAGGAGATAAGATAGGAAGCACTGAAGCTCGTTTCCTCAACATTTAGAGAATTGGACCAGCTCTTATCATGGCTGCCACTGAGATACTTCTGGGTCATTTCACTCATTTAGGAACCTTCCTAAGCAAAAAGGATTGTTTGACCTCAGCCTCAGGTTCTTATACTGCAGGGTTGATTAGTGAAGGACAGGTGCGCTGATGAGCCAGGAGCATGCAGAGCCACACCTTTCACACATACACAGAAAGAAAGAGAGAGAAGGGGAAGGAGACACTAGGGAGGACAAGGAAAACATCGGGAAAATCTCCACTGGTGGAGCCGTAATGCATCTTTCATACATTTGTGTTGTTTTGCATTTGAATTAAATGTAGTACTGTTGTTTTCAATAACCTCCACCAGAGGGTGATCTCACCTAATAATTCAATTCCTCATATGCAAAGCAAGATATTGTTTGAAGGCACGTTAAATGAGTTATTGGCTTAGAAGATGCATTTTGGGGTTAATGGATGAATAGGCCACAGCAGACATCTTGACTTGTCATGGCAGAAAAAGCTTGATTCAAATAGATTTGTTAGACATGCAGTAGCCAGAGATGTCCATGGACCCACAAGGAAATTACTGAAATCAAATGATTTTCTCTCACAGGTTACACGTCATTGCACCACATCAAGCAGTAGCAGGAAGCATGGTGAGCTGTTCGATACTATGTTGTGTCTATGTGTGAGAAACAAAGACTGTATGTGCATTCAGTGCTGTAAGATGATGCTACTCTGTTGGTCTACACTGCTGCTCTGTCTCTCTGCCAATGCAGGTACGTCCATTTACTTTTCCTAACATTTTAAGATGTGTTTGCCTGAAACAGTATTTACTGTTTGGACTGGATTAATGTCACGACACAAATAGAATAAGGTAACATCTATAAAAATAAAAACTACACTAACTAGAATGGCACTCTGTAAAGGACATACCTCCACAAAGGCCATAAATATGTCAGAATGTTTATATTAAGATCCATATATTATTTCCCGAGAAATTGATAAAAATGTCTTGCATTGTTCCTGGATTCCTGGATCACTCCTTAACTGGATTCAAACCAAAATTAATTGGTTCTTCACTGGTCCATGACCCACCTCATGCAATCAGTTCAGTACTTTTTGCATAATGCTTCTGACAAACAAACAGAAGCTGGACCAGCTGAGTCACAGTTACTCTCCTGCTGCTTGGAGAAATACTGTTATCCAATCACTGTTAATAATTGCAGATATTTATTTTTGTGGTGTGTTATCAAACCTTCTAATTAGGCAATTTGTCTCTTTTATGACAGAGCACACTGCAGTGTATCGAGTGTCTGGTGAGAGCGTCACCTTGGAGTGTTCCTTCACAGAATCTCCCAATAGCAATGACGAGTTAATTGGGATGTATCTGTATCATGATGCAAAGACTCAGGAAGAGGTGCTTTACTATCACTCCAGCCCAGGACCTGAAAAAATCTCCCCACGAATCAGATACGCCAAGAGGGTTGAGAAAAAAGGATCTCTGAAGAAACACACCATCACCATCAGCAATCTGACCGTGGAGGACTCTGGTATCTACAGATGTGTCTACAAAAAAAATGTCCAAAGTGAAGACATACGCGATGTCTACATGCTTGTTGTATCAGGTGCATTTTTCCTTTTTTTTCATCCCTTAAGGGAAGTAACTCACAGTGTTGGAGAGCAGTCCAAATGTAATACAGTGCATGCATGCTGCATATTAATCCAATCAGTGTAACATCTGAAGTCATGACTTCTGATTCAAGTGATCAAGTTCTCCACTGCAGAGAAACCCCTTCTACTTCTACCTTCTATTAACATGGAATAAAAGATAAAATACAGATGTAAAGATGATCAACTAACTAACTTACTAACCAACTAACTAACTTTAAAAATAAACTTTAGGCACTTTTGTTCCTTTGGCTTAATTTGTTGCTACTTTGCTTTTAAGATAGAGGAAATTGCTAGCGCGCATAGACAAAAGAAAATTTGCTTAAAGAACACATGGGAAAAGAAAGAACAAAGACATAAGGACAGGGGAAATTTTAATGTGTTATGTCACATTTGAAGTTAAGACTTGTTCTGCAGTTGGAACAAAATATAATTTCTCTTACTAGACTCTAAATTATGTCATTTGAGTTCCCACACACAAATTGCATGTTCAACTTCCACTATCATTGATTTAGGCATTAAACAAGACGAGATATGAAACTTGACTGGGCTATTACAGGCATGAAACAAACAATACAAACATGGATCATGTGTCAGCACATCGAACCCAAAAAACATAATAAAGGTGATTAATTGATCAGACAAAATTATACATTTTTGTAACACTAAATGAGTGGTGATTCAAAACAGTTCTTTGATTGATGAATGACATTGAATAATGGAATATATCTAATGGATTAAACCAAACTCAATGCTGTCTCTGGTTTCCAGCTTATGTCTGTCACATCTACCCCTTTAAAAACTGTGACCGATGTCAGGCCTGGTGTCCACGACAGTACAGTAAGCACTTTTTTCAGTTATCCATTTAATTCTACTTTATACTTACTAGTGCATTTCATATAGAAATATTGGACTTTTTACTCCACTACATAATTTGGACAGCTATAGTTACCAGTTACTTGTAGATTAAGATTTTACATAAACACAGGGTTAGTCTATGAAATGTGAAGAGTTTTTCAACAGTATATAAAATGATCTCTAACACGGCCAGATTAAAATGCATCACAATGCATCAACGATATGTATATTTAGTATCACTCCTGAGTATAATATTGTAGATATACTTTTTCCTCTTAGCAAAGCAAATGTAACCCTTCCCTTTGCAACAAACTCAGCTTATACATTTAATGAAGATGGCAAAACATATACAAATGACAAGGACAAAGAAATTTACCTTGTGTTATTCTACCTAGTGACATTACTTATGTTTGGGGTCAAATAGGCTTCAGGGAGATTGAACTCCTTTAATATTGTATCAGTGCTGCTTTCAATAAGTAAAGGATCTGAATGGTGGATACTCTGATGTCTGTTACTTAAACTGAACCATTTCCTATGTGAAAAGTCAGAAACTATAGTTAAAGCTATGCCACAAACATCTGCATGAAGACAGTACATTTCATTTGCACAACCCACAATTTCCTTTTCATCGTTTCTCACAGAAGTGGCACCATATTCTGTATCAAAAAAAGAGTCTGAACCTGATGGCAGTGAGGAGTGTCTACCCCTGATGTTAATCATTGGTGTCACCTCTGCCGTCAGCATAATGGTCACCATGATCTTCACTTGGCTCATTGTCCCAAAGGTGAGTTCAGACCTCTATACACTCACTTTGTGCTTGATTGGGCGTGATTATTAAAGTTCAGGCTTTGTCCCTCAACTGAAACAATCAAGCCCCGCACGTTTCAACATTAGTTTGCGCCAGTGTCTGCAGATTTGATTTACTGTATGTGTACATATTTATTAGTTCAACACAAAAAATGTGAATGCAATTCCTTCTTGTTTTTCTGTTCACATTTTTTCCAGCATTGTGTCAAGATAAATATAATTTCCCTTTGTCAGAAACACAAAGTTTATACAAATGCAAATGTCATGTCTTAAAATCTGAATCTGAATCTGAATCTGATTTTAATTTAGGAGACCTTTATTCCAACATGAAATGTTAATCTGGCCATGTTTACTTTTAATTATTTTTATCAGAATATTTTTCCTTAGAGAACGTCAACATAATGCTTTTCCCTCTGCTAATATTCTTACATTTATACTGTACTGATGTCACACAACTTCTCTTATCCTTATCCACTTTACTCACCTGCAGAAAGAACTCCACCAGTCCTTATACCTACTGTACTTCTATGGAAAAATCATTATACTGTACCTGTGAAGAAATTTTGATTAGATTTCCAGTATTAGACTACATATCCATCATCAGTTGCTTTTATTCTTAGAGCAGAACAAGTATCACACTTTGAGTTGGTTTCTTTCAGCTGATTATAGTCTGTGATGTGAGATCCCCATCAACAAAATATAACAATTTCTTCTTCTGTCAGCATTTTGTCTCAAGAGTCAGTCTTTCATTTCCTTAGTTACAAAGTAATTTGGTCCTAAAAAGGTGTCATGATATACTAATGTGCACACACCTTCATACTATACAGATTATCTCAACAATTATATTTTACAACCAACAGGTGAAACAATGGACCAGCAGCAGAAGAGCATGAAATGTCCTTTGGCACTCCAATGATGTGTATGAAGTTCTGACCAAGAATGACCTCTGTCCTCTTAATGCTCCAGAGTAGTCATTGCTAAACCAATTTACTATTTACATAACCATGTCACCAGGTGACTATAATCCCACATAAGCTCTTAGTGAGTGCATTGAACAAATCAATGATTGGATGTTCCAGAATTTTCTTCAATTAGACAAAGATGAAACTAAAGTAAATGTTTATGGAGATGAGCAAATAATGATTAAAAGTCAATGCCCAGCTTCAGTTGGGGAAGTTGATTTGACATCAACAATTGCAAAGTCAGCCTCCCATCAATTTAAGAACATATCAGTCAATCCATTTCAAATCAGACAACGTTGTTGCGCCTCCATCTTGGATTTTGTTCCGACTTTGTCCATTTCATCAATGGGTCTCCAAACCAAGGCCTGGAAAATATTTCTGTTCAAATTCTTTCTTTTCATATTTTCCCTGCTCTTGCAATAATTTCATTTTTACACCTTCAAAAACAACTTATAGGGGAGCCATGTTTGGGCATTAATATTTTGACAGGTGTTGCTTCCAGCCTCACCAAACTTTGTATGGTATCATATTCCCAGTGTGACTGAATCACTAAAAGTTTGTTCTGGATGCTTATTTTTCTATAAGGCTCTAAATTTGGAACGGAAAACAAAAACATGCAAAATACCTAAACTAGAGTGATACTGAGGCTATCACAAACCCATTTTTTGCACCCATATGATACAAATCAATGAAAATGTATGTGGAAATAGTTTAATGAATGGTTATTTAGTGTACAAAGTGCCAATATCTTTCCATGTTCCCTTTGTATATAAACACATATAGTTAATAGCATTGTTTAGTATGGAAGCCCATTTCCATGACAGGATGAAAAAAAAATCCTGTAAAAGCTACAGTGCCTGGTTTTATTCTTAATATCTTATTTCAAAACTTCCATTTAACTCTTTTTGAAATTCTATCCAAATGCTTTTTTATATTGTCTTGTATTTTTCTTTTATACTTTATATTGATGCCTATTATATTTTATGTAGAGCACTTTGAATTGCCTTGTTGCCAAAATGTGCAATACAAATAAACTTGCCTTGCCTCAGAATTGTTAATATTTTTAATACTTATCATCAGTATTCTTTTTTGCTATATTTGACTACTTCAGCACAAACAACAGAGATTCAACAGATTAACCAAAATCCAGCTCAATGGATTTTCAGGGGTTTATGCTCTGTAATAATTAGAAATAAGATTTAGTCTGAAACACATCAAAACAAATTATTTGGAACAACACATAATATTTGAGGGAAAAGAAATCATTTCGAGCATTAAGAAAAACAACAGATGAATAGTTCTGCAGAGAGCATGGTAGAACTGTTACAGGGGAATCAAACTGAGTGATAAGACTAAAAGATAAACAGGCAGGAAGGTTGTGGGAAAGAGCTGAGTATACAACCGTACATGTGGTCACAAACCCATGCACGTGTCAAGGGGGATAGGGACAGTGGGTGACAGATTTGCATATCTATGTGAAGAGTGCTCACATCACACAATAATACAAATCTAATACATACATACATACATCGAAACTCTGATAGAAAAGTTAGTAATAATGAGGATGATTGTTATTATAAAAATCAATTCTAATGTTAATTTTATAATTGTGAATCATTCTTAGAAAGACAATGAATATTATGTTCTTATATAGTGTGATTATTCTTATTTGATACTTCTTTTTGTTTTTTCTTCCCCACCAAACAATGCCACTGACTATGCTGCCTACCATATATGATTTCTGCTGTGGAATTAAGCCTCATAAAGCTATTTTTAAAGCAGTTTCTAAACTATGTCAGATCTTTTGCTATAACAGCAAGGAGAGTTTTATTTGTATCTGTGGGTTTACAAACAGAAGGTCAATAACCATTAAAAGAACAACACATTATCGAATCATTTCACCTTAACACAATGTCAACACCAGGATTCAATCATTACTTATATATTGTGTTTGTCAGTGATGGGAAGGAAATAAACTACTGCTAAAATAAACCACAGGCCTTACAAAAACCAGGTCTGACAGTCACACAGTATCATAATGACTATAAAACAATTAATATATATATGATTTATGAAGAAGTTCAGTGGCTTAAATGTGTGTTAAGCTGCAACATATTTATCGTTGAATAATTATTAGAATGAACTGCTGATCCTTTATCATTCAAATAGAGTATATCAGTAAATAAAAGAAATAACATATTGTGTTACTATAACAATATTTTTTATCCAGACTTTAGATGAATGTCACAGACAGATCTTACAAACTTACAAGCTCTCAATCCTGCCATCTATTGGACAAACAGCATTACAACATATTGTTAGGTTATAACAGCACAGGTGAGCTGCATGAAAACTAATTTGTAGGAGGGTGGTTTTTATTTTAAACTGACCTTCACACTGACTTGTTTGTGCCATTTCAATGGCAACCTCTCACAGTAGTGGCTGTGTTTAAAAGAAACATGAACAGCAACAACTCCCAGAGGTGCTCAGAGAGTCTGAACATCTGTAGTTACATGAAAAGTGAGGAAAGCCCACATCTTAAGCAAGACAGTGTGAGACCCCCAAACGAAGCAGGTAAGTGAAGCTTGAGTTGACATTGTTTTGCTGAGATGAAATAAATAAATGTGACAAAGTCTTTAGAAGTGTTCAAGACCACCTTTTAATTAATATTCATAAGTATGATCTTTTTCATCCTTGAAAAAGTCTCATGGCACTCTTACTCCTCATTTGACAAATATATTCCTCTCTGATCATAAATGTCTTTTGCGCATGTTCATAAACTATATAAAATGTAAACTGTTATGCAGTTTAGGCTGTCTGTGAGTCACAACTAAAATTAAGAAGGACTCACAGAGATACTATGATTATAAAGTACATTCAGTAAAGTATTCAAACCCATTTACGTTTTCACATTTTGTGATGTTGTAGCTTTATGCAAAAATAAATAAATTCTCTCATCAATCTACAATTAATACCCCATAATGACAAAGCAAAAACTGAATTTAAGAACTTTTTTGCAAATTTATTAAAAAGGGAAAAATTAAATATCACATCAAGTATTCAAACCCTTGACTATGACGCTTGAAATTCAGCTCCGGTTCCTCCCATTTCTCTTGATCATCTTTGAGATGTTTCTGCATGCTGATTGGTGTCCCATTGTGGTAATTGCAAGTGATTGGACATGAGCAGAAAAGGTACACATACCATGAGGTCTCATAGCTGACAATGCATATCAGAGGAGATATGAGAGAGAGCAGAGAAAACCAACCCAGGTCAAAGGAACTGCCTGCAGAGCTCTTAGATAGGATTGTGTTGAGGCACAGATCTGGGAAAGGCTACAAAAAATGGCTAAACTGAAGTTTCTTCCATCTCCACACAGGATCTTTGGAGCTCAGCCAGAGTGATCATCAGGATCCTGGTCACCTCTGTTAACAGGCCCTTCTCCCATGGGAGCTTAGGTTGGATGGACACCCAGTTTTAGGACGAGTCCTAGTTGTTCCAAACTTCTTCCATATACATAATTATGGAGCCCGCTTTGCTCTTAGGAACGTTTTTAATGCAGCAGCAAGTACAAAATACACTGTACACTCAATTGGCAGCTTATTAGGTACAATAACAGAGTATAATACAACAGTCCTACAATAAATCCTTCATGAAAGTTATAATGTTCAGTTTTTATTGAAATTATTCAACCTCATGATCATTTTGGACAACGTAGTCTATGGTGCTGTTGAACTTTATTGCATTATACAAAGAGATCTGTCAATTAGCCTGCCCTTGTTTATACAAATGGGGTGGACAAAATAATAGAAATACCAATCTCTATCATGTAATATAGTCCAGCAGCATTTGAATTGTCCATTTTGTTATAATTTCATATCACATGTACATTGTCCATTTGATTAATTTTTTTAACAGAATAGTTTGAAATAGCCTTAGTTAACCAAACTAGATTTCTCCCTAAAGTAGATTTACAGTAATTGTAGATAGCACAGCTTTCAAAGTAGCTTCCACAACATTGCTCATAGCAGTGAGATATTCAGCAGCTGGTATTTTTAAAGGGTTTATTGACACTTGTTTGTTCCTACAGAGTCAAACAAACCTTGTTTAATATTATAAAATCTGAGCCTTTGAAATGGGTTTCAAAGGAGGGTTGTTCTCAATCCAGAAACATCTTTGGCCATAATGTAAATAATCCCCAAATTATCTTATACTAAAATGGCACAACACTCTGTAATTACTTTTATTATGGTTTAAATTTGCATGTGTAGTAAATTTAGGTTTACATTTAATATACAAGGGTTTGACATATTCTTTTTCATAAACTATAAATTGGTTTGTGTGATATGGAATAGAGTTTCATCTCCCCTTTTTACTGTTGTTTACAATAACCTCCACCAGAGGGTGATATCACCTAATACTTTAATTCCTCAAACATGAAAGAATGTATTGGTTAGAGACACATTAAACAAGTTACTGGCTTGGTAGATATACTTTTTTACTTGTCAAAGCAGAAAAAACACAGATGAGGCAAATTTTGTTGATGAAGACTCCGTTACATCAAGTGTCTTAGTAGGTTGTGACATTAACAGTGAGGGTCATATGCTCACAATACTCCTGAATAAGAGGATTAGTTGATATGAAATGATTGGATGTTACATGTATTTTCACATACTTGATTCAAATAGATTTGTTAGACATGCAGTAGCCAGAGATGTCTATGGACCCACAAGGAAATTACTGAAATCAAATGATTTTCTCTCACAGGTTACGCGTCATTGCACCACATCAAGCAGTACAGGAAGCATGGTGAGCTGTTCGATACTATGTTGTGTCTATGTGTGAGAAACAAAGACTGTATGTGCATTCAGTGCTGTAAGATGATGCTACTCTGTTGGTCTATACTGTTGCTCTGTCTCTCTGCCAATGCAGGTACGTCCATTTACTTTCTTAACATTTTAAAATTTTTCTGTAGTTGAAGTATCCAATGGTAGTAATGTCAATAATAATAATGATGAACTTTATATATACAGCAGTCTTTAAAACAAAGTTACAAAGTACTTAGTCAGATAAAAATCAGTTAAAAATAATACAAAAATTTAAATGGAATGAAGTAACCAAGTACCCAACAATAGTAAAGGTTAAAAACAACAATAGCAATGGAAAAAAAACTTCCTCCCACAGTCCGAAAGACATTCAGGTTTGGTTAACTGGTGACTAAACTGCCTGTAGATGTGAATGTGAGTGTGAGGTTGTTTGTCTCTATGTGTCAACCCTGTGATAGAATGATGATCTGTCCAAGTGTACCCTGCTGCTTACCCAATGTCAGTTGGGATTGGCTCCAGCCCCTCGGCAACCCTTAAGGATGAGCAGTGTAGATAAGCACATATCTCCACCATTGTCAAACAGTTCTTTATGTCTGTCTATCTGCACCAAACTGCACTGAATACTGTAAATATGTCAGAGTTTTTACATTAAGTTCATACACTATTTCCTGAGAAATGAATGGAAAATGTCAAAAAAATACCTTTCCTTGCAACGTTAAGGAAAGTGATGAAAGGATCCACTCCGTTAACCGGATCCACACCACAATTTATTGGGTTCAGCCCATGCCTCACCCCACGCAATCAGTTCAGTACTTTTTGCATAATACTTCTGACAAAAAAACAAACAAAACAAACAGAAATGGATGAATACATAACCTACTTGGCAGAGGTAATGATAATAAAACCGATAACAAAACAGAGTACTTTTATCAATAAAACAAAGCTGGACCAGCTGAGTCACAATTACTCTCCTGTTTGTTTGGAGAAATAATATAATCTAATCACTGTTAAAATAATGGCAGATATAAAGGTTTTGTGGTGTGTTATCAAACCTTCTAATCAGGTGTTTTGTCTCTTTTATGACAGAACACACTGCAGTGTGTCGAGTGTCTGGTGAGAACGTCACCTTGGAGTGTTCCTTCACAGAATCTCCCAATAGCAATGATGAGTTAATCGGGATGTATCTGTATCACAATGCAAAGACTCAGGAAGAGGTGCTTTACTATCACTCCAGCCCAGGACCTGAAAAAATCTCCCCACGAATCAGATACGCCAAGAGGGTTGAGAAACAAGGATCTCTGAAGAACCACACCATCACCATCAGCAATCTGACCGTGGAGGACTCTGGTATCTACAGATGTGTCTACAAAAAAAATGTCCAAAGTGAAGACATACGCAATGTCTACATACTTGCTGTATCAGGTGCGTTTGTCCTTTGTCTTGCTCTAAGGGTAGTAACTCACATTGGTAGAGAGTAGCCCAAGTGCAGCACAGTGCACATGCACAGTAAGCACTTTTTTAACTTATTCATTTAACTCTACTCTATACTTCTAGTGCATTCCAAAGAGAAATATTGTACTTTTTCTCCATTACATAAGTTGGACAGCTAAAGTTAGCAGTTAATTTCAGACCAAGAGTTTACATACAAAACACAGGGTTAGTTTGTGAAATGTTAAAGATTTCAGATTTTTTTCCTGGGTATAATATTGCATATATAATACTATACTGTAATACTTTTTTTTTAGCAAAGCAAATATGTAACCCCTCCCTTTGCAAACTCAGCTTATACATTTGGACATAATGTATAAAAAACATACAACTGACAAAGACATAGAAATCTACCTTGTGTTATTTTTCATAGTGATATAACTTCTGTTTGGGGTCGGCTAGATTTTACTCTCTCAAATACTCTGTCAGTGTTACTTTCATTAAGTAAAGGATCTGAATAGTCAACACTTCACCACTGGTGGATGTCGTCTGTTACTTAAACTGAACTACTTCCTATGTGCTAGTCTCTAAGCTACATACATTGAGAATGTTGACCCTCTTTTTAGTTTTGGATGACCTGTCCTTCAGGTTTATGGAGAATTCAGTCTCAAGTCATAAACTGTAGTTAAAGCTGTGCAACAAATGTTTTCACAAGGTGGAATTTCTAGAGCAACATTTGCATAAAGGCTGTAAATTTCACTTTCACACAGAAGTGGCACTGTGTTCCATAACAGAAAAAAAACCTGATGGCAGTGAGGAGTGTCTACCCCTGGTGTTGATCATTGGTGTCGCCTGTGTCGTCAGCATAATGGTCACCATGATCTTCATCTGGCTGATTGTCCCAAAGGTGAGTTCAGACCTCTATACACTCACTTTGTGCTTAACTGGGCTTGATTTTTTTTTTACTTCAGGCTTTGTCCCTCAACTGAAAACAATCAAGCCCTGCAAGTTTCACCATTAGTTTGCTTGATTTCACGTGCTCACATTTATCAGTTTATCACAAAACCACATAACTGCTGTAAACATAAGCTTTGCCCTCTTGAGATCTTCGGTTCACTGCTGATTAGATCTAAATCTATGAATGCACTGTCTGCATCTGAATTGCAGATGTAGAAGCAACTTCTTGTGTTTCTTTTTTTCCCAATGTTGTCTCAAGATAAATAGAATTTCTATTTGTCAGAAGATTTCCTTAGATAAATCAAGACAGTCATTTGATGAGTAGGCCACATGTCAGTGTGCAAAACCCACTCCTTACACACAGGCCTTAAAATTACTTAATGTCAGTGATGCAAATGTCATGTCTTTAAAATTCTAACATTTTAATTTAAGAGGCCTTTTTTTCCAACATGTATTTTTTTTTATCTGGCCCTATCAGAATATTGTTTCTTTAGAGAACATCAACATAATGCTTTTCCTTCTGCTGCCACTAGTATTCTTACCTTTTATACTGTACTGATGTCACACAACTTCTCTTATCCTTATCCACTTTACTCACTTGCAGAAAGAACTCCACCAGTCCTTATACCTACTGTACTTCTGTGAAGAAGTTTTGATTATATTTCCAGTATTACACTACATATCCACCATAAGTTGCTTTGTCATTTTCTCCTAGAGTAGAACTAGTGTCACCAACCTTTTGAGTTGGTTTCTTTCAGCTGATTATAGTCTGTGATGTGAGATCCCCCATCAACAAAATATCAACATTTTGTCTTTCATTTCTTTAGTTATTAAGTAATTTGGTCATAAAAGGATCTTATGACATACCAGCATAATTTTCTGATATATGCACATCCCCTAATACCATACAGATGATCTCTGCAATTATATTTTACTACCAACAGGTGAAACAATGGACCAGCAGGAGAAGAATAAGAAATGTCCCGCAGCAGTCCAATGAGTATGTGTATGAAATTATGACCAAGAATGGCCTCTGTCCTCTAGGAGCTTCAGATTAGTCATCGCCAAGCCCATATGATTTAAATAACCATGTCAACAGGGGACTATAATCTCACACAAGCTCTTAGTGAGTGTATTGAACAAATCAATGATTGGATGTACCGTAATTTTCTTCAATTAGACAAAGATGAAACTAAAGTAAATGTTTATGGAACTGAGTGAATAACAATTAAAAGTCAGTGCTCAGCTTAATAATGACAAATCAAGCTAGAAATCTTGGTGTAGTCATGGACTCAGATCTGATATGTAACACCCACATCAAGACATTTGTTTTAGATGCCTATTGATTTTGAAGGTATCATAAATCTATGTTTGCAGCCATATGATATCAATCTTTATTTCTTCTTTGAATACAGTCTTTTATTAATTATTTCCCAAAATATGAGGTGTTTGTCACTTATGGACATGAAGATATTAAGAATAAAACTGGACATGGTAGCATTTTTCAGTCATTTTCATAGGATCAAAATGGTATGTGGGGCAGTTGAAAGTAACATGAAAATGTATGTGGAAACAACTTAATGAAAGGTTATTTAGTGTCACTGTCCTTCCATGTTCCCTTCGTAGATAAGAACACATCGCTAAAAACATTGTTTAGTATGGAAGCCCATATCTACCACTGTGATGAAAGATCCTATAAATGTTATAATACTTGGTTTTATACTCAATATTGTTTTTTTCCATTCACCTCATGTATATCTAATTTTCCATTTAACTCTTTAATTTCTATTTAAATGCATTTTATATTCTCTTATATTTAGCTTTTACATTTTGTCTTCATACCTGTGCCATGTGCCATACAATTAAATTTGCAAAATTCAGAACACATTATGATGATTGATGGCCCATTTTCAAATGATGTCAGTAAACTTACAAACAAAATATAAAATATATATTTTCAACAGCTAAACACTGAGCTTTTAAACCACCTAACAGAGTTTAATTCTTAATATAATTAATGCTGATTATTATTATTATTTTTATTTTTATTTTTTGTCTATATTTGCCTGCTTGAGTAAAAGTAACAGAGTAAATGCTTAACAAAGCTTTTGAGCTGGATTTTCAAGGGTTTATGCTCTGTAATAATTAGAAATAAAATTTAGTCTGAAACACATCCAAGTGAACTGTGAACAACACATGGTAATATTATAGGGAAAAGGAATCATCTCAACGATTAATCAAACCAACTCATGAATGTTTCTGTATGGAGTACGATAGAACTGTTACAGGGGAAACAAACAAATCAAACTGAGTGCACAAACTAAAAGATGAACAGGCAGGAAGGCTGTGGGAAAGAGCTGAGTACGTAAATAACCGTATATGTGGTCACAAACCCACGCACATGTCAAGGGAGGTAGGGACAGTGAGTGACAGATTTGCATGTCTAAGTAGAATGCTCATGTAACATATAAATACAAATCTAATATAATCCATGTAATTGACTAAGTAATTGGGTTAAAAGTCGATAGTAAAAATGCTAATGAAGGGGAAGATTGCTACTATAAATCAATTTCGATGTTAATTATTCTATCATTCTTATAAAAATTAATAATATGTTCTATGATATTGTGATTATTCTTGTTTCATACACACAATAAAGCTACTGCCTACCATATATAAGAGTTCTGCAGTGGAATCAAGCCTCATACTGCTATTCATAAAGCAGTTTCTTAATTATGTCAGAAATGTTGCTATGACAGCAAGAAAAGTTTTATCTGTATCTATGGGTTTCCAAATACAGAATAATCAATAGAACCACATTATGATCATACAATTATGATCACTTTACTTTAACCCAGCTTCAACACAAGAACTGTGGTTCTGTCAAACATACTTTCTTTTGTGTTTGTCAGTAATGGGCAGGAAGTGTTTGCTTAAATAAACCACAGGCTTCACATACTAGGCCTGACAGTCACATACTATGATAATGATTATAAAGGGGTTCATACATATACAATATATAGAAGTTCAGTGCTTTAAAGATGTGTTGAGTTATTGAATGTCAGTGTGGGTCTATGGAAACATAGTCACAGTTGAATGATACCTAACTCATCTGAGTGCACTTCCTGACTTACCTTATCTGGACTGACTGCCTTATCCAGCAGCATCTGTCTCACACCAGACTGTACTGCTGCACGACGCCTCTTCATGCATGTGTATGCAACCACAAACCTCCAACACCCTCTGTTTTGGTATTCTGCGAGTATATGGTGGAGCCAGCTTGGCTGTAACCCCTGATGTCTATGAAAACATTTAACTCCAATTCTGTTAAAGAGAGCATGTTGCTGGTTGCCCTAATTTCTCAGCCATGTGCTTGTTTTAAACAAATACACTACACAACTGCACTGCCCTAGCTACAACCACTAAAGATAGAAACACACACACAAAAGACACACACCCTTCCTTCTCACATGTTTCATTGCTGTCCACATAAAAAGACATATCACATAGAAGCATCCTCATTATAGGAAGTGGTTGTAAAGAAAACATTGCCTGTGTTAATTAGTCATGGTGCTTTAGTGCAAGCTAGTTTCAGAATTTTCTACGCTTTGTACTTTTGTGTAACTTATTCTTCCGTGTGCTAAAATACAAAAAAATCAAAATGAAAATCCTTGGAATCGGTGCAGCATTGGGCAAGAAAGGAACCAAAAACAGCTGTTGCAATGTAATCTAATGGGCAACAGTCCATATCAAAGTACATCCACTTTTTGCCACTGACAGGCTCTGATTGTGTCTGACAACATTATGGACAGGGTTCCTTCAGACAGACCTTTTAATTGAAGACTAAGATCATTTTTGTTTAATCAGGCACATTGCTATATTATAACAACCTCTCCATTTACAAAAACAGTATTTTTACCTCGCAGAACACAGGAGCTGCTGGAATCCAGCTGCCTCTATCAGTCAGTTTGTTTGTGTTATTGTGTGACTTTCAGTAGTGGAAGAAGTATTGAGATTCTTTACGTAAGTAAAAGTACCACACAATAATACAAACAAATTAACTGTATTCCAGCAACTGTTGTTGCTCAACAATGACTTAAAAACATGGGAAAATAATGTCCAATTTCAAAATACCTTATCCTTTATTATGAAAGATTGTAATTTTGAGATCTGCCCATACTGACACACCTCCATACATGAAAGGTTTACAAGCCATTATTGTGTATTATCATGGTCATATCTGATGCATCATCATACTTATTATGTATACAATATGGCAGTATGTAAACCTAGCAACATATAGAATGAGCAGTGTATGAAGAATTATGTAAATGTATATTTTAATCTCCACGTGCAGAACTGAGGAGCACATATTTGTCCTAAAAATAACCGACCTTTTAAACTACAGACACTACGTCATAGCACAGGTGTTACTAGTAAAGGTCACAATACATTTAGGTGCTCCTCTTCAGGGTTCGTGCTGCATGCTGGCTCACTGGTATGACTGATTGAGACACTTGATTGTAACTGAACCATTATTAGTGTTATTTGTTCATCCTGTGCTTATCTATTATATATAAACAATATGCTATGAAAATGGTCTATTGTAGTTTGCCATAGTTTGTAATATCGCTGCAGCAACCCACAACCACCAACCTGTTTATGGGAGTGAAGTAATTGTGATCTCACCTTTAACCAGCAGAGAGCGGCATTGGACAGTGATTAAACAACTGTGCTGCAACATGTCAGTTTGTGTATACAGTGAAACCTGTGTCGCACGTCTTGATGACGTAGTAGAAACGCCGACTAAAAATAGCCGACTGCAAAAGTCTTACAGCCGGAACAACCGTTGGTGTAATGTCGTTACTCAGTGGTATCAGTCAGTCACAGACGTTCGCGTTTTTTGACACTCCGTGGTAAGCTTCTATCGTGTTTTCCTGATTACATGACAGACACTCCCTTCAGTCACAGGTGTGCACACTTATAATTAGGACTGGAGTAAACTTTAGCTTTGCTGGTAAATACCACTAAGCACATCTCCTTGTGTGTCGGAATCTGAGCAGAGCATGAGTCTGCGTAAGCAAAAAAAAAAAAAAAAAAAAAAAGTTCCCATAGGATCTGAAGATAGACCTGCTGTAGGTACATGCCTGTTTTCCTGTGCCAGGTATTTCAGCATGGCTTGGTTTCTAGTCTTTGGTGCTAAAAGCCGCCCCACCACACCAATCCATCAATCATTCAAGCAAGCAAAGTCAGATGCTCACTTGTTTCTCAGTTTCATATGTAACAGAAGTTGAATAATCAATTATTATAGAAAAGCTTTTATCCATAATAAGCATACGGTATTTAAATTTCTAATATATGAGCAAAGATGTTAGAATTTAGCTTCTGAGAGAATATTTGACTTCAACACTCCTTGACCTCTCTGACGAGTTCATCTCACTTATTATTGTTGTGACTCAAGAATAATTATTTTTGCCTGGTGCGAGCAACCCTGGGATACTGTAGTCTCCAATTGGCATCCGTGCGTAAAAGCGCGTCAGTGGACCTCTCCAAACCCCCCACCCCCCTCGTGCGTTCACATTTCTTTTATCATGGTCGTGCGGTCCCGAGAGTCTCAGCATCCTACTCCTAAGTGCACATCATCGAGCTCAGCGGATCACACGGCATTTTTTTCCCTACATCTGCGCTGTCCGCAATCCCACTGTGTCATCACGCACCGACAGCGAGCTGCACAAGAGCAAGTGCGGGGGGAAACCGAAACCTACAAAGTCAACTCCGGTGTTTGGACGACGGGACCGCGTCAGACGGACAGTCTCAGGTTTCCTCTGAGGACCGAAGCGCTGCTCTTACTGACCACTGAGTGAGGAGGACCCACAGCAAACCCCCGAGCATGAAGAAGACTCCAAATTCAGGTACATGTTTAGAAAGATTATGTCAGAATACACTTCATATGGTGATAGCGTATTGCATCATTTTAACTTAGGTATCACATGATCTGAACTCTGCAGAAAAATAACTACAAGTATGAATTATACATATAAAAATGTGACCTACTTTTGGCACAGGCTGAAGTATGATATATGAAATGCGTGTTTATGCATTTCAAAGTATTACCACACAGGCTGTACATAAATATATAGGATATTTTATTTATGAAATCAATGTATAATTCAGATGGATTTCTGTATAACAAATTTTACTGCTCAGAAGACTGTTTATCTTTCTGTGGGATTAACAGCAGTGCAGAGTTTTCTCTTCAAACTTTGTTTTAGATTTTTCTGACTGGAGTTGTCTTTTTCCAACTTGTCAAACTCTTCCACTTAGTCTTTGCCCCCTCTGTTGTTTCGTGGCAGTTTGTTTTGCGGCTGAGTGTACAGCACCCAGAGGAGAACCTTGGGGTCCCCTGGCTATTAAAGTCTGATGTGCATCATCATCTGTCCTTCTCAGCGTGACCTTCTGTATGGATGCACTGGCCCCTTCAGGCTGCGCTCTCATAGTGCTCTGTGTGTGTGTGTGTGTGTGTGTCTGTATTTGGCTTTAACACACATTTTGGATGTTTGTTTGCTCGTGATGTCAGTGTAAATGTTTTTTGTGTATATGTTTGCTTCCGTCTTATGTGTGCCTGTGTGCGTTACACAACACATCTCTGGCTTTGCTTGGGCCCCATCTGCATGTTCTCCCTCTATCAACATTTAGGAAAACACAGGATGGGCTCTGGGGAGACAAATAAAGTATTCTAGGTAAAACAGACACAGAGATGTGGCACAAGCTGAGGCTGCTGAGGCTTCTGTTTAAAACAGGACACACGTTTAACACAGAGGTTAAGGAAAAAGTTGTCATGTTCATCCATGCCATAAAAGACAAAGCTAAAATCCACATCTGTTTTAAAGATATTGGGGGCAAGTCCAAGTTAAATCTTCAGAAGCAGATTGCGTTTAAGTTGGAAGTTTGAATGGTCTTTGAATGGTGACCAATAAAGTGAAATGGGATTTGAACACTCTCTTTTCAAAGCAAAATTAATAGTGTTTCTTGCATTGCAGGTGTTTGGCAAAGTGAGGCCTTCAAGTTTCAGAGCTGTCAAGTCCTCATTTCTGTGACTTAGGTTGTACTCAAGTCTCTGTTTTAAATTACTGGTCTGTCTGTGCTGTTATATTACACATGGTTATATATATTAGACTTATTTTATTTACTGCAGACTCACTTTATATAATCAGAAAATCCAGATTATCAAAGTATTAACCATTTGCATATTACCCCATATCACAATCACAGGAGCAGTCTTGAGCCTTAAGGAAATACAGTAGTGCTTTATGGAATAGAAATGTGGGAAAAGGTCATGCTTAGAGGTGAGGCACTGGCCTGTTTGAGGAGTCTTATCACTTAACTGTCAGTTTCTATCTCTGGAGATCCTCACTGTTCCACCTGCACTGACATATCACTACAACACAAACACCCTCAATCTGTCTGTGTTGTTTTTAGCCGGCCGTGAATTGATAGTGTAGTAGTAGGTGGTCAGACTGGCTGTGGAGGCTAGTGGTGGGTCCGTCACTTTAGGTGTGTGATAATAGAAAACAGTTTTCATCCGTTGTGTCATTAATTTTTCACAGTTTTCCCAGAAAACAAAGCAAGTCCAGATGTTAACAACTTGTCCAGGAGGCTATCTCTGTTGACTGGATAATGCCAAGTGTTTTAACTCTAAGGTCTTCAGGCACCTGGATCATTAGGCTGTCTAGTAGTCAGATCACTCTCTAGGCAGACTGTACGACCAGGCAGCCACACTCCTTCCTCCTTGGTGCAAAGCTCATAGAGGCTCAAGTTGTCTTTTTAATTTAGCATCGTGACCTCAAGGTGCCAAATTATCTGTCAAGCTGGAGCATCTCATGGCTGAACTGAGAGAGAACCCAATTAGCAGTCTTTTTTTTAATTTTTTTTTTTATTCCACATTTTTATATTTCAAAAGTTCTAGCTCATGTGGGCGGCTGTCTCAGAATGTGATAATTCTGGAGTTTGCAGATGTGTGAAGCTGTGCAGATGTGTGTTGAGAGCAGCAAGCTTCTGTAGCCTCTACCTGAATAAATATCTACCTGCAAAAGCAAGTTTAAATCTCTTTTTTGGGAAATATCCCCTCAATTTTTACATCCTCTCTAGGAATAGTGCATCAGATCACTGCTTTCTCAAGTTACTCTCAAAGTGGGAGCATTGTGTTGTCCCTTCTTAGATCACCAACAGAAATATGTTGACTCCCATTTGGGAAGGTCCAGTGAGACTCTGAGCTTGTTGGGTTTAATGAGCTGGATGTGCCCATGTTGTTGTGTAGTTTCAAGTAATGTGACCCTAAATGAACAGGGAGACCCAGCGGAGTAAATGTACTGTGTTTTTTCCTCCCCCCTTTTTTCTTTCTATCTGCCTACGCATGAGAGATCCCAGTCAGCTGTGCTATATATTCTCATGGTTGGGTCATTTTTGAAAACAGACTCGTCCTCAGCTTGAATAGACTCCTTTGTGATGAACATTTGCTGGGGGCTGGTTATGTGGATTTGTTGGATCTTTCATCTTTGATAGAGGATTTGCTTAAAAAAAAAAAAAAAAAAAAGCTCAGGGAGGCATTCTTGATGTTGACTTGTGGGTGGAACACGGGACACCGACTGATGTAGTACCACTGAAAATGACTTTGGCTGTAGACATATTTTCCTATGACATTCAACAGCAATCATCTTCATTATTTTTTTATGTTAGAGCGCATAGAACATACACAGACTTCCATGATCCTGGATGTCTTGGGGAGACATTCTCATATCTGTCAGTCTTACAGGGAAATGGCAAATTATTACAATGACTCAACATCTCAGAACTCTGCAGCAGACTGGAGGGGCTGGATTTAGCGAGCTGGATTAGACGTAGTGGGTGGCATGGACAGACTTTGGCCCACACATTACAATACTGACTAGGCCACTTTAATAATGCAGGACCTATCTGCATCCAAACACAATGTCAATATTTCTAATAGGACCTAGAGACACGTAAGTGTTATCATTAACTGAATTTCAGTTATATGATCATATCATGGCATTGTTCCACAAAATGTTACAAAATAACATGTATCTAAATCAATAAATCTTCAGCTCCGCTTGGCTTTACTGAGCTATGTAAGTTTCAGCTCATTGTTTAGCTGTCTGACCTGCGTCTTTACTGTTTTGGTTCACTCTCACAGCTCTCATAGAGACATTTTTAATTTTTCATCTAAAAAGCTCTAAGAAGACCAATGTAAACTGTCTGTTCAGCACCAAACAGCAGACAGACCTAGTTAGTGACTAGATAGTGAATTTAGCGTAGCATTTAGCAAATTAAGAGGCAGGTATTTCTCTCAGGAGGAGACAAAAAACAAAGCTAAAAGAGAGTGAGTATCGGACTTAAACTCATGTTGGGCTGCATTTGATTTTCATTAGCAGTAGATGTGTTCACTATTTTTAAGATGTATTTATTCAATAGTACATTCTAAAGAAAATAGGGAGTCCATAGGGATTTGATTCATATTGATATAAAACAGAGAATGGCAGCAAATACCCACATTAGAAAAGCTGTGACTAGCAATTACATTAACCATTAATTTATTATCACCTCTGTCAAAGAGGCATGGGGGCATGGGTCAGGGAAATACCCATTGAAATTTTGGTGTGGAGCCAGCTAAAAGGGCAAATCATTTTTGTTAACAATGACTACCACTCTAATTAACGTTGTCAATCAATTTATATGAATTTACTTTCTTTGTAATGGATTAACTACATCAGCACTTAATCATGCAGGTCATAGAAATATAGAATTAAATAGTAATTTATGGTCACTGCTCAACTCCCATCACTCTAAAACTCACAACAGCACAAGACTGAGGTCAAACTGGTCACAGATCAGCACAATTGTTCGGTCCCCTGATCAAATCAAGCCCAGATGATCTTGGGGAACTGGTTACAGTACCGTTGGGTCAAACTGGTTTCTTAAAAATGCCATGACACTTTAAAGTGCAGCATCCATCATGTCATCCATCCTCCCACTAAACCAGACCAGTAAGTCCCATAGAGAACCAGCAGATGAGTGGAGTCAATACAGCTCTTTATTTCCCTTCAACAATGGCTCTTCAGTGACAGCTGAGCTAGATTCCCTTCAGTCTGAGTCATATATTGGCCTGGACTGTCACCACATTCACTACTACTCCCTGTGATAATAAAGCTGTCTTTTGAGACTTTGCTATTCACCGGTGAGTGTGAAGAGTCAAGCTGCCAAGCTCTCCGCTTCATATAATCCTTATCGCGTTAAAACCTCTGCTCAAAAGCCTCCATGAGTATTAGACTACCTTTATCAGTCTTCATTCTTAAGTGCCAAGTACAAAAGCTCTCTGTCTTAGCCCCCATGGGCTGCATTAGATACTAGTTATTCAACAAAAGTTCCTCTCATTGAAAGGTCTGAACTTTTTTCCCCTTAGATAAACTTTCCCTCAGCTATTAGCCTAATCCTTTCCTTCCCACTACAGGAAGTGACACATAGTTTTTGCTCTGTCTCTCATGGTTTTATCTCTCAGTTTATCTCTATTCGCAAACTTAGCTTTGGGCTCTGAAATGCTGACCCATGCTTCAACAATACATGTGTATATATACCTCTCTCCCCTGGTGGATAGTGCCATGCACCCTCGCATTTGTGCACACACACAAATGCAAGCATGACATCATCTGCCAGTGTGTCAGAGACTGGATATAAATAGAGATGGTCGACAATGACGTTTCGGCTGTGAATAACATAAGGATGAAAGCAGGCCATGTCACCGCTGCTTATCATGATGAGCAGCCAGTCAGTCGTGAATGATTTTGCCGCATGCTCATTAAAGAAACACCTGATGTTACAAGCAGATGCCATGAATAAAACGTGGGCTGATCACAATTAGAGCATCATGTTACTTTGCATTTTGCACTGCAGATTATTTGATGCCGTACACAGATTAACATGTATTGTCTTGCGTGAGAGAGGTTTGTTTATTAAAATTAAAAAGGGTTTCAAACAAAGAAACACAGGCAACTGTTTCTTTATGCTATTAAAGAAAAGCACATTTTCTGTTCCAACCATAACCTCAAAATTAGAAGGCTGTAGAGAACAACTGCATATTTCCAACCAATTTAATAATTTTTTTTTTTTTTTTTTTACTTGAGCTTTTTGCATTTCCCCATTAATTTATACTTTTTGCAGTTTCAAATGTTTTTTTAAGGCCACCAGACAAGAGCTTTTCCAAGTTTTGTCCAAAATGTAACTCACACTATTTTCAGATTTAACTTTGATAAACAGACAAGAGAGAGCTGAGACAAGTCCACACATTTTTTTAGTCTAGACGGTGCAGTGGGAATCATATTCGTAGCTCAAAGTGTCATTCACTCACTAAGCTGCAGAATAACAAAAGTTACCAAGTTGAAGAGCCCAAACAATAAATGGTTTAAGTTAGCCATTGATATTAGCTTATCACATTTGTATTTGTACATTAGTATATGATATGTGATAAGTAACAAGAAATAAAGAAAGATGAAAGATGTTTGGAAACTGTGTCCCCTTTACAGCTTCACTAGAAAGCAGTGATTCTCTTTTTCAGCTGTAAAATTACCCTCTCATATCTGGGTCACAGTCTTTTAATAACCACATTTAAGGCATCCTTATCAAGAAATCTAATTTTAAAACTTCCAATTAAGGATACTGGTATTGCCCACAAAAATCCAGTCTCAGTCAGGCTCCACCAGGAATATTTTTTTTCTCAGTAATCAAATCAGAAGATCAGAAAACTCTAATGAATTATACATGTCCATTGCGTAATGGCTCATTGCAGTGCTGCATACATACTGTATGGATTTCGCACTCAGTCGTTTTGCATTTATTTTGGACATGCTCCTTTGCCAAACTCCACATGAACAGACATCACCGCAGAGCTCATGTGTCAGGAGCTTCAGCCTTTGTGTGTGTGTGTCTGCGCGCACGCATCTCTGCACATGTACGCGCATGTGTGTAGAGTAAGCGTAGACTGTCTGGGTCCGAGTTGTGGATTTAGACATCAGGAGCTTGGCATGCTGATTACAGAGGTCTGAAGCCACAGGGAACCACAGGAACTCTCTTCTCTCTCTCCCCCCTGTTTCTCTTTCCAGCAGCATCCCTCCATCAGTTCGGGCTAATTTGCAGGGATGGAGGTGAAAGCAGTGGGCCTCGGGCTGATATGGCTGGGGTTCTGCGCCTTATGATGATCAGCCAAATCACATAGCTTTGCTCCTCTCATCCATGCTCTATCTAAGCTTAACTTTACTCAATTAGCTAACGCACAGTTAAACAGAGAGGATTAGAACAGTGCAAAGCAAAACGAGGTATATTACACACCACAGCAAATGCTAAGCACTGCTGACAGACTATTATTGTTCCAGCTTAACAAATTTCATATGGATTTGTGAAGCTGACATTTCAGGCTGTTTTTATTCTGGCTTCAGTGCCACTCAAAAAAAAACCTCAAAATGAGTTCTTACAAAAATCCTGCCGCATGGCTTAAAGATGCCAGGACTTCTACAGTGGCTTCTGCTCTATCTGCAATATTCACAGTGTTCACATATTTATCAATTGCTACAACAGACCCCCTTCTTTTCCTGCAAGAGATCTGGAACTTTGAGGATATCCTATTTTATGTAGTCTACAGCCAGCTCCCTCTCACATCTAATGATTACCTTATGGTGAGGAGGAAATAGCCAGCAGTTTTACCACAGCCATGCTGGGATGGACAGACACACAGACTGCACTACTAGCACTTTTACAGCCTCCGAGTCCAAATGACCTGAGAGCAGGATTTAAATTGTCAGAGAGCTGGAAGAGAGGAGGCTATGTGAGTTATAGCTTAAAGGGATGGGGTTTTCTGCGAACTGGATTTGACTGGACAAAGTGTGTGAGTGTGCCTCTGTGCGTATGTGTACTGTGTGCGTCATGAGTAACAGGGTCATGTATTGGTTATCATTGCGATTTTCTCTGGTTCTCGCTTGTGATTGGTTGGGTGCCTCTCAGCGCTGACTGGAAGTTGTGCCAGATGCTGACTCAACATCAGTAATGACTTTGGCAATGAGTTTTGCCCAGCTTTGTTTTGACTACCAATTTTATGAGCTGTGAAACATCTTCAGTGGTTAAGAAATTGTGATAGACCATACTAATCATAGAGGTCAGTGTTTGTGTGGATTTTTTCTTTTTCAGCAGATTATTTGAAGAACTGGAGGACATCTGGGTTCAGCCTCATTTCCGATTTTGTTGTATTTCTAGCCACGCTAGCAGCATGGCTCAAGGAATGGCAGTGTTGGTCTGTCTGTCCACTACTTTCTTCCAGACTGAAATATCTCAACAACTACTGGATGGATTGCCATGAAATTTTGTACAGACATGCATGGTCACCAGAGGATGAATCCTACTGACTTTCCCTCTAGCACCACAAACAGGTCAAATATCTATTTGTGTAGGTTTATGACCACATACCTGCAAAAACATTTACCATTCCCATCAGCTTTCATTGTGTTTAGTATTTTAGCTGCTGAACATCACAATGTTGTCATTGTGAGTACACTGCCATGCTAGTGTTAGCATATATCTCAAAGCTCTGCCTTATTTAAGTGTAGCTTCACAGAAATGGTAACATTGCTGTAGTGTTTCAGCCATGTTTTTAGTCGTCTGACCTACATGTGTCTGACAGAACAGATAGGCCCTTATTCTAATCAATCTGTCTATGACCTGTGACGTGAAGTGTGTTTTTATTCCTCAAGTCTATTTTCCTTCAATTTATATAGACACAGACCTTAGCTGCTGCTGCTGCTGCTCATGCTACCACTTCTGTGTAGATACGGTGTTAGTCTTGTTTCCCGTTCATTGCTCAGTTATAGATAACATGTCTGAAATTTGCTTCTTGTTTTTAGTCTGTTCTGTTACTACTGTGCGTTTTCTAATGGGATTTCTAATAATAAAAATGATTGGAAATGTCTGTAGCTTTTTGAATTGTCAGGTTCCATTTGATAAAGTTAGCAACATTTTCCAGTAGTAATGGAAACCCATAAAGGTCAAGTTAGTGCATGGGAATCTCAAAGGGGTTTTCCTGACAAAGATTTATAAATTGCATATAAATGATATGTTTACAATTCTCAGACAATCACTCATACATTTTATTGAATCCAGACTCACTTTGTTCACTTAACACAGCAGGTCAGCAGCTATGAATCTGAACCTCAGTGCGGAAATACCACACCAATGAGTGAGAAGCAGACTGAGTGATACAGCTTGCATTAATACCCAAAATGCATTGTTTTGAATGGACTAATGCAACATGAAAAGGAAAAACACATCAAGTCACTGTGTGTCCATTAGAGGACAACAGCAAAGCAGCTCTCTCATCCATTTCTCTCCCCTATACATGGTCAGATTCAGAGAGAATCATTTGCGGGGCCATGTGGCTGCCATCAAGCCAGGATGGGAAGTCTGATTGGAAAATTGAGATACAATCAGACCTTCTTATTCCCAGATTGCTGTAATGATGCATACTTACTGTCTAACAGTGTCTGAATAACTCCTGGGCTTATTCTGGATGGTATCATGAATTCCAGATTTAGAATTTAACCTCACAGCTGTTACCGGAGAAAAACACTGAGGACCATCATCTGAGTAATCTGTTTTAAGAACCACAGTGATTTAGAAGATGGGTTGCCCATATTGTGGTATTTCCCCAATTCAGTGGAATAGCACTTACAAAATGAAAAGCGAAATCTTTCTGGATGAAACGACGGGAGCACCGCTTTTACAAACATGTATTTCCCCATGGGATCATGGGATCTGGTTCTAAATTTGGCTTGTGTAGATGACTGATGTGAAGAGTTGTGTCGTCCCTGTACATGCCCCAGGTTGGATGTGTAGGCTGCAGCAGCAGCAGCAGGGAACACAAATTAGGAGGACAGTCTCTCTCTCTTTCTCTCCCTCTCTCGCTCTTGCTCTGTATATGTGCATATGTGTGGGTATGATGGAGACGAAGCAGGGGGAAGACGAGTCCTGCGCAGCGCTCTGGTGAGGTCATCTGAGACTGTGGCCAGCAGCACCACATCACACTGTTGTCTCTTTTTCACTAACCACCATCTCCTGTGTGCAGATGGGATTCTTGAACCTCTGCTGTTGTGTTTGGGGACTTTAGGGAATAAAGAGTGTGTGTGATATATCTCATAGGGTGAAGGGCAGCTGTAGTGTGAATTCCAGTATTTTTGTGTCCATCTGTGATCATAGTTGTATGTCTGTAGAGTTGAAGCTACGTTAATACTTGTAGGGGGAAGGAATTATGGCATAGCAATAGAGCTTTTGCATCTTGATTCCACAGCTATACACAGCTGCTAATGTGCAGCTCCTTAAACATTCAACTACACATTGCAGTTACAGCAGAGACATGGGAAGCCCACAAGAACTATGACTGGTCAGCTTAGGCTGCTTTTATTTTCACCATCATCTTTCCCATTCTGGTGGAGGTTGTTAAAAGGGAAGGAAACATCAAGCAAGCTGAAGAAATATTCAGTCATATTTTCTTTTTCACACAAATATAGCTGCCAATCTCTGTCACAGTGAATTAGTGAATATGGAGTAAACATAGCCTACTGTATGCTTTGAAGTACTGTATAGCAGGCATTTTTCTGAGCAGACATTTTGACTTGTCACAGGTGTTACTGACAACATTAGCCCTGTTCTGTTCAGGTGTCTCAATAAGCCATGAATTTGTGACAATAAGCCAGTATGAACAATACCAGGACCCTAAACTGGAGGCAGCTAAATGGAATTCAGCCATCATTAATTTTATTATTCACGCCTGTGCTTTTCCTACTGTGACATGTCAAAATGGCCTCCATGAAAAATGCCTATTAAAACATGATACTTACTTACTTGATAATATACAGCACATTTGTTTAGTTTTATGGTAGTGGTATTAACAGGTGAAATTTGACACTGAACTATAAACTATAAATCAGTATGTTAAAGTCACTTATGGCATGACTGCCGCACACCATGATGCACATGTATAATTCCACCTTGAGAGTGTATATTATACTTATATATATATTTTCATCCCTGAAGACGCACGCAGCTGCAGCTCCTCTTCCTCCTCTGCTCCCTCACCTTATTTCCTTTCTTCTTCCCCTCCATTTACCTCTTTCACTACTTTCCTTGCTCGCTCCTCCTCTTTTCCTTTTATCTTTTATCTTCTTCCCACTGTTCTTTCTCCTTCAGTGTGCATCACTGCCCTGAAGGCATCCCTTTAGTGCTGGCTGGCATGCTGGTGAGTTTTTTGCTCAACTGTTACGTAACTAAATTTAGCATGTTTGAGTCACGCGTTTGGCCATAGGTCGTGCTCTAAAGTGACGGCTTACATTAATGTGCACCCCAAGGCTCACCATCCACTCTTAGTCAATGTGTGATACACATTTTTTTATGGATTGTGTGTGAGTGTGTGTGTGTGTGTTTGAGTTTGTCTCGCATGAGTGAACAAGCGCACGTGTCCGTCTGCGCCTCATGACCATCTGCCTCGTCGGGTGTAAATGTAGGCTACATGTTAGTTCTATGTGTATGTGTGTCCGAGAAAGAGACAGGCTAGGTTGTTTTCTGTGTGTGTTTTTCAGGATGTACTGTCATGCAAGAGGAATCTGCTCAGATAACCCTTTGCGTTTGTGCGTGTGTATGTGTGTCTCTGGTTTTAAGTGGATGTTTGAGTGTTCACGTCTTTATGTTTGTATGTGTGTGTGTATGTGTGGTGGGAGGGTCTGGCTGTATCTCACCAGCAGGTTGGGATGATGGAGAGGGGAAGTGGTGAAAGGTATGAGTAAGAGGGGCCCTCTCAGTCTCTTCTCTCTGCATCAGGTCTGCCTTAATTATGTCCTTTACAAGCTCAAACAACTCAATTCAGTGTAAGCTGCCGTGAAATGTCTTCTTGAAGCAGGAAACACAAGAAATTTTGGACACTTGAAATAAAATCTTTCAGGAGAGTAGTTTAAACTCATCTAAAAATTAAAAGGAATTGCAAATTACAGTATATATAAATTATATTTATGTCTAATATGTTTTATTAAAAATTAATAACTGATGTGCAGCAGCTGTAATGTTTTTATTTCTTAAAAATGTAATTTATACTTATGCTGTAATAAAAAAATTAAAAATACATAAAGCTGAAAGGTCAGTGTCACTTTAGATAATACTCTGGAGCACTGGAGCGAATAATTCGCCAGGGACACATGGATGATTTTTACCTCTCCAAAGTAGGTTATGTGAGATTATTAGGAAAATGAATAATAATGAAATTGGATTAAACAATACAATGTCAGAAACACATTCATTTTTTAAAATGAATTATGCCATCCTTTCATTTTGATATTGCAGGTAAAATAAATCATGCCATACCCATAATCTTATTACATTCATTTTGCCGTTCATTGAGTGATTTATTTAAACCTTCCATCCAAGTCATCAACGCTGTTCAGTTTTATGTGTATGTCTGGGATGGCTGTGTGGACAGACAGAAACAGTTTACATGAATATGCATGCATGCATGCATGTGTGTGTGCGTGAGCAGGCTGCCATTTCTGCCCAGGCCACTGCTCTTTGTTCAGAGGCTAGAGGAACACACTGCAGGGTGGACCTGCAGGTTTGAGTGTCTGTGCTGGGGCAGCATTGCCATTTGGCTCCATCCAAACAACCGGAAGAGAAAAAGAGACTAACTTACTAACTAACAAGTTTAAATAAATGCCACAGTGGCAGTGCTCCATGTGTGCACAAACAAACACACTGGCGACGCCACATGTATGTATGTATGTGTTTACATGTATCTCAGAACATGTGTTTGTGTGTTATGTATGAGAATGAGTCAACAAATGCATACGCACACGCTGTGCGTTTCATGTGTTTTTTTGACCCTGACCCTGTGATTAACTGTAGCTTTTTAAGTCTGGAAAATGATCACGAGACAGAAAGAGCCAGCGGCCAAAAGAGACATGTCTCTATTTTTAAAACCACACTTTTGTCACAGCTCCTGCTTTCCATATGGATTCAACACCAAGAGGCTCCTTTAGGATTGCTCTGCTTTTATCCTGATTTCTGGTTTAATTTATCACCTCAAGCTCAAGTTTTGCTTTCGGTCACTGTCTCCATATGTCTGCACTTCAGCTGCATGATTGCACGAATACAAAAAGTTTGAAAAAATACAGTGTACAAACAACACACTAACACATGCACAGAGAAATTTAAAAAAATAAAACTAATCTGAAGCTGACTGCCCCAACTAAAACCTGAAATTTTATAAGTATACATGAATATACTGGATACAAATATAATGGCATTCAATTTAATGCAGCATAGTTCCATGTTTATATTGCATAATATCCATAGAGTTACATCTTGCCTGGTATACAGTTCTAGATTCCAACTAAAAAATTGTAGAAATAGATAAATCACACTGAACAGGCTTATATTAATCATGTTTTTACTTCTGATCTTAGTCAGAGGACCTTATGGGGCTAAATCTTCACAAATTCTTACAGTGTAGTTACATTTTAAAATCTCTAATCTGCCTCCTCTGCTCTGCTTCTCCTCACTTCTCTATTGCTGATGTCAGAAAAGGCCCCAGGACTGCAGGGGAGTGGTAGTTGCGTGTCTCTCTCTCTCTCTCTTTCTTTCTCTCTCTTACTCTCACTCTGTGTGTGTGTGTGTGTGTGTATGAATGAATTGGCCTTTATCACTTTGAATGCTTCACCCATCCACCATCTTTATTTATATTATGAATATATATTGTAAAATATATTATTCTTCCTGTTACACACACACACACACACACACACACACACACACACACAAAAAAAAAAAAAAAAAAAAAACCATTTGGCCACTCAGACGTTCCTCTGTATCAGGGCAGGTCTGATAGAGAGAGGCATTTGTCATCACTGCATGTTTGGAGAAACAGCAGGTCATATCACTGCTTTATCTGAGCACTGGCCTCACCCTGGAAAGATCCTGTTGACTCCAAATATCTGTGTGTTTCTGTCCTCTGTGTAAGGTTTGCGTGCATGATTGGGTGGGCAGCTGTATGTGGGAGCATGGACGCCAATTTTTGACCCATATTTATGCTTCTTGCTAAAGCTTGTGTTGTTGCTGTGTGTAAATCTGGAAGACATGGGTTGAGGAGGGATGTCCCCTGTAAGAAAGAGGAAGAGGAAGTGAGCTGTGCCTTCTCCTTCTCTCCCCTGCCACAAAAAAACAAAGATGGGCGTGTGTGTGAGACTGTGTGTGTGTGTGTGTGTGTGTGTGTGTATGAGAATTTCTCACTGTGGCGACGGCTTGCTAAGTGGCCCTTGACCTTGTTGAGCTTGCAAGCTGAGGGTCAGAGGCCAGAGTCTAGGCATGACGTGTGTGTGTGTGTGTGTGTGTGTGTGTGTGTGTGTGTGTGTGTCTGTGTGTGTGTGTGTCTTAGTATGCTCCTCTGGTAACACCAGTGATTTTTTGCTGCTAAATCTGGTTCTGGCCCACAGAATAACAAAGCATTCAGGCTGTGAGAAATATCAAGTCATTTCTTATAGAACTGAGCTGAGAAACACTCAGGAGAAGGTCAACAAGCTTGTTGGCTGAGACCTTGTAATACTCATTATTAGCTGCTGTAAACAAGCCTTACTGAGAAGCACTTCATTCATGAGGGCTCTGGACTGAAGATTCTTTAGACAATGATTGTTGAGGACGCTCTTCAGTCCACTTAGAATCATCACTTGTTTGGATCACGGTTTTATGAGGATTTCCACATCTTGATAGTAGTAGTAGTATGGTGATGATCACATGGTAGGACTGTGTGTAGTGTGTTGGCATAGTGCAGGATGTTGCGGTGGAGTTTTGCTCTTGTAATAAGTTTATTTTCAGATGAGGACCTTTGGTCAAATGGGCTGCGGCTGTATTTCAAAGACACAACACAGCTTTATTGTCAGGGGAGTGTGTGTGTGTGTGTGTGTGAGAGAGAGAGAGAGAGAGAGAGAGAGAGAGAGAGAGAGAAAGAAAGAAAGAAGCAAAAGGCGGACAGCTTTGGTGTCAGGGGAATAATAGAAAATACTGGGGAAAGGGAAAGGAAGAAAATGAAAAAGTGTCCATTTGTATGTCTCTGGGATAAAAGCCTGCATGTATGTGGGTGAGAACAGAGAAAGCAAGAGAGAGCGACTCACTCCATATGACTAGCACATGGCTGTGGACGTCTGCTCCGTTCACTTGTTATCCTCACAGACTGAAGACATTAAAACTTGGAGGAAGTAAGAGCAAGGGAGACAGAGGGAGGAAAAGGAGGGAGGAGAGAGGGAGGGTTGAAAGAGGGGGACAGGGTGACTAAGTCAGGAGAAAGGGGAAGTCTCCATGAAGAAAAAAGGGAGGGAAGGAAGGAGAGGAGAGAAAAAGGAGAGGTTACATGTGGTTATTTGAGGTAGCCATTGAGTTATGGAGCGAGACAGAATAGCCGGTAAGTTGTGGCTTTTTCCAATTTATTCGATACTTTAACATTTAGAAATTTTACCCGTGGGAGGGAGTTTCTTCTCTCTTTTCTTTGTTAGACTTGAAAGGAAGCAGCTCCTTAGCGGTGGCAGCAGTCAGCTTGAAGCCACCCCGGTTGTGTTTGCTTTGCTTGGTCAGTTGTGGGAACAGCCATTCTGAGACCTCTGTCTGTGTGTGCGTCTGTATGTCAGCTTTTCCTCTGGTTTATTTCTCATTGATGTTGCCTGAACTACAAACCAGAGGACTCTTCTCCTCTCTTTCTGATTGAATGAACAGCCACAGCTAAGCTCGCTGTGAAGAGCACACACTATCTCTGATAGCTACCATATGCACAGCAACAGTGAGTAAACCTCATGTGATGGGCTGTCAAAGACGACCTCCCAGAATAAGAAAGATAATCTTCCAGTGCAATGTGGCTGCTGTGCTGTCATTTGCAGCCTTGACATATAGCTGACCCACATACTGTACACAACTACGATCTGTCAATAGATGGACAAACTTAAATCTTCTTGCCATCATCACATTGGACCTGATTGGACCTTAAGCTGTGGAGTCCAGTTGTCAGATTAATTCTGACTGACACAGAAGGTTTATTTTAAGTTACAGGGGAGTGAGGGCAGAGCTCATATGTCAGCTAATAAGATTTGGTTTTCAACAGAGGGCAGACTCTTTTGAGGAATGTTTAGCTTGCATCAGTCTGTATACTGTCCTGATTCTGTAGCATTATAGCTCTGTCCCACTCAGAAGCATCTGCCATGGCTATTTCTCCTCCGCAGTTCTTCTTAATCGGTAACTCTTTGTTGGTTTTAATGTGTTGTGCTGATGGACACTCAGTAGATCTCCCGTACAGGCCCATATGTGTTCAGTCTGCACCGAGAGGATAAGGACTAATCTAGCATCTTACAGTGATTAAGGCTGGACATCAAGCTGAGCGACACTCCGCAAATTAGCCTTTAATCAGACCGTTAGTTAATAAGGTGGCTGAGCTCAGCGAGCCGTATGATGCGTTCAGGCACACCACACACCTATTTTTATTACCACTTGGTGGCAGTGTTGCAGTGTCATTTTGTCCTCTGTTGTGCAGCCACCATTTCCTTAAGTTCTGTGAAATGTTCCATGTGGATGATTCATATTTTGCAGACAGAGGGATTTTTTTTCATGGGAGGTGGAGGAATTTAGTAAAGACTGACTTCATTGGGGGCGAAGACAGTGTAGTAAGTAGAGAGGTGAGGAGGCTGAGCGTTATTTTTCCACCATGAAAACACAGCTGTCAGGCATCACCCCCCACTTCCTTCACCTCCACCTCAGTCCACTCAATTGAGGAAGTCGTGCATGGGCTGAGCTACTTCCTAGTTTCCAAACCTGCGCTGTATGGTTCAGTTTGGACCTGTTGTCATGACTATAGCCAACGCCCCTTACCCCACCAACCCCTGATCCCTTCAGACTTTGTTTTGACAGAGATAGGAACTGAGGCTGCGGTGCATGGGTGGCATTTTCGACCTCCTCGATCGCACAGGCATCTGCAACACCTCTGTACTGTCTCCTCATCCTCGTCTGTTCAGGATTAAAATAATATGTTCAATATGACACGTCATCCGCCTTGACTGTCCCGTATGGTCACCATATTGACTTGTTGTAATTGCTAATTGGCGACACACTGTCTTTAAAACACAACAAAGGGAAAGGAAAACAAAGTATTCAGTCTGGAAATGAAAGAAATAGTTGTGTCATGTTGTTTTATGCTCTGCCAATTAAACAGGAAGAAAATCGGTGTCTTGTCTGCTGAGATGATGCTAATTATAGTGTTTGTGTGGCCTGCTTAGCATTAGACTGACAACAATAAAAGCAGCGATTCAGTAGTTATAGTGGGGGCTTTCAAGTGGGACAGTTAGTATAGTTTCTCTTATACTGTAGCTTGTGAAACTACCTGTTGGTACATTCCCCCAGGGAAATAAGCTGATTTAAACCTGCTTGCATTTGTTAACATGAAAGACCCATTCTGGGCTTTTGCCCATGTTCTAATAGTGTGATACATTATGTATTAATCTTTCTGTCAAAGGCCAACATTTAACTTATTGTGGCTCATCTTTGTCCAGTAAACATCTAAGTGAACAAGTTGTATTGATAAGGGCAGCACATAATGTGTAATGTTACCTATAAATTGGTCTTGTGAGCTTTAATGGTGAGTGCACTGTCTCCCGTTCCCTCTTTTCACACATGGATCTACAGTTTTAGAAGTGCTGATGTATCCACCCAGAGCCCTGTATACTCTCTCTCCCTCAAAACCCACGTGCACAAAACCCCACCCACCCCCACAACCACACATGAACCCTGGAGTTAAAGGAAATCAAGGAAATCACTCAGCTCACCGTGTTCCATAAAAGAAGTGTACAGGAAATCCTCTATGAGTGAACGCCCCGCACTTCTCCTCCCACTGCCCTCCCAGTATCTCACCTCATATTGTTTCTCAGATTATTATTTGGTAATGATAAGTGATGGAGCCATGAATACGGCCATTTCGGGGAGTACAGGAAACTGACCGGGAAGCCCCACCTTCAGTCATCCTGAGGGAGGATTTCTGACAGGTGACATTGTTAATCATGATGGAAACGGGTCAAGTCGAGGGTGATTGTTTACAAGCAGCTCAGCTTAAGTTTGGCTAGGTGTGCAAAGAGGAAACAAGAGGTGTCAAAATATTTCAATAGAGTATGGGGAACTTGATGCATGCACAAAATAAAAGTGCTGCTTTTCATGCCACAGGATACATTTCAGTCTATAATTATAATGCTAGTAACCTATAACCTTTTTATAAATTCATTTTTGAATCACACATTTCACATACACATTTGATTTTATTCTTGATGATGATCGACTGTTCACCCTATTCATTTGATGCAAATAATTTGCCTATTTGTTCTTTGAAACAAATCAGTTATGTGGATATTAAATCATTTCACAGATAAGCACAGATATGTACAAAGGAGTTCATCTAAACCTTCACTCTCCCTCACATTCAGACAGGAAGACGGGAAACCAAATGTGCAAACTCTGTTCTTCACAGCTACACATATGTCAGGAGGTTTGCAAGTTGTCAACAGCTGAACTTTCATGTGATGCTTTGGTTGTTTGCCCTTACCAAGATATCACAGACTCCATAGATCTGTTTTACAAATGCCATTTGTGCTCAGTAGAGTGGTTTCCTGCTCAGTGAGTAACATCCAAGTCTTAAAACCACTGCAGCCTCGTTGCTGCCAGCATAAATTGTCCACACGGCTTTTAGGCCAATTTGAAAGCTTACTATGAAACAGTCAAGGATAATAGTTTTTCCAAAGAACTGTCATATTAACAAAAACATAAGTATACTGTGTGAGTAGTGGCATAGAGTGATCTTCATGTGCTACAGATGCCTACTCTTTCTACTTCTCCAAAACCCTCAGTCTCACTGTTCTTCCTTGAAATCATGACTTGTTTGTATTTTCCCCTTTATTCTTCCTCTGGATTTGTGCAGCAGTTTCACTACCCTGTTTAATTGCACAACATTTCTGCAGCGGTAGTGTGTTATTTAAACTCAGTAAGTGACTTTATTCCAATAACTTTAAGAAGACCTTTTTTTTCATGCATCCTGCACATGTAGGTCTAACTGATCAACTTAAAAGGTGTCATTTAGATAAACGCTGAAACCACACACATTACTGCATGTGGGCCAATAGAGGTAATGCTCAAAAAGAGAGTTTGGGGTTTGTGCAACTTCCTGGCAATGAGTGTTTGTGGTTGTGTTGGATTCCTGTTTGTCTTAAACTGACCAAGCAACATAGCCTAAAATCTGAGGTACGTAATAAATACATCCTGCATACCTTTCAAACAAAGTGTATTAATTATTGGTGTGCATTAATATTTTGCATTTTACCCCACATTACCAATTTTTAATTAAGTTTTAATTAACAAGGTACATAACAAGCACAATGGGGCTGAACGATTTTGGTTAGACAGATTTAACCCACTATGTGCAAAGATCCTTGTGTTTACAGTGCTATTTCAGGGGCACCAGGACACACAGACACACACACAGTCACAGTCAAGTCAAGCACATGCACACACAGGCACATATCCACATAATGTTACTTCCAGTACGCACATACACATGCTCCTCCAGATGTTGTTTTGGAGCTCTCCCTCATTCTGTCGCTCAGCTTTGCCTCGCAGCCAGCCCAGAGTGTGTATCCATGTTTAGATAAATACACACTGGCTGGTGGAGGTGTGTATTTCACATACCATGTGTTTTGGTTTAATTGAATACTTGTGGCATATGGTTTACAGTGCACTTGGGCCTGCATGGGCACTGAGGGGCCACACGCTTTGTTGGTCTATATATAAATATGTATATGTAGGTCTACAATGTATATGCAGTGAAAGATGAAAAAGACCAATTCACATGCACATATAGATGTGTTTTTACATGCATGTCATAGTGCAGTGTAACCATAAATATGCATGCAAGTGCAAACCAACACATTAACTGTAAAAGCCCTTGCACAGCTGCCAGGATGTAGGATGCATATTATGTGCTGTCTTACGAGATGGGCTCAAAGCCTAATTGCACAGCATATGACAACAAGCGTCTCAGGGGGCTTATATTCTACCTAGTAAACTTCCTGATTGATGCATACATGCAAATACTGTGCACACACCACCACCATACTCTGCTCTTTATCCTGAGACACCTTTGCAGCAGTTTTATAAAACAACCAGACTGCGCCATAAACACACAGTGTTATTCTGTGTCACCATCGACCTTTCAGGTGTTAGGGTTAGGGGCCACTGGGTGGGCTTGGCATCCTATTAGTGCCCCTTTTGAATGGAGTTTTTCATTCAAATGTTATTTCCCAACTATTTGGAGCCTGTAAAAATGCCAAGCTCTGTTTTGTGTGTGTGTTTTGTGCCTTTTTGTTTCAACTAAGGCTGAAAAACTGTATGTGATTTGTGATATCTCATATGTGACGGTATCTCCTGCATATCTGGAGGTGGAAATACCAGATTCATGTGGCCCTTACGTCAGTTTTAGGTCTCCTTTGAGGACTGGTTGGGGGCCAACTTCTATGTCAACCATTATGTCTTTAACCATTAGTGTTATAATGGTAAAAAAAATGACTCAGGATCAGGGAAAATTCACTGTAAATCTCATTTGCAGTGTCATCTGGATCCAAACAGGAAGCGCAAAAAGCTACTCAGTCATGACCAATCAGTAATCGCAGCGATATCATCACTATTTCTTGGGTTTCTGTGGTAGATTCATGGATAAGAAACACTGTAGCACATCCCACAAGGACATAGTGGACGCGGTTAAGTAAACAGAAGGCCACCTTTGATATTTCATCACTTCAGATTATTTTATCAGCACCTTTTCAACAGCATTTCTCTGTCTCTCCAGTGAGCGCTCACCAGATTAGCCTACAGCAACTTCAAGGACCAGTAGTGTAACCATACCCACTACATCAAAAAGCCAGCCTGTCATCAGTGTCCCTCACAAAAGAAGTGCTCGGTGCTAGATTAACTGCTCTGATGTGTCCACCGTGCTCAAATTCCCATGTTCTTCCTTAAAATGGTGTCACAGAGGGCGGGTTGGGGCACGAATCACCCTCTGACTGCCCAGAGGCGCAGTCGCATATCCCTAATGTCAACTTTCTCCAGGAAGTCTTTCAGGTTTTTCTGTCACCGGAAAGCAGCTACTACAGAAATGACTGCACTTTAATTAACATGCCAGCCAGTTTCTAAGAGGTTGTTTACTCAAAGCTGAAGCCTCAAACTCTCACTTTAACTTTGATCCCTGTGTAGCTGAGTGAAACCAGCCTCTCTTGAAGGCCATTGCAAAGGGCAGTAGTTGTAAAAAAAAAAAAGGCGAATCTCTCTTCATTGCAGGTTAACTCGGTTAAAGTGACTGTGTGACATGTTGCCCACTTTCACTGTCAGAACTGCTCAGAAGCCCAACGAGGAAATCAGACCTGAGAGTAGCTTTAAAAAGAGGTCTCGGAGTATGACAGGGTCTGTTGCCTGCGTCAGTGCTTGCGCGTGCATGTATGAGTGTGTGGGGGGCAGGGGAAACACACACTCACACACAGGACATGAGGGAGAAGAAGGGGGGTGTGTGTGTTTCTAGCTACAGGGAGGGGAGGAGAAGGGAGGAGAAGGGAGGAGGCTTGCCTTCTTGCTCTCTCTCTGAAGCCTGAATGCAGTGATATAGAAAGGTTAGTGGGACGTCAGAGAGAATAAGTTGGTACTTTAACAGAGTTGTGGGATTGGACTTGTTTCTCATTGACTCTGTTTTGGAGTTTGTTCAGAATTGACAGGGAGCTACTCGAGAGTTGAGAGACAAAGACGTTTTTGTGATATTTCATGACTGAAAAGATGTCTGATTCTGGAGTCAATCCACACTTGGAGGGAATTATTTCTGATTTTGAAGGTTTGTAATTTGTTTTGCACTCTTCTTTCACTGACAATGGTCATGCTGGCAAATAAGCAACATCTGTCAGACATATTCTGCTTGTGAGTAGAATTAGTACTGACCAGTATCTTTTCTAGGTGTGTGAATGTCTGTTAATTATCTTACATGTATTCTATGACTGGGAAACTGAGTGTGTGTGTATGATTGTTACTGCGTTACAAAAAAAAAAAAAAAAAAAAAAAACAGGTGGTGGGTATATTCTAGCCAATTCCCTGTAGACTATCATCTGTTATTGATTATACCCAAGTTACATCAATAATAGAAACAAACACAGCACTGACACCACACTATTCCAGCACCGGAAAGCCCTCAGCTAAAAGCACTAAGAGGGAGACAGTGGAAACCTCAGCTCTTAAGAGTTAACATCTGTCCTAACCCCTCATACAACATCCACAACTGTGTCTCTCCTTTGTTTTCTAAGCCAGTGTGGAGCTTAATTCCCTTTGTCCTGCATTTCCTCTGCCGTTCTGCCTTTCCTCCTTCCCCACTTCTTTCCTGTTCCTCCTCCGGTCAGACTGGTTGGTCCCTTCAGCTGCTCCCTGGCCTGATAGCCACTGTCAGACATCACCGACTGAGGCTGAGAGCGGAAGCCAGAAAAAAGTCCTCAGCAATATCTTGATCATTGGAAGCACTAGCAGGTTTTGAATAATTACGATTTCTTGCTAATGGGCCCGCTTTACATGGATTTATTTAATAATCATGTGACTGCTCAACTGCAATGCACCATATAATTTATTTAGTACATAATCTGTGTTACTGTGTCTGACTGAAACAGCTGAAAGAAATCTATCCAGGTTTTTTTTAAATACTACCTACTATACTAAGTGAAATTGAAACACCATATTAGCTGGAAAATCAAGGTGTGTTAATTTGTTTTCACCCAGTCAGACATCACGTTGTACAAACTAGTTTGTTTTTGAGCATTCCTTAGCCTTTATGGATTAAAGTCACCTAGTTTTCAGTCAGCAGTGGCCAGACATTCTCACGTGTATTTTCTGGCAGATCATTTTAGCACAAATAGGATATTACAGCTGGATAGGAAGTTTGTGTTAACTGGTTTATTCACGGTGGCATAAAAAGGCAATAGGCTTATTGCCTTTTTATGCCACTGTGAAGAGAGAAGGCCAATACCAGGTTACTCCCCAGATGTGCTCTTGTAATGTATTGTCATACATTCAGTATGCACCTACCATACAAAGAGTGCTTGCTGTATGCCGTATCCAATAGTGACCATCACTCACTCTGGCATCAGTAGATTATAATGGTCAATATAAACCAGTCTAGAGTTTTCATCCAGTCTAGAAACAACTGTAGAGAGAGGAACATGGCAAACACTTGACTGAGTAAATCCCCATTTCATCCCAGATCATTATGTTTTCCAGTACATTGCACAGCACTGTATCTCACACTGAGGAGGAAATGGGCACAGGCAGGGAAAGGCAATTTAATTGGTGAGCACACTAAAAGATGTAATAATGCCTCTTTGGATGGACTCATGTGTGGGACTGTTATGGAAAACGGATGAAAGAAACTACCATAGAAACTACACACTGAAACAATAATATGATTTTCTCAAAGTGTCTCTGCTGAATCTAAACGTATGAGTCACCAGAGAATAAGCCCAGAATAAGCCCTTATTTGTATATTCAGAGAGGCTTTGTGGAGTTGTACATGGGCTCCTGCTGTGCTTGCCAACCTAAACTGAACTTTGCATCCAGTCCAAGGTATTTGGGCTGATTATCTGCTTAAAGGTGCCATGGTGTTGCTCTGGTGTGGCATGTGGACACGGAGAGGAAATTAACATAGAAATGAGGAGAGTGCATGTGTGGTACATTTCAGAACTGGCACAGAGGCCGGTGCGTTATTAAGTTGGTTCGAGTGGATTATGTGCGTAAATACAACACTTTCTTAACTGTTCTCTGTGGTCTAGTTCGCTCTAGGACAGTTATATTAAAACACAGGTGGCAGAGGAGGAAGCGTGTAAGGTATTGCCAGTATGCCTGTGTTAGTCCAGTTAAATAAAAATTCGATTTTTAGATGTTCTGTTTATTAGTTTCAGACCTGCAGGACATTTAGCTGAGCCTTTTCTTTGTTGATCATCATCACACACACTCACATAAATGTACACATGTTCCCAGAGGCCTCAGATAAAGCTGATAGTTCTGCATCATCATGTTTTCTACCCAGTAATTTACTGGCAATTTTCAATGTCCTGCCTTCTTGGATCTTTTTTTCTTCTTTTGCTGAAACATGTGTTTTTTGTGTCAGGGTGTGTGATTCATGAGTAAAAAGTGCTTGGTCTAAATATTTTAATTTCTGCTTTGAGGTCATGAAGCTCCAATTAATCACATGTAATCTTTTCTGTATCAGCCCATGTTGCCACCCACTTTTCTCTCCCCCACTCTCCCTTTCTTTATTGAAAGTCCAACCAGTGTGTGTCAACAGGTGTTAAAGTGGAATGCAGTCGCTCTCTTTATACTTTCTCTGGTCACTGATGTAAATCAATCTGCTCATGAGTGAGATAGTTAAGCAACACTTGATCAAAGGAACAGAACAAGGCTTTACCTGTCAGAGGTTGAGGCCGAGAGAGCCTGAAGCTAAGCACCGAGCCAGCTATTTAACAGCTGCCTGAACTTTGTGTGTGTGTAAGCGCGTGTGTGTCTGCACTTTCAGGCGTGAAATTTCCTATTTGTTCATCTTTTACAGCTTGTGCTTCAACATTACTGTGAAAAAAATAGAAAATTCTGACCCAAACTTTGCACCAACTCCCCAAACACCTATAACACTCCCAGAATTCCTCTGTGCTGGACACAGGGTGTCGGCCAGACCAGTAGGGAACCATGCAGTAAATCTGACATGGTGAGCTGTACCGCTGCTGGTCAGCATTAACAAACGCAACACCATCAGTGGGCAGTAAGAGGAAATATGTGTTTGACAGTGTACCATTAAAGTTTCATCTGACCAAGCGAAATACCATAGTGTGAAATTCTATCCTTCATTGTTTGGCCTTGTCAGATGGGAGGTTTGGTCCTGTTTTTCCTGGTCTGACCACATCGACTTGTATTCTGTGGCTATGGACATCAGATAAAGTCCACTGTGCATAAAATGGTTTTACATTACCAGTGTTTGACAGAGAGTAACTGTCTCGATCAGCTTGACTTATTGCCTGAGGCTAGAATTACAAGACCGGTTATGAGTTCAAGGCTGTGGACAGTAAAGTACATCCTGTATTAATTAAAATACTGATACAGTGAATTTTTAGTTGTTACTGTACTGCATAATTGTCTTTTTATGTACAAGTTAAGTTCTCCTTCACACAGTTACAAGTTTCGGAGGTTGCCTAATCAGTTATTTGTGTTTACAGGTGCAAAGTGAAGCTGCACTAAGTCATAAAATAAGCTGAGCTGTTATTTATATCAACAGAAGAGAAACCAGGCTTTTACATGAGATCAGCTTTTATTTTTTTAACTTCCCCTGTTTTATCATGATCTAGTAAGAAACTTTGTTTTTTCTGATCTGCTCTTGTTCTTGTTTGCCCTGATAATTTGCTGTTGTTGATAGTTTGCTGTTAATGCAAACTCAGCACTTTTCCCATCTGTTTCCTATCTCACAATAAAAGTCTGTTTGGCAGTTCAGGGCATTATTGTCTACAGATGTATCACATATATTGTGAGTCATTAACAGGGAGTCATTAACAGGGAGTTATTAACAGCAGCATGATATGGATTGTATGAGTGAATGAATCAGTAATATGCATGCTATGTACAGTTATGTGCAAAAGTTTTAGATCTATCATGGAACACAGGGAAGTGTATGATTAGTCTTAAATTCATTCTGCAGCATAACAACTACAAACATACAGCCAGTCATAAAGAAGTAAAGTATCTGCAGTGACAAGGAATCCTGCAACAGATGGTATGGCTCCCACAGAGTCCTGATCTCAACATCACTGAGTCAGTTTTGGATTACGTTAACAGACAGAAGACACTGAGACAGCCTAAATCCTACCTGCTTTGAAAAAGCTTGTGCAAGTGTACGTAGGAGAATTGGTGGACAAAGGGTGGTTACACTATTTATTTGGTTCTGTTTACTGCTCTCTGTGTGAAGTTAACTGATGAATAAAAACTATTCACTGCATTATTTTTGAAAACATCCTCACCTCACTCAGTGCCTACAGTGCACCTTAGTAACTCAGAGCAGCAGCAATTATGCAGCGGCTATGTTGTAATTATAATTAATGAAAATATAAATTTTTAAAATTAAGTGTTGTTTGCGTAGTTTCCTGGCCTTTATATTAGATTTTACAGGTGCAATATAGTATTGATGTTATTTCAGATGACAAGAACATGAGTTAGTGTACACTGTAACATCACATAACTCCAGTGGTGACAGGAATATAACAGGATTTAAGCATACCTAGTCTTTGTTGATTGCCATCGGTGCCAACTAATGTTAGTGATAGATAACTTATTAAGTGGCAACTTTGTCTTAGCTTGTTTTGGCTTCCCCATTTCCATGAAACCCCTCTGCCTCTCTATCACCAGCCTCTTTTTACTCCTTGTCCTGCCTTCCCTCCCATCTCTCTGTTTGGTTTTCTCCCCTAACTCCTGACTATCTCGTATTAGTGCATCTGGGCTGAGATGATACTAGATTGTTTGTGTTCACTGGTTGGGATGTCCTTGAGTACTAAGTGATGACACCAATGATAAAGAGGCAGCGTAGCCTAACACCTGGGCTGTATTAGAACAAAATGACCATGAACCAAAGTAAGGATACAGCTGCCTCCATCTTTGTTTTTGTTGCGCCAGTAATCCTGAGCTATATTGTCTGTGCTGCATTATCTTCCCACATGAGACACCGTGAGATACTGGACGCTGGGCGGTGATAGGTAGTGGAGGGACGTTGGGAGACAAGACTCCTGGCTGCTGTTAATGAGGTTCCTCCGAGGTAGACCGGACCTCTCGTTTCCAGCTCATAGTCTGGGAATGCTGTTTCACTGGGAACGATACTCCTTCATCCATCTGTCAGTCCCACTCTCATGCACAAATACTGTTCCTTTTTGCTCCGTGATGCTATACTTGTGATATTCACGCAAAGAATATCCTTCCTCTCCCCTTTTGCTTTAGCTTAACAAGAAAGAGAAACTGAACTACCACTGACCACACAAAAAATGCAGGAGTCTGTGGGAAGAAGCGTGATCCTTAAAAATATAAGACTTGATGCCCAACATTAAACAACAACATTAAAGCACAGAAAGATTCAAACTCCCTTCTGGTCTTAAATCATGTACACTCGACTGCACATTCTCTAAATACAAACAAACGGCAAAGCTCTCAAGTCCTCTGCTCTAGTCATGTGCCTGAGGGCATATAATCACAAAGCAGCCAAGAACAGAACTACTAATCTAAGATCACTTAACAGGTCATCGGCAAAACAGCGTCTTGGTTCAGCTCTTTTATTATGACAAAACTTGTGAATATGGGGTCCTTATCCCATATCCCTCCAACATTCGGCTTTAATTCTCACATTCCCAGCTCTTCCAAAATGTAACAAAAATCCACAGCAAGTGTCAAGAGATGTTAGAGTGTACACAATTTCCTAAAGTGCTGGGACTCCCGGAGGAGGTTGAGATGAATCGCAGCACAATGCAGTCTTAGCGTACATCACAACCTTTCGGCTCTTTGTGAAATTTGCAGAGCGATTTTGGCAGCCCGACTTATTCTCTTGCCCGAGTTGAAAGTAGCCACAGCCTTGGACTCCCTCTCGGCAATCATAAAAAACAAGACTGAGGAAAGCAGGGGTAAGAAGGACACAGTCCAGTGGCGTTGTGGATTTGAACAACACTTACAAATTGCAAGTTTATTGTTGTATATAATTTTTTTATATGTATATCTATCAAAGGATGGATTTTAAAACCATTTTACTGTGCCGTGTTGGATAATGAACTCTGTTCTCATCAGAACTTCAGCACAGAAAATAAACAATGGGAGTGTGAGAAAATGACTGTTGAAGTGGGTATGAGTGGATGTTTACTGTGTTTTTAACACTGAGACCTTTTGTGTGCTTATAAAGGGACATTCGGTGCTTTCCACACATAATGTAGGTAGTTTAAAACTAGCTAGAGTGACTATAGCTAGCTTTAAAGCCTCAGCAACACTTATAAAACCAGTCTTCTGCACTGTAGGAGTGCTGCAGATGAAACATAGTTGTACTCCAAGGTCTAGATAAAGGGTGTAACAGAGAGGGATGGGGGGTTAAGGAGAAAACTCCAGGATGAGTGCAGATCCATGTATTCCTGTGGTGAACGAGGACATCCTTGGTGTGTCCGACAAACTCGAAAAGAGAAGAAGATGCAGGCTGTGGCCTGAATTTTTGTTTGTGGGGGGGGGTTAAATTGTATCAAATGTCCGCCATGTTGGAATGAAGCAGCTTATAACAGTAAATTAGATTGGTTGATGTGTCTGTGGAGACGGCTTTGATGTGATTATGTTGAGCTCCGCATCCCCCCCCCAACGGAGTGTCGGCTTTACATAGAGAGCAGTGGGGCTGGGGCTCTGGTCCTCTCCCTGTGGGTGTAGTCACTTAAAAATAAACACATATACATTCCTGTGACACGCACTCACTCATTTTTTACAAGCACTTTGAACGGAACTACATATAGTTACATAAAGACACGTGCACATGCAGACAAACCACAGGCCACAAACAGATCAAATAATCAGCACTGAGTTTTGGATTGTTGGAAACAGGGGATGTTCTTAAGGGTGTGCGTGAGCGGACTGGTCTAACTAGTGTGTCATTATGATAGCAGCTCCTGGCCACTGGCTTGGCACAGCGATTCCACAATGGGAGTCAAATTCGAGTTAACTTTGAGCCAATGCACTTTTCCCAGGGGGTGATTCCATCCCTCGGTATCTTCATCTTGGACAGTGCAGCTACTTTCTCACGTCACAGCTGAGGGGAAGGATGTGCATCTATCTCTGTGCTCATGTAGCACATAAACAGGGAGATTTGGGACCTTGTTTTGCCTTAATTCTTGGCAGTTTGCGTGCACTTCAACATGTCGTGAAACACTTCAAATGGCTCAGTGTAAAACCCTAGAATTTTATATTGTAGTGTACCACACACGTAGCATCCAAGTCATGACAAAACATTGCATGAATGAACTTAAACATGTTATACACAACAGGAAAAACTGTTTGTGATGGGGAATGAAATGAAATTAGGTAGGTATGGCTTAACTGCTGCCTGCTGCTTCTTTTGTGTTGTCGCCAAAATTGCTTCTACAGCTACCACACCCTCGAACCTCAGGCTATTTACTACTTGGATACAGTTCATGATTTGTTTTAGAAGAAGCAATTCACTTTGTTTACTGCTCAGTTAATTGGTATGACCTTTTTAATGAATAATTTAGTATATTGTTCCTACTTCCTATAAACAGCAATCTTGACCCATAAATGGTTTATAAGGGAAAGATGAGCTTGTTTTGGTGAAGAAATTGGAAGTCAAGAATGAGTCAATGCGCTTTCAATGTGTTCTCTTTTATACACTGGTGGAAAGTAACTAAGTACATTTGCTCAGGTACTTGGGAATGATTCAGAGGTAAAAATAGGCAATGATTTTTTTTTTTTTTTTTTAAAAGTTTGACAGAAGAATACAAATTGTTGTTGAGGTTAGTCACAGTAATAAATGATTATTTTCATTATGAATTGAAGCATCAGACTGATGAAAAATGGTTTAAAAAATACTATCCAGACAAAGGTGTCCAGCCCTGTCTCCTAGAAATTATGTTTATACGGTATACAACTACACACAAGTAAATATTGTGAGAAAAGCACCAAATAATTACACTGGAAAACTGGAACCAGAAAATGTAATTTCTGTTTAAAACATGACTCTAATGATTTCCAATCATCCAATCATCCAATAATGTCTTTGTCCCTTACCTGCAGCTCTGAAGAGGTCCTTTGAGGTGGAGGATGTTGACACTTCGTCCCACTCTTCACCTGGGTCCCGCCGGACAACCAACTCCCCTCACCGTAATGCCATGTCTCCTACCAGCATCTACTACCGTGACCTGGGCACTGCCGCCCCGGCCACCAACAACAACAACCTCAACTACACCCAACCTCGCTCCATCATGGGTGGAGGAGGCTCCAAGACCCCTGAGCCTGTGTCACGCCGCTCCGAACTTTCCATCGACATCTCCTCTTCATCCAACAAGCAGGTGGATAACGTCACCAGCCCCGCCTCCACGCGCTTTGTGAGCAACAGCGCCCTGAAACGCCCCGAAGTCCTGGGCCACTCTAAGACCCCCGAGATGACCCACAAGAGGGAGGTCACTTTTGCCAAGACGCCCACCGACTCCCCGGTGATACGGCGCAACGACGGCAGCAATAACAACAATGGGACCAGCCGGACCCTGGAGCAGAATCACACTCGCAAGTTTGAGCCCCCTAGTCCTGGGGATGTACGTAAACCTGATATCAGCATCACCAGAGCTCCTCCGGAGAACAACGGCCACCACCCAGCGGTGCACCACCCACACCACCCCAACCCACACCATAACACCATCGTGACCACCTTCCGCTGCTCCTCGCCTAACCATGCTGGACGCAAATCCCCCAACCCTGACAGTAAGTCTGCTGTAACCATGTATGTTGCAGTCATATTTCAAACTCCAGTCATATCCTGAAAATGGCTACACCTCTTCTTAACTCCTACTGAGATCAACTCTGAGATGCTGCATCTTTATGAGAAACTTGAAGTGGCAGTCCTTGGCATTTATCTGGTGATATGTTCATTTCCCTGTGATCACTACTCTTTGCCTGTTCAGTCATAGAGGCTATATAATAACCACCCAGATTGTATTATTTCTATTAATCAGTTCGCTGTCGCTGCTGTTGGAAAGTAAAAGACTTTTTAGTGCAATGTAGGAATACAGATCTGTCATCTCATGGTAAAAATGAATAATAATGTGTCTTTTTCAGTTTGACCTCGCGATTAGACATGACAAATGAGTAGACAAAAAACAGAACTTTGTTTGTGTATGAAGATTCTGTCAATCTGCCCACTCAGCATGAGCTTCCAATTCGGCACTAGACAACACAACTGCGCTGCGGCTGCTGTCCAAGCTGCTCTTCTGCTTTGGGAGCTTATTTCATAGTTAGAGCCACAGTAACAATAGTCATCTTGACTGAGACTAAAGAATGAAGAAGTTATAGAATTTTACTGGTGAATCCTTTAGGCACAGTGGCGAGACCCAAACATTTCCTCCTAACCTATGTTCATAATGTAAGAATGTACATAAAACATGCTTTTAAAACAAACGTACAAGAAAAACTTTCAACACTGTACGAATGTACTTTAAGTAGACATCAAGTTTTTGGTTTGATGTGGGAAAGCTGAAACAGACACTGCAGTAAATGACTAATTTAGTAGAGCAGAGCACTGCTCTGGTGCTGTGATTTAGCTCACTAGCTTGTTGTGATTGCTTTAGCACAGACTTACCAGTTTAATGTGACAGTGCCATAAGTGGAGAAGAGATTAAAGTGAGTGTAATAGGCTATCTTAAGCTCAAATAAAAACAAATTACATTTTCTTATGTGATGAGGAAAGGCCAGCTTTTTAAGTCTTGGCTGTGACGGAGTAAAAAAGAAAATCTGTCACATTTTCCAGATTTCATTTCATTTGTACTTTTTTCGTCTTACTTCATCTGCCCCTTCTCCACTCACACTGAGGTGTCAGACTAACCCGAGTATCAGATCCCTCACTGAGAAAAAAAAAAGTCTGTAACAGGAGTGGCTTGTTTGATTAATCTGATGTCTGCATGTCTGTCAGTAATACAAGTAACCATGTCCTTGGAGGCCTGTCTGTCAGTAGAACCAGCAGACTGTCTGTCTGTATTTGTGGTAATCCATGTCTGTTCTTAAGGCAGAATTGGAGCCAGAGTGGTTTTTGTTATATGATGAAAGCATAACCTTGGCAGCACTAGAACAGTAGTATGGCAGTTAAATAGTAATTAGTGTTAGAGTTGCAGTAAAACTATATGCACCAGAGAGAGGAGGTTTTTAGCCTGCAGGGTTACCGGAGTTTCTATGATGCAGCTTGTGACGTGATAAAAAAACGTACTGGTAGTTACTTTGTAGATTATTAGTAGTGTAGTTATTTTTTGTGTTTGTTTTTGCCACATTAGGCGTTTTAACCATTTATGTTCTATGTGTCATTTATTCATGTGTGCCTTCAGTCACGAATCTACATCACAAACAACAGCAAAAGGAAATTGTGTTGTATTGGATTAGATAAATCACTGTCCCCATATCACTATTAACCACATTGCCAAGTATTTTAAAATTATCTTTTGATGGAACATAATAACTGGTGTGCTTTCCTGATGATTTAAGCCATTTGATGTTATATAATCCTGGTTTGTTCTTCATACCGGCTCGAAGCTGAAATACTAACAAGTCTCTGAAATACGGCACTTTGTCATTCGGCTGATGTTTTCGTAGGCACATTTCCCACAGTATATTCAAACACCGCTCCAGTGTCTGTCTCTGTTTGTCATGTTGCTGTAATGTTCCTGCTGCATATGGCTATAAATTTCTCGTCTGTGTCTGTGCTGAAAGTTTTACGTGGCTCTCTTCTAGATTATGGAGGTCGTAGCTACTTATTTGTCCTCAGGGAGAGGCCTTAATAGGGGTCTAAGTGAAGAGTAACCTGCCTGGAGGGCCCACATATAATAGTCACAGATTTGAAATTACTGCAATGTACCTGCCACTAAGGTCCAAGTATATATCCAAGGCATGAATACACATTGTTCTATTAGCTTTTGTGAAAAAGGTTGATTTCTTAAAATTATTATTTGCCCTATTGTAAGTACTTGTTAACTGTTTTTCCTTTGTGACATAAGTATGAAAAATGTAAGTTGCTTGCAACATTACAAGCATTATTTAACGTTCTTTTATATTTTTCCATATGCCATATGTCAACATGTCAGAAGTCTGTTTGATAAGCTGTTTTCCTGCCCATTCAGTTTTTCCAGGAGAAAATGACATCACACACACATACACACACACACACACACACAAATGCATGTGGAGTATCCTGTGCTTCCTTCCGTGTTCTGTCAGCGTGATTGTTTTCCCTGCTGTGTGACCTCACTGCAGTGCACTTCCTCACTCCGGGGTCATGTGATCTACGTCGGTCAGCTTCCTAGCCAGTATCCTTCTGTACTTTGATCTAAGCATCACAGAGAGAGTTGAGATACACCAGGGTGTTGATGTGAAAAGGTCAGTGTGAAATGAGATGTGTGAAATGAGATGTAGACACACATACACAGTGTAAAGTTAGCTGTAGCTGGTTTTAGATTACTGACTACCAAATGTTTAGTGTTTTCTTGACGTCTGCAGTGGCCACATAGACACACATGTACTTTAAGACATGAAATCCAAAACCACATTGTCTTCAGATTGAGATGCCCCAATATATAAAAACCCTTCAAATCTATCAGATCCTGTGTGAAACCATCGTCATAAACTCATGTTATAGACAAGCATCTCCTAACTTTATTGCATTTAAATTCTAGTCACAGTCTCAAGGTTTTCAAAAATACTGAATATGTCAAGCTGAATTGCAGAGAATTGCATAGAAAATGATACACAAGACATCCTAAATTTTCTATTTTGTATAATATGGAGCCATAAAATAAATGTTAATATCAATCTTAATTTAACTGTGGTATAGCTTCAAGTGCTAGCAGATCTACAAGAATCTACAGTATATGTTATGACTTTAAATCGATGTGGTAAGTGATGTTAAATTGCTGTAGCTTAATCGAGAAAAATGACAAAGGAAAACCACAGCATCAGGTTTACTTCAGGCTACAGACACTAGACTCGCTCTGATTTTTATCTGGCCTGCTCCTGTGTGTTCAGCCAGACGGGGGAACCTTATCTTGACAGGCAGGCCTGCTGTTCATCAATCCATCAAACACTGCGGAGCGAGCTCTATCTAACATCTCTAGACAGGAAAAGCGTAGACCACATGTGGTCAGAAATAGCACATTTTCTTATCACTCCTAAGGCCAGTTTTCAAATATAAGAAACTTTGTTTCACCTGGAGACCCTTACTTCCACCCGCTTTCCATGTTGGAACATGGTAGCGGAATGATAAGGATTAATATGCAAAATATGCCACAAAATAATTGGGCTGCTGTCCTTTTTTACATCATTATATCAGAGTTGCTCTCATTTTAACACCAAAGACAGACCTCAGTTTTACTGTAACTAGACTCTAGAGGGATCATTAGATAGAGAGGCTGCCCATAAATAGTGTAGTTATCACTCGGATAATGCCAACTGGGGCGTTATCGTTAGGGTCACATCCAGTAACTTCATTTAGTAACTCCCTTAGTGTTTTTTTGTGATAAGGGAGAAAAAGATGTTCAAGTAACAGAGATGGATTTGTGTTTCCATCTCAGCCAGTTCCAAAAAAGTGGAAAGAAAATCAAGGATATAGACAGAGCTGTTTTCAGCCATAGGACAGAAATGTGTATTTAAAGGGTGTTACTGAGGAGGTGCTTCATATAGTGCCATTGTGTCCTGTCTTCCTGTTGATAGTAAAGAACAAAAGAGAGATCCTCATTTCAACTGAGCAGATGCTGTATGCTGAACTGGAATTTATACTGCCATGATTATCATGTAGTACATTTTTTCCCCTAATTGAGGTGTAGTCATTATTGAAGAAGGAGCAAGCGAAGCTATTTGTCTCCTATTTGGACTGACCCTTTAAAAGTGGGGAGGAGAGGCCAGTTGAGGGCAGTGGGTGATTTGTCCCTGCCTGTCCGTGGGTCAGGAAAGGATACACACACACCAATACACTTTCCACATCTCAGTGTTTTTGTCTTACTTTTGTTGTCTCTCATCGACACGCCTACAACAAGCACACGTGCACACAGACACACACATAACAGGCACCCTCAGGCGGAGGCACATCCGAGGTCAATCCCTCTCCCAGTGTAATTACTCTGGACTGATCCCAGACCATTACTCAGCGTGACCTGTTGGCTAATTACCCAGAGAAAAACGAGAGAGGCAAAGCAAAGGAAAGCAAGATTTTTGCCTACGTGCTTTCGATTGGGGAACTGCCACTGACTAAGAATAACATCATTGTGAAGTTTCATACTTGGCTACATTATAAGGCTGAGCACATGTTCTGACAAAGTTCAAAATAATCCCAGAGCTTTAATCTCCCTACATTATCTTTAGCTCTGTCTTTACTGATTCACACAATACAGAACAATAGAAGAGCATCAAAAGATATGTGCATTCATTTTAGCACTACTACACATTAAGAGCACTTTCTAATATTGTTTATCGGCTGAATCATGCAGAATCATGTTGTGATTTAATCTCATCATGTTATTGGTTTATGGATGTCTGTTGTTTAAATTAATTTTCCCAAGCGTGCTGTTGTCACATAAAAGAAAATTAGTCATTTAAGTTTTTATTTTACTCATGTGAAGAGCTTGGGCTCATGTAATGCATGACCGTGGAACACAGTTTACCACTTTGACGATCAGTCTGATAGTTTTGTGTGATTTTAACCGTATAACCACAAAACCATAACACCTAGTCTCCCTCCTCCGATCACTCTTAAATACTAAAACCCCCAAGTATTACTGATTCAGAATCAGAATTAGTACCACTCTGTATGTAGATACATTCCCTAACAAGGCCCACTGCCTTGTACATCACCTAATATATGTTAGCTCTTGCTGTTCCATAATGAGCTGAGCTGTTTGATGAAGACAGTCACCGCTGACAATGGGGTGCTATTGTTATCCTTGTAATATTTTGCAGCTAGATATAGATCTTTGTAATAAATTCATGGTCCGTCATGGTATCAAAGTATAATTATGTAAAGATACAATCATGTAAGGGAAGAATTGCAGCTTTTTTCCCCTCAAATCTCATTAATCTTTGCCTTTAGATAATCACGTCATGATGTTCTTACACTGAGGCACAGATTGTCCATGACTGCGTCTTTGCTCAGCTGCCAAATAATGTGCAGTTCTGCTCACTTGAAGGCAGTGAGCTTCTAAACTGTTAACGTCTGTCTTTTCAGAAAATGTCCTACAGTGATAACAGTGGCAAGTGTCACTTTTCATTAACTTGACTATGACTACATAGTGTGGGTGTGCTCCCTAAACAGGCCACCAGGAGGCAGTGTGTGACAGGTAAAATCTGGTTATAGACAGTAAACCTGGTTATCAGGTGAAATAAAACTTTGTTTCCTATTATTTTAAAATCACTTTCATTTACAAATGAACTAAAAATGAATGCTGTGCTTTCTCTCTGTGGACTGAGCTTAACAAAACCGTCTCAAATGACTCCAGGAAGCTGAAGCACATTTATTTAATTGCTACAGAAATACATCAACACACAGATGTCAGGCTTTTTCCTGTTCATATCTGATGAAAGTTTTTAATCCACCAATACATCACTAGGATAGACTCTCATTCAAAACAATGTCTTGCAGCCCTTTGAAGTGTGTGGACACTAACAAAACTGGACATAAAAGCGTTTCCTTTTTTTATGAACATCTTACTCTGGTGGAGGAGGAGAAAGAGGAGGATGGGGGAGCTGAGAGAAATGAGAAAGGAACACCCCCCCACCCCCCCGGCCCAGATAAATAGACACACAAACCCACACATTACACACCCACAGAGCTCCCCTCTCCCCAGATAAGGCTTTCGGAAGTTGGAGTTTACATTGAGCATCTGGGGGAAGTCAAGGGTTAAAGAAGTTTCCCACCACTGCAGAAAGACCTTTGTCCTTTTTAGTCATCTTGCCAAATCCCACATCTGCAGTAAATGCCTGATCTTCTATCACTTTCTCCTGTGTGCTGTGAAGCTGACACATGCTCACATATTTTAACTTCACATAAGAGAACATACATTCACACGTAGATTCAATCACCCCACATCCTCTCGGACTGTGAGCATGACTTTTGGCAGAATTATCACACTTTGCCTTCCAAACTCGCTTACACACACATATACACACACAAGCCACCTTTGTCGACCTTTTCCCATCTCTGTTAGATAAATGACAAATAGTAGGATATGGGCCATCAGAGTCTGATAAAGCGAACTGAGATAACGATTAGTCTCAGCTGACATTATCTTCATTTATCTGGTCCGTGTCTGGGTGAATCCTCTCTCTTGTTTATCCAGATATGAGACTCTGCTGTGGTTCCTTTGTCCAAGAAACTGATGGGAAAATCATGTTTCTTATCTTGGCCATGAAAATGAAGAAGCAAAGCCTCGGTCATGTTGGGCCGTGAGATGGAAAAAACACGGTGCCGCTGTGAGCAATAGGCCATGTTTTTTCGGTATCATTAATCAAACATAGCTGACCTGGGAGGACTGAACTGCAGACAGTAGCCAGGGCTACCTGTTCCCAAAATACAGTATTACATACTTTATCACCACATCAAATAGACTTACACGACTAAAGGTGGAGTTAGGTGAGTGAATTTGGTAAAACTGTCTTTTGCTCGATTGGACCATCTGCAAAGCGACAGGTTTATATTTACTCCCAGATAGGTTTTACTGAAGAGGAACGGTTCATGTGAGGTCAGTCTTTCTGCACATTCTCTGCTAATGATGTTTGGCTCACTTGTTGGCTGATAGAGGACGTACTGGAAAAACAATAATTGTTTTCTGTGTGTGTGTGTGTGTGTGTGTGTGTGTGGACAGACAGATGGCCATTTGTGCTACAGCCCTGCCATCTGCTGAAATGAGTAGATGAGAGTAGATGAGGAGGCAGAGGGATTCATGTGCGAGGGTGTGCGTCTGTCTGAAGTCTGCATGTGTGGAAAATGAAACATGAGAGGGTGCAGCCTCGTCCCTTATGTTACACCAACTCCAACTGAGTTGCAGTTGAATGTTTGTTCTGTATTGTAACAGTGTCTTGATTATTGCACTGTCCTTTGCTTATTTGCTTGGTCATAAACACTGGTGCAGCAGATCAGAAATGTGTTACGGGGATGTTACTAAAATGAAGATAAAGTCGATCTAACTGGCTCGTGCAGATTCAGCACTAAAAGCTAATCACATCACTTGCTAACCTGTGTCAGCTTATGGCAGGCAAAAACCATGCAGTCTGGCCTGGACTAACTGTGTTTAGGAGATTTTCTCTACCAAATGGAGCTTAGGGCAATACAGATACTTAGGCATGAACTTGTAAAGTGGAAATGCAAAGCAATGTGTACTAAGAATACACTCAAACACTTCCACTGTAATTTAGAATTTGTGATAAAAATTAAAAAAATAAAATTAAATAAAGCCTGTGACCACAGATGCTGGAGTCTCAATGTGTTGTAATGTGGCATAAATAAAATTAAAATCATAACAGCGGGACTAGTGTTACTGTAAAAGAGATGACAAGATACTGTAAAAACATAACAGTCCACTGGGCTGTGATGTGTAGTTTCAGTGCCATTTATGCTGTTTCCTGCTGTCAGCTCTGAATGTGTGAAATTCAACCGTGGAAATCTCATTTCTATTTCAGAGGGGAGGCACTGCAGCATTTAAGCAGCACAGTGAAAAAAGTCTTGTCATTTGACTGTATAACATAGAATTTTGTAACAGTTCAGTGCAGGCAAGTAAAGCATACCTTTTCTGGTATTAATCCTTGCCGTCTCTTTCGTGCTTAAGTACGTTCACCTTTCTCTCCCTGCAGGATTAGCTAAGTGAACCTTGTGCAGACGTTCTGCTTATAGCTGACTGACAGCTTTTATTGGTTCATTAAGGATGTTCAAATGTTAACTTTGCAATAGGTACAGACTTTTAAAACAGTGCTGTTCTGAGATTGGATCTTATACCTGAGGGTTGCAGTAATGATTTGGAGATTTAGTGAATATAAACACAGCAGGGGCTTATGGGCAATTACTGTAGCTTCTTCGAAGAAGACCATCATCTGTTGAGAAAAGCCTTAGCAATGGAGCTCGGAGGAGCTTCAGGTTAATTTTCATCCCCCAGCCTCAATGGTGTGAAGTGCTTTGTGATGGTTCACAGCAGACTGCAAAGATCAAAATCACTCAGGCAGATCAAGGAAGTGCGCACACAACTGAAGATTTAGGGGAAAGGGTAAGTTGCCACAGATGGGTTACTCTTGAACTGAAAAATCTAAATTCTGTGATGGACCAAAGGGCTACTTATAAACAATTTTTAACTGTAACACCACATGACCAGTTCACAAAGATGATGGTTTGTAATCGCTACAAGCAGAACATTCTCTCTCTGTCTCTATCTGCCTCCCCATCTCTGAACATGGAAGGTTTCTATTATAGATAATTAGCATCATAACTTGGTTATATGTTTCTGGAAGACATGCAGCAACCGCACAAAGAGTTTAATCACAGAGCTCCTTCCGTCTTGCCTTCGTTTTTGGAGTTGAGTCATCCCTGTCCCTCGCCCCCACACATCCAGAGAGGGGGCCAGGGATTCCCCAGAAGGCCGATCCCATGGAGTCGCTGTGTTTATTGTTCATCAGGGGAAGGCTTCAACTCCAGAACATCAGAAATAGAGTACATCTTGGTGTGTGTGCGTTTGTGTGCATCAGGAAGCGGAGTTTGTTAGATTAGCTCTTGTTCATCTACGGACCGGTACAACATTTAACAGCAGCTGCTGTATAGACAAAACTTTTAGACAAAGACAAAGCTTTCTTGCCTTATCTGAGTTTTATTTTCTTGTTGAACCCTACTGGAAGCAAGAGAGAGGAGACAGAAAGGGGCTGACATCAGAGATGGCTTCTACTTGCAGTGAGATATACAACAACCACGGGATGGAAAATCTTTGTGAGTATCTGTTCTGTCGTCTTTTGTGTCTGTGGGAGAGCTCGGCAGTTTTAGGCTATCAGGCAGGAGGAATGACTGGTTTCCATTAAGGCCAATCAAGCTGAGGCATGATGTATCCTCTTCAGATGGGGATATGGGAAATGGATGTGCCGTGACATCCCATGATGCTGGTTGAATGTTGTTTGTGAATTTTTCTTTCTTTTTATATTATTGCTAACCTCATTGTTTAGTTGAAACAAATCTGCTTATGCCACGGTATTCTGCGGTCTACTTCCTTTTAAAATCCTTGTTTCATTCTTTCATGTTGAAGAAACAAGTGTTGCTTTGGTTTCATTTGAAAGAAAACAGTACTTTTATAGAAAAAATGGCTCAGTTTGAGCATATATATATCATGTATGCCTTTCTATTGTTGATTCTCAGAGTTAAGCAGTCCAGCTGAAAAAGCTCTGGTAGCTTAAAACGGACAAAAAGACGCCGTAGGCAAACACGTCCCCATAAACAAATGGTTGGGCCACATAATCTGACCAGTTTATCTTCTTTGTGGTCATCGTTATAAAAACAGTGCAGACTTTTCACTCTGTTAGTGCTTTAAAATGCTGACGAAAAAGCAAACACATGCCTGAGTTATTGTAACCTCCGGGGGAAATGTGCAAGCCAGAGGACTAAACCTGGAGGATTTCCGTATTTAACTGTCAACAGTGTGAAGCAGCTTGAGATATGTATACACAGATTAATCCATCTGTACTGTTAATGTATGTTCAGTGATTTCAACCAGAAGGGGAGGCTCAGAGTCTTGGAGGCCACTTTAGGGTGTTGAGATAAACCTTCCTCACTCATCACACACATGCTGTCTCCATTTGCACCACAGGGGAGCAGAGCAACCACAGCAAAAGAAACACAACAGGAAGTCTCCAACAGACACAGATATCTTCCCTCTAGATATCCAGGCCAAGCCAGATGTTCTTCCTCTTTCCCTTTCTCCTTACTCTTCCAACTATCCCCATCCCTAACCCAAGTCCCAACCCCCACCTCTTCCACCTCCTCCTCCTCCTGCACTTAATCTCTTTTTTTTTTTCCTTTGCCTCCTTTTTCCCTTTACTCCCCTCCTTCTCCTTGCTTTCGGCCTTTCCCCCAGCTCCCAGCCTCCCTCGGAGAGAACGTGTCACTGAGTCACTCGGTCCGCTGAGTCATGGAGGTGGCTCTCTTAATCAGCTCCACATGTGCTCTGCCCTGATTGGGTGGCCCTCAGCAATCAACCCCGACCCCCGGGCCAATCACACAGTTTCCCCAGTGGGGCTCTCAGCACCCCAGTCATCAGTGCATATTAGTCTTCAGTTACCTCTTCAGCACTCACATGACTGGATGTAACTGAATGTTGAAATGTGTTTTGAGCTAAATTGGCTACTGTGTTTAAAAAGAAAAAACATTGAAACACAACTAAAATCTCTTAATTTGAGGTCTGCAGAGCAACAGTAAGCATATGACTTCACTTTAAAAAATCAAACCCCTGGTTGATTTTTGTAGTTAAAATGTGGGAGGACATTTTGATGTTTGTGACGAAGTCATGAGTATGTATAATGTAAACATACAGTATATACTTATTTTTAAAATCGTGTAGTTGAAAATTGTCCATGAGATACACACACACAAACACACACTTTCATTGCCTGCCTTACACAGTTAATCACCAAGTTTGGAGTCTGATTGAATTTATTTGCCATATTTTTTTTTTTGCCCAGAGCTGCGTTTTAAGCTCTTTGCAGGACTAATAAAATAACGCTAATACAGCAGAACCCCACTTTGATCTTCAGTTCCCACAGGAGGAAATGTCTGACACTGGTGAGTCATGGGTTTCATACTGACAACATTGTTTATTGTTTAGTGACAGCTATATGGAAAATGTTTTCTTTGATAAAAAGAGATATACAGCGGGAATGTGTCAGAAGTTCTGCCCAGAAGTCCTGAAAAGCTGTTCTTCAGTTTTGCGGGCCACAAGAAAACATTTATTTTTGGTCCTGATTCCACACCGGATGTAGGCTGGTGACAGATTTAGGATCCTGATCTCAAGAAAAACAAAAATATTTGTTAGGGGGAAAGTCCATTGCTAGACTTTATTTCATTTTACTGCAATTAATCTATCGATATCAAACACTGACAAACTGGAGCAAGAACTGGATGATTTGTCAATAGCAAAATGGAAACTCATCACAATAATGAATACGTTTCAACAGTGCAACAGTTCAACAGCACAGATTATCTGAGATACAGAATAAACACACTGATAGATGCATTCACGCTTCTGTGTGTTCACATTCACAGTGAAACCACAGCCAAATGTGAGCTTTAGTTCCAGCTTTGACAGGAAGGAAACATTTGTGCTGAATGTTATGAAAACCTCTCTCAGGCCTTCAGTCTGTGTGCTGATGGAAAAAAAAAAAAAGTTGAGCCATATCAACAAAGGAACAAATTAATCACTCTCTTGTTCCTAGTCAGTCAAGATCAAATCCATTTTATAACCAGCAACTTTCTTTAATCTTAAAATATATTCTTAGAGAACATCTTTCTGCATGGCAACTGCATCGTTCTTTTTGCAGTGAGCGGAGTTGGCTGTGATGAATGTGAATCTCTGTTGTGGGTGAGCTGGGACACAGGAAACACAGCAGAGCAATACAGATTTCCAGGGAACATTTTAGTTTTGGAACCACTTTCATCTGCGTTTGCAGCCAATACTGACTTCAGTGCAGCTTGATTCTCTCAAGTTGTTAAATTATTTCATATTGCCGTTAGCTGAGTGGTGGTGGGTTAAAATGGGAAAATTGAGAAAGAAAGAAAGAAAGAAAAAAGAAAGAAGATAGATAGATAAAGATAGATAGAAAGATAGATAGATAGATAGATAGATAAGAACTTTATTGATCCTTTGGGGGGGTTCCTTTCAGGAAATTCAGGTTCCAAATTACAACTTTTAACACCATAGAGAGAGAAGAAAAAATGGAGAAAGACACGTGTTACAGAGAGGTCTTAACAGTTTGTATATATTATGAAATGAATACAGAAGAATAAAGTTAAATTTAAGAATTCAAATGTACAAGTAGAAAAATAACCAAGTTGAAGGATGGTAGTGCAAAAACATATACAAAATGTATGTACAAACAAGGTACAAGGTACCAGGTAGCAGCATTGTTAAAGTGAGTAAATACTGAGTTTGTTATACTGAGTCTGTATGTGTGGTAGCACAGCAACAGCAGCACAGAGGATTATAAAGAAGAAATCAATGTCAATTGTCTGTGTTTGTCTTTTAGTCAGGGATCCCTCTATCTGTGATGACTTCTGAAAGCAGTAGTTCCCACATGGAAAAACATGCTTTCCTGCTTATCTTTCTTTACATGGGAATATATAACCAGCGCCTGTAAAGGCCACTGATTAATACATGATATCATGTTTGTTTGATCTGCAACAAAAAGATCCATCAACATGACAAGTTGTGGTTTAATGGTGAGCTTTGTACCAAACTATTTCCTGGAGCAGTCACATCCTGAAGTCGCCTGACAGCCGCTGTGCCCAGCCAAGAAACATCATAGCACACAACACCCCCCCCCTATAAAACTACAAGTTGTTTGTAGTGTGTTAATCAGTGAGCTTTAGAGATGCTGGTGGGAGGGTTTTATTTACTTTGGAGAGAGCTAAGCAAGTGGTTTTAGTCTTCTGATCTAACTTTACAAGAAAACGAATAAGCATATTTCCCAAAATGTCAAATTATTCCTTTAAAGATGTTTTTTTCCTCTAAAGTTAGAAATGTTCTGTGTTAGTCATGGATTTAGTTACGAGTCAGCCACAGTTCTGAGGGATGGAGACACTATATGTGTGTTTGTCAGAGAGAAAGAAAGAGTGAGCCCTGGAGGTTTTAAGAAGAAAGATGACCAAATGTTTTCAGCATGCTCACACACACACACACACACACACACACGATCTAAAACCCTGCTCTGAGACAAAGCAGTGGGAGGGAGAGAGCAGATGGACACACACACAAGGACATGGAAGCAAGGAGGATATTGCCTCTTGTCTTGTGAAAACACACAAGCACACACACACACACTTTCACCCACCCACACAGTGAGAAATAATGAAAATTAATGTTGCTATATTTTGCCATAAACACTTTCCCACTGTCTTTCATTTTGATTAAACCACACACACACATACACACACATCTCTTCCTCCAGTGGGTTTACTTAATAGCACGTGGTTTGAGATAGCCCTACATCCACAATGTTCTCCATTCACTTTCTCTGAATGAGGGGTGTGGCTGCCGAATGCCTTCCTGGCCACTTGGGATGGCGGTCACATGACCGTGCTGTGGGCGTGGCCAGGAGAGCAGCAACAGCAGCAGCCCAGCCTTACCAGCTGGAGCTGTGATTGAGAGAGGAAAGAGAGTGGGAGAGGAAAGAGAGAGAAGAGAAGGAGAGGAAAGGGTTGGGTGAGTTGTCGATTTTTATGTTTGCCGTGTGCTTTTCTGCCCTGATACGAGAGCTGTGAGTGATTTTAAAGAGAGGAGGCAGAATAAGAGCTGAAGAGGGAGCGAGGGAGAAACTAATATGGACTGGTGCTTTGAGGCTGCTGGTGTCAAAGTTAGTTTACCTGGTGTCTCATGTGTGCTGTGTGGAAAATGATGTGTTGAGGGTGAGAGGTGGAGAGTGAGTGTGTTGTTGGCAGGAGATCTGTTGAAAACTCCTAATGTAGCGTGCAGGCCTTGTGCTTTTTTATTTCTCCTGTTTTCCTCTCTCTTTCCCATTGTTCAGCCATCAGGGAGAGTTTGAGGGGGGTAGGGGGTGGTGGTGGGGGTGGTCAGGTCTACCCCCTCCCTCCCTTCTTCACACACCCCCCCCCCCCTCTTTTCTCTTCTCTCCTTTCCCTCCCCATTGTGTCTTCAGCTCTGGAGCATGCATAGATAATCAATCTGCCATAATGGGGCAGAGTGTTGACCAATCAGGATAGCCCTTATCACTCTTAAAGTTCTCACCTCTCCTGGGACCTCTCTCTCTCTCTCTCTCTCTCCTCCTCTCCTCTCTCTCTCTCTCCTCTCTCCCTCTCCCTCCCTCTCTCCCTCCCTCCCCTGTCACACCAGGCAGAGTTTCCAGGCTGACTTTGATCCAGTGCAGTGGATTAGCCAGGCACTGATGGAGCCAAGCTGTTTTGACGTGATTTAATTTTGACAATCCCCTGTGTCCGCTCTCTAGAGAGTTTGTTGCCGAGTTCAAGGAGAGTTGAGGAGATGAACTGGTCATATTTTCAGTTTGAGTTTTGCTCTTCCACAGGGATTAGTATGAACTCTTCTCCCTAACTCCTCTGGTGGGAAGAAAATTAGGTTGTGGTTAGTCACTTAGCTTTAATTTTGTGCCCCAGAGGCCAGCAAAAGCAGAGCAATCAGTTATCTTCTGTGTTTTCGGTGTGTCACAAGGTCCACTTTTACCCAGTTTGCTCTACATTGGTTGAATAGCTGCTTTGTTGGATGCTGCACCCAAAATCTCTGTCAACTCCTCACTAAAGAAACATGAGAAAACAAGACTTAAACAGACTATGTTTTTTCTGCTCCATTTTACAGTCAAGTCATGCAGAGGTGTTATCAGGGATGCTCTAGATATCCTTGCTTTTGCTACCACCAACCACACTATATTTGACAAGAAAAGTGATGCATTTGACCTTGCACATTGACACTGCTGCATGAGTAAACTGCACTTCTCAAGTCACTGTAACAGTGTCACAGCGCCAACAGAGTGTTATTGAATAAAGCAGTTAATTTGGATTTATTTTCCCACAGTTGTCAGCTTGCTGAGGCTTAGCATATAATATTTCTGATTCCTCAGATTCCAAATGCTGCCTCATATCTGATTTACATAAAGCATAATTACAATATGCTTCATAATAGGCGCCAGTTAATGCCACTCAGCCATTGTTTGCACGTTGCTAATCAGATTAGCTTACTGATAATAAGTAATTCAATCACCACAGATAAATACTTCATTATGATTGTTTGGGACCAGCAGCATGAAATAATTCCACACAGAGGTTTTTTTTTTTTATTGCTGTAATTAAAAGCCTGATATCATATAACCAGTCCCTGTCAGAGATAGGAAAAACACGTGTTGAGTTGCAGGAGAAAGCAAAGATTTCAAACCTGATTCCATAACTTGTTGTTCCCATCACATTGGACACTTGAGTGCAGTTCTGGCCCATGTTTTTGACCAAAGAATTTGCCCTGAAGGCAGCAGGGCTGAGAGGAGAAGAGGCGTGAACTTGCTTTACAGTAAACACCCAGACTGTTTGTTTGAAAATATTCTTTCCCACATTACAGTATGCCTTCATAGTCCTCTAGCTAATTGTATCCATGTGTATACAGTAGGATTTCACATGGACTTGTCTTATTTTCGTGTTTCATCTACAAGTGATGTAACAGATGATTCAATAGAGCAGTTATGTTTTTGTTTGTGGTTTTGTCATCGGCAGTTTGTCTTTAAGAAATGATGGACAGCAACCTTTTTGTAAAATACAGTAGTGAGTCAAAGATAACAAACACCTCTTGTACTGAGTATCTCTCTAGATGCCCACAGTCAGAGGATGTTTTCTGTTCTATATGTATGTCATGGATGGGAGGAAGTCAGACATGTCATGTCCTGTCAGAGGTGACAGGCTGTGGGCCTGCCAACACTATGGGGGGATGGAGGAGAGAGGGTGGAATATGCCAGTTTGCGGTGGTGGTCTTTTCTGCAGCACTGTGGCAGTATAATGTCTCAAAGCATTGTGGCATTATGGCTCATTCGTCACATTCTGGGATGACGGTCGGGAATTACAGAATGTGGTCTTTATTTTACCTTTTTAACTCTCACTACAGATTTAATCATTTAATTTAATAATTTATTGATGTCCTCGTAGAAATATTGAAATATAGAAATCATGATTCAATAAATGGGATTGCCTACCCTTGTTTCTCTTGAGTTTTGCACTTAGATTTATGGTCTGGCTCGTAGATTTGTAAACACGTATGTAAGTATGAAAGCGTTTTGGTAATAAGTCAAGAAATTAATTTTATTCTTACTACTTGAAGAGTCTAAGAGAAATGAGTGTCATTTTAATTCATTTCCAAACTTACCCAAGCTGTCATGTTGAGGCCTCTTAACAGAGGCATTTGCCTTTTTTGTCCTTCTCACTATGATCGATTTATGTGCGTCTAACTGGTGAGACTCAACAAGAACCATCCTCAAGCGCAGAAGTCAGCTCTCATTTCCTCTCATTAAGCGTTACACAGCATCTGTCATTGAAATATTCGAACCAGCCAGCCCCCTTTCCCAGTTAATTCTTGGTGGTTGTGTGATTTATTGCACCATTGCACCCTTTGTCCTTTACCCTGTACCAGTTCCCTTACTGCAGCCGTGGATGGGTTTTTGCGGCTGGAACCTCCTAGTTCCCCTTCCATGTTTCTCAGAAATGTTTGGGCTTTGAGTTACAGCTGTGGTCAGTCAGCATACAGTACTGGGAGCTGCTCAGAGCAGTGGGCTTTCACAACGATACTCGGCACCACAGCGACTTCCCTGCTGCGTTGGGCTTTATTTTCTCGTTTTCTCAGTCTCTGCTTACGGCTATCAATCCAAACCGTGTTCACTCTTGTTGTGTTTTTCGGCTTGTGACTGTTATTGTAGCATTAATCTCACATCTCATCTGTCTGTGGTCATGCCCTTTGCCTCACTGACCCTTTGCGCACAGCTCCATCTCTTTGCACTCTTTCAATCTTTTCGAGGTGTTTTGGGACAGGTCATTATCTACAGTACCAGAAGTTTCCGCGCGGCGAGCTGTATTTCAACACGGAGTGGCACCATCTGCTTTGCTCCCCGTCAGGGGCCAGGGGTCACATTCTCAGTGGGCCGACACAAGTGATAGGACTGAAAGATGAAGTGGGCCGGTAGCATTCTTCAGGCCTTTTCTGAAACGCTGATTTCTGTTCTTGTCAGCTGTGGCTGTCATCGACCTCGCTGAACCTCATCGTCTTACACGGCAGGGAGTTATTATGATAAAGAAACACGTCAGGACTTCTAATCAGCACGTTACATTGGGTTCAAAGTATGGATGGGGGGTTTGAGTAAGAGGGATTTCCTTTTGGATGTACATGACAGCCCAGCGAGGACCTCCTCTATCCTCCCTTCTGTCGACCTCACTCTGCTCCTATGTACTGTAAACATGCTGTTATGTTATCTCCTTCATACAGAATGCAGTGGTAGCGTTCAGCTAGTGGCCTGTGTTCCTTTTAAAAACATATACATTTGACATAAGTCAGCTGCACCAAGCAAAAACTGGCAAATACTTCCATAGATTTTAGAAAGACTTTGGATTTTTTTTGAAACACACCACAGGACTGTGGTCAGTCCAGATCAGACCATTACAAGGTGTAGACGAAATAATATTAACACCTTGGAAAGAAATTTGGAGCAGGCAGTGAATCACGATTTTAAGCACTGCCACAATATTAGCTGTTATGCCACTGAGCCTAGTAGTCTATCATATCCATCTTGTCAGTTTAAGCTTGATCCTGTGTTTTTCGTCCCTCTGCTGTCCTTTTATTCTGAATCCCTGACATAAGTACGTCCACATTTCTTTGACCAGTGCACCTGTGATTTGAACACAGATGGTTCAAAATCGTGTCAAATCGTTTCTTTAAGAGCATGCTGATTGCTGAGCCTCAATCTACCTGACAAATTCTGCTAATTGGCGCCCAACCCATTATGATTCATACTTGTTGTTTCAAAGTTGGATTCTATCAGGTTTTTACCAAGTGCTTACCCCAACTGTTTTGTTTTTGTAAATCTGATGTAGTGACTAGGCTCCAGCCCGCGACCATTAATGGATATGTGGTATAGATTATGGATGGATGGATGGATGATGTAGTGAACCACTGTCATTTTTGGAGCATTCAGAGTCCATTTCTGTGTCAAATTTTTGAATAGAGCTCTTCCTGGGAAACATTATACTTTTACAATTTGATGTTTTGTCACAGCAGAGCACTGTGGGTTTAAGCCATCTATATGTTCATTGTCTCACCTGGGGGCCATCCACTATTGTCTCCCCTATACGTTAGTGCCATTACTCATTATCAGGAAAATAGGCAATCAGTATGTGACTGAAAATGGTTGTGATGTCTTTAAATTGAAATAGAACAGTGTAGTGCTATGCTCTAATGTGCTTGTATCCCAAGACGAGGTGACATAATTCTCATCTGAGACTCTAAAAAAGCTCATTCCTTACCTGACTGTACTCATAAAACTACTCCATAAAATTTTTACATGATATTAAATTGGGCATATGTTAATCCTCTATTCATGTGATGCACTTAGGACTGTCAGTCAACTCTTGTTCTGCCTTCTTCTTTCTGGACTCTCCATCTATCTCTTCCAGACGGCGGCAAGCATAAAACTTTATGATCTCTTCCTCTTTAGATGGAGCCACCAAAGGGCCAGTGGAAATGTCATCTCCGGTTTAAAAAAGAGAAGAGAGAAAGAGAGAGAGAAAATAGGGAACTGTAACGGAGAAACAGACATACATAGACACACACACGAGAGAGAGAAAGAAAAATTGCAACTGAAATGCAGCGGGGCAGAGATTCAGGGGTTTCGTCTCATGGGAACCATGTTAAAAATGTTGTTTCAAACAGCAGACGGTGTTTAAGAGCTGTCAGTAACTGTGTGAGTTAGTGTGTGAGTGGAAGAACAGACATGGTACAGTCTTTTCCCAAATCTCAACCCCCCGAGGAGTGACTGGGCAGCCTTAGAACATATGCTTAGGCAACCTGAAGGCAAGGATGGGAAGAAAACTAAGTACCTTATTTGACTCCAGGCATCACTTCTTGAGAGAAATCCCATTTGTTCATGACATGTTATTTAAAAAGTTCACTTATCTATTGTTGTATTGTTTGCCAAAGGTGAAAACGATTTTATTTATAGTCAACAACCACACTCATGACCCACCTGACTGAAAAATACTCTCAGGGGAGTTGAGATAAAGACATTTCTTATCCTCAGTACAGGCTGAGTTTGTGATTAAGACCTGGACATGTTGCAAAGTTGGTAGATTTCCTCCGTCTGATAGATTTGCACAGCTGAATCTCTTTATCTGTTTCCTGATTTGGCATGCTGATGTGTCTCAGTGCAGCAAAGTTCAGTTTTATGTGCCTGCAATGGAGAACATGAGAAATTTTCTTATTATTGTTGAGGTCTCATTTCCTTGCAACTGCATCCTGCCCGACAGCAGCAGGATTTTCCAAACAATTCATTTCAGAGGTGGAGCAAAACATCAGCTTGTGTAGCACACACATTAAAAGCTCAGGACTTTTGGCAAAATTTGAGAGATGAACTGTTTGAATCTAAAACTGAAAACAAATTACAGTATGGTCAATTATAAATTCCTCCCACAGACCAGTTCCTCCTGTACAGCATCAGTCATCAGCTACATCATTTAAACTCTTTGGCTGATTACATGTTGTGCATGGAGATTATTTTACAATTTCTTTCTGTCTTTGTCTCTCTTATTCACCATTTTCTTTCCCTCTCTGCAGGATATTTACCATCCTGATATTGTCAGGGCCTGGGCTGGAGTCAAACAATAACATACAAAAATCTACTTTCTCATATAATTCAAAACAGGGAAGTGGTGATGTGGCATGTGTGGATCGATGGAAAGTGAATTTCTTGAGGCTTTTCGAGAATACAATGAAGGCTTTGTTTCTGGTGTTGGCACGTTCAAGTTTCACTCAGTGAATATTAAATGTAGGGTTGGATGGGATGTTCCTGATGGGATTTTAATGAAGGCCTTGAGAGGGGGAGTGTTGAGTTATGTGTGAATCCCGAGTGGGAAGGGGATTCTCTGTTACAGCGAAACTGAAGGTTGCATCTGATCGAAGGGAAACGCTTTGTGTTAGTTTTCCAGGAGGGTTAGATTACAGGTCAGTTTAAGGAAGGAACAAAGTGGCCTTGAAGCTTCAGTATAACAGTTATTGATATCTGTCAGCTAAATGTTTACATGTTGCATACTTTCGGAAATATTAGCATGATGTATTATTTTTCTGTGAAGGTTGAGACCAGATGAGAATGCAGCTTGAAAGCTGTATTGTATTTTCTGGCCTCCACTGAGCTTTGCTGGCATTCAGGATTAACAATAAATTCTGTTGTGTTCTGCTATTATGTTTTCCAAGAAGTTGAGTACTTTCTCATTTATAGGCTGTATAGTCCGTCACTTTTGTCGTGCCTAAAATAATGTAGTGCTTACAAGTAAGAGATTTACTGTCCCTGGATTTGTGCAGTTTTTCAGAAGCTTATCCACCATTAAAAGAAATGCAGTGATGAATGAGACAGTAATAATCTATATTTACTTACTTGACCGTATTGTGCACTGGTACTGTACAACACATGAGACATAAGGATGAAAAATGGCCTTTGGGAAACTAAATACAGGATTAATGGTTCATTTAAGGTATACTCCAGTGATTTAATATTGCACAGCTATTAAGTTGGGGGACGTGCAAACCAAAATATAAGAGAATGGTCAAAATTAAAGCCTCAAAGGCCAAAATATCCTGACTTGTATGGGTCAATCTCAGACAATGCTGGATCCTACAATTCCCATAATGCAACACACCATTTCTCTCCTGATCCCCTCCCTGCCTGGTAAATCTTTCAAACTTAAACTCTCCCAGTTTGTAGAAAAAAAATAATTTCCTCCAAACTCGAGCTGAGACAACCCTGATGACATCACTGTGACATCATCAGGGTTATTTTTTCTGACTTGGCAAAGCTGCCTTCAACAGGAAAACATTTGGAGCCATTTTATAACTGTTTTCACGAGCTGAGTGGTACCCCTTGTGACAAGTAAACTGACATTTATGTGTGAAATTGTTGGAGGGCCCCTTTAAGCTGAAGACATTTCTAGTGCGGAAGTAAGCGTTGTGGTTTTGTCTGCTGCAAAGCCCTTGGTGACAAACAGGAAACCAAACACCTACCATAATGCTGATAAAACGCACGACAGAAAGTCATTTTTGAGTGCAGTATGAGTGAAATACTAGTGTTCTTAAGTAACAGTGTTTTTCACCAGTTATCTTTTCTTTCAGAGAATATTATCTTGCAGACCAAGAACAGACGGTACAATACTATACTCAGAAATGTAAGGGTTCACATATAAATGCTAATGATAAAACTTGCAATGGCTCCCATTCAACTATAAGTGCCCTCACTTGAAGATAAAGTACAAGAGTCATCTCTTTGATGGGATCTATCCAGTCATGCAAAGAAAAAGCCTGAACTCATCTCCATTCATTACACAAAGCTCTCAAATTAGCTAATCCTGAAGGGCCGCTTTTGCGTGTCACGAGGCAAAAAAAATCCTCTGCCTAGTGTATTTATTGGAACTTATCTTCACTCATAACATCTGTTTGCAGTTTAATAAAACTCTTTTCATTTGGAGAGTTTGTATTGATGAAGGGAGATAAGAGGCAGGCCAAATGTTTTGCTGTGTTTTCTCATTGAAGGGTCAGCGGGGTTCATTGATGCACCTGTTTGGTCCTCTGCACAGGCCCATTTCCCATATTTTTCATTTGAATAAACTGTGCTTCCCACTGTGTCTTTTTTTTGGCTTCAGTTGAATAAAACAGCGTTATGCGAAGGAATTTTATTCCAGTAAAGTCTCTCAAGTCTGACACAGCTCTGTGCTCTATGTTGATGCATCTGCTGCATCTGTGTCATTTGAGCACAGTTTGGATTTAACGGCTGAAGCGACTAAGTCGTGATCTGAGTCATACTGTATGTCTCTGTTCATTTGTGATGAGTTTATTCATCCAGAAATGCAGTTGTTTGCAGTGGCAGGGGTTATTAACGCTTTCTTTGTAGAACATCATAACACTTGAACGCAGATCTGACTCATGAAGAGGCACTTTAGAGGCTATTGTGGATGTAAATGGCAGAGCTGTCAGGATACATACAATTGTATAAAAAAAGCAGTGAATGACGAATGCTAGTCAGCTCATCCTTAGCCCTAAGAATGAAAGGAGTGTCATTAGGAAGCAGTGCTGATTTTTAAAAAAAATGTCCATGGACTTCATGAGAAGGAGAAGTGAATATCAAAACAGCAGGGTGGTGTCAGGCAGGGTAACATTTTGACTCTCCTGGCACTGCTGGTTGTTCTTCCCTTTTCTGTTGCTTGTGTTCACATGTCTCACATTTGCTTGTTTTTGTTACTACGGCTGTGTGTTTCCCTCTGCCACAGAGTGACCGTTTTGTCTATTCTTAGAGAGCGGCCTTGTAAGCCAGCAGATGGCCCAGGGCTGGCGTCGTCGTGGTGCCCAGGAGGCAGCTTGGCTGCAGACCTGGAGTATGTCATTAGAGCTCATTTACATTGTGTCATTCAAAAGGCCATTGATGCAATCAAGCTCAATGCAGTAGGGTTCAGTGCAGAGTAAATCAAATGATTCATTTGCAAACACGTCTCACAGGCTAAAGATAAATCGATCCAAATACCTCAGGATTATTGTCTTACTTCCAAAGCACCGCATTTCTGTGTCAGGTTTCTTGAGGACATCAGTGAAGCAATAAATCAGCTCTATCCCACAGTGATGTGGTATTAACAGAGGGTTCACATTGCAGCATGGACTGAACGGTCCCCCCCCGAATGTTAGGATTGCTGTTATACTGATAAAATTGATGTCTTGGCATACAGGGAAATTGCCCCTTTTGGATGTGGAAATTATTGTGCCAAAACAAAACCTATTACACAGAATATTTACTGACTGTTGATGGGCACATGGGAATGGATTTTTCTTCTTTTGCCCCACATTTTAGCAATGGATTTATTCAGTTTTAGCCAAGCCACATGTACTTCCACAGTACAGTTCTTTATAGCGTGTGGGAATTGATTCTGTCGAGACCACTGAAGGTGTGGTACAGCCCTTCCTTATACATGAGATCCAAAGTTGTAGCTCTGTTGTTTTGTGTGGAGAAGAGAAAAATGGTATTGGGGTTCAGAAATGCTCCAGCTGACTTATCAATACTCCAGTGAGTTTGGATTTTTATGGTGTGTGAGTGTGTACGAGGGCGAGATTGTGATGTTTATACATATTCCTGTGAACACATTTGAATATCCATGCTTATTCCTTGACATTGTTTAATTACGAGGTGGCAACTTTGAATCTTTTGAATTATACCATCAATTTTCAGCCTCCTCCAGTGTGTAAATGTGTATTTCTTTTTTGTGTGTGTGCATGTGTAGCAATAGCTGTTTAATGAAGACAAAGACAAAGTCTCAGAGAGCCAGAGAGGACACTTTTCTTTTTTCTTTGTGAAAAGTCTTCATAGTAGTAGTGGTAGAAAAAACCTGGCAAAATGAGCACTCATAGCCACATCACATCTTTTACAGCCTTCTTCTGACTCTTCTAGCTCCATTTCACATGTTCTGTTTGAAATAAGGGCCCAGGAAGGCAAAACTCTGAGCAGTGTGTGTCATTTATATTCATACCACCAACGGGCACAGAATTGCAAAAAATGTGTGGCAGGCTGTGTTGTGTCATGTCAGACAGACAAATCAGAAGCACGTTCCTCAGCAAAAGCTTATTGGTGCTAGTGTTTTGAACTCTCACTTCTCTGAGGAAAATAATACACCAAAAAAACAGCTATGTTGCACCTGTCTGTATGCAGACCAAAAAAAAGGATGTAGTAAGGATTGCTATGTCCATTCAGCTTCAGGTGTATGTGCCTGTGGTTTGTATTGTCTGTGACTGCAAACCTCACACAGACACTACCACAAGTTTCTGTCACAGCACAGGAAACATTGTCTCCTCCTACATTAAGCGTATGCGTCTACTGCTGCTGCTGCAAGCACACACTAGCACGTTTGGCAGTTAGGCTGGTTTATAGTTTGCTTGTTGCAACGGTGCTTTGGCACACAGCCTTAATCCTCTATCAACCGATCCTCCTTACAGTGAGGTAAGCCGTGATTTGTAGTTGGCAGCTCCTTCGCTCAACAAGGTCTGTCCATTTTGCATTCCTAATTGTTTTATGATTCTGAAATTCATCTCTAATCTGCAGCTGCGCTGTCTCACTTTGCCTTCAACCTCCACATCATTTGTTTTTGTAAAGTTAGAATTTCTCTTGTGGGCTGTGCTGCTAACATGAGATTGGTTGCTGTTCGAAATTTATGCAACATTAAGAAGCAGATGTGTGCCTGTTCCCGTTTGATTTATTGGTTAGTTTTATAGTTGAGTGTGTGCTTTGGAGTAAATATTACTGGGAAAATAAGGATTCTTTATCCAACAGTTTATTATGTTGTTTTAAGTACATGTGTGCACATGTATCTCCCTGCTGGCACAAACTGGGCTTTTTGGCAGACAGTGTAAATGACAGATTATCACCTTTCAGCGTCTTGTATAAAGACAAGTGCTCATAGATTTGAATTTCAAGTCGGGTATATCCTGTTTCACACAGGAAATGAACTTCTCAGATCAATATCTTCTGCAGTCTTCACGCTGAATGTGGTGCACTCTCAGTTGAATATATGCACTGAGCCATGCAGTTGCTTTCTGAAGTTACTGCCTCCATGTGTCTTTCCAATTTGAAGTATTTCTTTGTAGACTAAAAACATAACGTAGACACCTATAACCTAAATTAACATCTCTTTATTTCTTCTTCCTGTCTCTTTTCTCTGTATCCCTCAGGGTCAGAGGTCAATCTGAGCCACAGCAACATGTCTGAGTCCACCAAGCCCCAACACCCCGTTCCTCAAGGGAAGGGGGAGAAGACCCATGGCAGCGACTTCAGCTACGTGGGCATTGATGCCATCCTGGAGCAGATGAGGAGGAAGGCCATGAAGCAGGGTTTTGAGTTTAACATCATGGTTGTGGGTGAGTGTGACATGAGCTGTACCACTTAACTGATAAAAACAGTCCATCGGTTTGATTGTTCAGCTACACTTTCAGTCAATGCACAAAACATAGTCGGGTGCCCAAAGCTGGGGCAAGAAAAAACACAAAAAAAACAGGCGCTAAATGGACAACACTTCCATTCTCTCTTTTGCTCTCATTTTCTTGCCCTTTCAGAGAGTCAGTGTCCTTGAATTTTCCTGCATTTGTGTTGTTATTTTATGTTGTTGACCCTAACCTTGTCTCTCAGGAATTACGCTCATGTGCAACCAATTTACAGAAGAAATTCACCTTCATTGGTATCATTTAGTGCAAATGCAGGATGTAGAGTGATGATAGGACAGTGACTTGCTTTAATCAGTGTCAAGTGGTTTTATGAGAATGATCTTAATCTCTGATCTGATCTTAATCTGCTGCTAGTTGCTATGAGATCCTGTATGGAAAAAAATTGCAAAAAAATGTTTTAGCAGTTTTTCAGCCCTCAAGACTGTATAAACATATCATTAGTATGATAACAGCTGGTCACCTTACCATATGAATACAACTGAAAATCTGTGGTATGATGTAAAGATAAGCTCAAGTGTTAGCTTCCCATCTGGCCCTGACCTTGAGCTTGCCATTGAGCTTGATTACGTGTTCATGTTGGGTCTGGATAAAACTCTATCCTAAAATCTAAACTGACACAGATGTATCCGAGAGGACTCAAAGCTGTAATTGCTTCCAAATGTCTTATGTTTACAACAGTTATTGCCTCAATACTGAATTCAGCAAAAAGAAAAAAGATCAGATGGTAACCATTATAAACATATCCAGTTTAGGCTACAACAACACAAAATGCAGAACCAAGCAAGTAGCCAGTTAAATTCTTTTTGAAGGTGTGCTGGAATCCAGAATAAGTAACACGGTGTATTAATTAGCAGACATACACGCATCTTTGCTCACTGTCAGGATGCCATACACAAAATGCTTAGTCTGCAGATTCTCGGACCTGCAAAACACTTCTTTATTACATGCATCACGACACCTCTCCTGTCCTTTGATGCAGCCATAAAAAGCAAACAAATGGTTGGTTCTACTTCAGTCATGCTGTTAAGACTCAGCCAGCATGGTGCCTTCCTCAACAAGCTCTCTTCCGTATGTCCATAATGTAACAAACAACACTTGAGTGGATAAAAGGAGGCTGCCAGGCTGAGAAAGTGGCATAATGATGGCGATTACTCTGACAAGTCGAAGCACACACAGTCCTGAGGGAGCACTCACTCCTCCTTGGAGGGAGCTGCAACACACCGCCAATTAAGTGCCATCATCATGCACTTACATTCACACACACACATCCGCGAATGCCTTGTACTTGCATGCAGGTTGGCACATCCGAAATGGAAACAAACCTATGGACATATTATCCTCAGGGAAAGCAATGTCAAAATGTGTTTTTTATCACACACTCAGATATAGTGCCTCAGCAAAATCCCAGTAACATTTTTTAAGCCTTGTCGTGTTTGTTTTGTTGGTAGTTACAGTAGAATGCCGTCAGTTCGATTTCAGGCCCTGCAGGGCAGCGTTTTCTGCAAACGGCAAGATGGCATGTCGGCACAGATCCAAGAAGACATACCACAACATGACAAATACGGATACTTTTTGCATATGGGCTGATACTGTTCATCAAAAGAAGCATATCAAGCAGTTACGGGAGCAAAGTGAAAGTGTGAGACTGAGTTTTGGTTAGAAAGTGAGGACGGTGCTACATGACTCAGTGAATGTTTATTTGTGGGAATAAACAAAGTAAAGTGCCTCAGTGAAACAACACTGTCTCTAATGCTTCTCAGATGTGCATCTCAGTTTTCATATCATTGTTGCAGGCAAAGCGCATGGTTCCACATAACGCTGCGGACATGTAGCCACTTGTAGCGCTCTGACACCTCAAGGACAAATGAAACTTGTGTCATTAGATGATATATAACACCGTGTTGTGAAATAACACTCTCACACTGTGTAGACTGGAGTAGAGTACAATAAAACTTTAAAATAGAGAAGAACAATGATGAGTTTAAACTAGTATAAAGTGATTTTTGATTGCTAGAGGGAACTTTGATAAACAGTACTTGAGCAACATCTCAAGTTCTTCTGGCTAGTGTTTTCAAATACTTATCACACCTCACTGGAGTCATATTTCTGACTGTAAGGCCAGTATTGACCTGCCTTTTTGCTTGGTCTATGAAATCCTGAGAAATACATCTCAATCTATTTTGTTTTTTTTATTCAGCCTCTGGAGTACACGATGTACAGAGGTGTTTGTGACAGTGTTATGCAGTCACATACCTGTTCCTGCTTGCTTATGTAAATGAAGTAAAGAGTTAAAAGAATGCTAGGACAGCACAGGGCAGAAATAAGACTTGGAGCACCTTTTGTTACCCTAAGAAAGTTTCCTTTGGCTAACAAAGTTGTCACTTGGATGGCCAATGAGGACGCAAAAGGTTAGAGCAGCTGTGGTCTTGGCCCTGTCTCCTCTATGAGATTGCCTAATCCCTGCCCTTAGCCAGCTGACCTTTTGATTTGCACCATGCAGAGAGGGCAATGAGGGTGTCTCATTTTGCGTGTGTGCATGAGAGACAAAAAATGTGTGAGTGTGGGTAAATGCATGTGACCGAGAAGACTGCATGTAGTGTGCAATCGTGTGACAGAGCGAGAGAGAGAGTGGTGGAAAAAGATGCCCTGGGTGTCGCAGAGGGCCTGGCAGCTTGGCAACACTCCACACGCCACAGTGGGTGCCCACAGGGGCTGTGAACAAAAGACAGGAGAGAAACATGCTGTGCACATATATGTGTGTGTGTTCTTTCCATGCAAGAACTATTAAATCACAAATTGTTGTGTTAATATCTTACATCTACACAAAAATCAAACACATATTTACATATTTATATGTTTAATTTAATTTAATTTTTAAGTTCAACTGTAGTGGACTTTATCTGTCGTTCATTCTAATGGACTTTGGTGCAGTTAAACACAGAATGTGTTTCCAAGCTCAAAACAAAGAAGAAATGCTACTAATACTATGACTGTATAAGGTTGCATTGTGAAATTGGTTATTTACTTCTGAAATGTCACCACATACACTTGTCTTACTGGCTTCATCAGTGAGTGAAAAAAATAGATAAAATATATTTTGAAGGCATTTTCTCTTAATAGTAGTTACCTGTTTCAGTGACTTCACACTTAAGGTAAAAATGGGGTGTCTTTGATGTACAGAGGTGATGTGACACCAGTACTTAACATGTGCACAGTGTGGTTCTTGTTTTAACTAACAAATGCCAAATGTAATGTAACCTACATTATGGTAGTTTTATATTATACAAGGGGAAAAACATTATTATTTTAATTCAAAGTACATGTAGGGCTGAATGAAAACATGCCATTATCATAACATGCACTTTTATGCATAGTGTCCACCACAGTGGACAGTTACACTTTCAGTAAGGAAAAATGTAACTACAGCATATTACAAGAATGTATTCCTTACTTCCTTTCAGTCAGAAATAGTTTATGTGGTTCTGTCTGCTGTCTGCTTTGTTGGGAGCAAAAGGGAGAAAGGGGTTAACAAATATGGATAACAGATCCTGAGCTGCTTCCCCTAGAGGTACACTGTAGACCCGACTCAAGGGCATTCACTCCCTGGTGGTTTGAGTGCAGCGATCTTAAAATTGGTAAAAATGGCTTTTGAATATTTGTCCACTGTAGTGTGTGTGTGTGTGTGTGTGTGTGTGTGTGTGTGTGTGTGTGTGTGTGTGGTCTGTACAATACATCTGTCCTCTTGACCTCCACAGCTTGCTCGTCTGACCCTGCAGCTGTCCTTCTATGCTCATGGTCCATTAACATTCACATGTGCATGCACACACACTTACCACACAACCCATACATTAGGAATGATGTCATGCACATATTCAATCACTCGCTGTTTTTTGGTGAGAACCCCCTAAAAGAGACTTTTGTGTTTGAACTGAATGAGGCTTATGTCTTCAACAGCTTTTCCCTTGTGACTGTCTAGGGTTAAAACCACTAGTGAACGTTTTCCCAGTTTCTCTAACTCTTTTGTGTGTTTGTGTGTTTTCCTGATCAGGGCAAAGCGGCCTGGGGAAGTCCACTCTCATGAACACCCTGTTCAAATCCAAGGTGAGCCGTAAATCAGTTCAGCCCAACCCAGAGGAGAGGATCCCCAAGACCATCGAGATCAAATCCATCAGTCACGGTTAGCCAGTGCTTACAATACGTATAGTATTATTAATATGCAACATGTGTGTGTTTCCTAATGCTCTATCATACTCCTGAACTTTTGCTCTCCGTCTGTGACTATGGGTCCAAAAGAAATGGTAACAAAATAGCTTTTCTTTATCCAGATATTGAGGAGAAAGGAGTGAGGATGAAGCTGACAGTAATCGACACTCCTGGCTTTGGGGATCAGATAAACAATGAAAACTGGTGAGCAAATGTTACTTAATCTCAAAGCCTCAATAGCTGTTTAGTGAATCCCCTTCCCTCATTGCTTTGGGTGGTTACTTTTTCAGTCACATGGTTATGGAAGCCAAACTTTAGTATATTAACAATATGTCAGTATGTCTCAAATGTAATTTCTGGCTTTACAAACATGTTTTGTGCAACCTAGAGGAAAGCTGCACTGGACTTCATGACTGATGATATATCATACAGAGGCAAAAAGACACAAATGATTAATGGTTTTGCAGAACATAACTCTATATGAACATCTACAGTATATCTACATGAAGCTATTCATCACTATACTTAAGTTACTGCCATAGCTACAGTAATTGTAGGTAATAGATTTATTGGCTCATACAACGTTGCCTTCCCGTTCTTAAACTGTGTTTCCTTTGTCAGCTGGCAGCCCATTATGAAGTTCATCAATGATCAGTATGAAGCCTACCTGCAGGAGGAAATCAACATTGACAGGAAGAAGAGGATCCCAGACTCCAGGGTGCACTGCTGCATATACTTCATACCTCCCACGGGCCACTGGTAAGATAACATATCAAACAGACACGCATTTTTCTGACCAAGTGGCCCCCACTTTTTGTTCCTCATCCCACTAGCTTCTCCCACAGCTGCCAAGATGAATCAGGCCTACTGGGAATCTTTCCCTTGACCTATTGTCTTTCCACACATCTTTAACTGTGTCCTTCACCAGCCCTCCTTTTTCATCTCTCTCTCTTCAGTGACCACATGTGGAACTCATTCTCCTCTCAGAGACACTAAAGTATCACTTGAAGAGTCAGATTTCACAAAGAAATTGGATCCTACAGTCCTCCCAGTTGAGAGAGGTAGAGAGACAGGGAAACAACTAACTAGGGTGTAGAGAGAAATGGCAGCAGTGGAGTTGAGTAGAGGCTTATTGATAAGTGTGTTCACCATTTAAAATGTATGGCATGATACAATCTCAAGATTGCCTACCTTGCCCCAGTCTACCAGTGTACTAATTTATTGTATCACCATGTCTAAAAGTATTTTTCTGCTGAATTTGAATTTGGAAAAACCGCTCCATCAGAGGTCTGGATTTGATTATAGGTTTATCTTGCTTTTTTTAATTCATCTGGAACATGTTTACCACTGTTAAACAGACAGATGGGACTCCAAGTGGTTAACAGATCTACTACAAGCAGAATCCAACATGACAGTGGTCAGCATATTTCAATGAGCCTCAGTGCCAGGACAAGACTAGATTTGGAGACTGTCCTCAGTGTAAATTATGCTATCAGACCAAAGTCTGTGTATTGGTATCAATAATGATGATGTAATTTTGCACAGGATGTGTCCGAGTGACTTAAATGAAGAAAAGCTTTGTAGAATCAAAACCAGTCATGTCCAACGTGTCCTTACAGTTCACGTCTCCTGTTAAAACAACCAGGTGGAGGCTTACATGACTAATGCTGAGATAATACAAACCACATTTCTCCTGCTGCTTTGTCAGTAATTAGGGTCATTTTCTCCATTCAACTCTGTAATTTGTTCAATTCAGCAGTGATGAGTGGTGTGTCCTCATGTGCACTGAGGGTCAAGGAGGACGTACAGCCACACATGCGGACAAACAGCGAAGGCTCTGAGTATTTGTGGTTGATAGAGGCATCTTGATAGGGGGTGATGTGTTGTACACAAGGAGATAAAAGTGCACAAAACACTCATGTTCACCAACTGTAAACACACACTCATTCTCTAATCATCTGTCCACATATCTCAGTGACGGCTGCATCCACTGCTGCTTCATATTTCTGTGCACTGGTAACTCAACAGTTGGCCACTTAAACCTTCTCTCTATGAGAGGGCAATGACGTGTGTGTGTGTGTGTGTGTGTGTCTGTGTGTCCCACTGTTTGACAGACCCCCTCATCATCTGCTCATGTCGCCACAGCTGCTGCTGCAAAGAGTGTGTGTGTGTGTGTGTGTGTGTGTCTGGTGTGTCTGCGTGTCTGCCCTTGTTCATGTAAAGCAGTGCGGGCAGTGGACTCAAGTGGGCAGTGGGCATGTAACACTTGTATAACTACACGTATCATCTTGCTTACAGCTGCACAGTTTAGTCAGTTCGACAACACCCAAACTATGAATGACAGTCCCATCATCCTCAGCTGTAGTTTGTGATGAGTGTGAATAAGCAAATGTTATCATGCTAACACACTAAACTATGATAAGCTTTATGCTAGTTTACATTGTCATGGTGAGTATATTAGCATGCTGATGCTAGTATGTAGCTTACAGCTGCACAGTTTAGTCAGTTCAACAACACCCAAACCACTCTCCTCTTTTTTTCATTCTTTCTTCCCTCTTCCAGCTACAATATCCCCAAACGTTGTCCCTAAAGTGTCACCATCCACACACACACATACGCATGACAGATATGCACAATTTTCGGAAACACAAAAACATGAAAACGCACACTAATTTCGAAAACAAAGATGCAGACATCTGTCAGGAAGTGGTGTCTTCCTTACAGCCAACCAGAGAGTTGTAAGCAGGAGACATCTGTTGGGGGGCTACCATTTCAACCTGAATATAATTAAATAGACAGATTTAGTATATATGTTTCATACACACAGGGAGACCAATGATTCATACTTCCAATCAATTTTTCTGTGCACAGAAAAATATGTTTGAACTTTAAAGAAACATTGTAGGCCTTCAGTTTGTGGTGGATACGTTTTGTTGTCCTCCCACTAGTTTTATCCTTGTTCTTGAGGGATAAAAGTGCTGGAACAAATCTAAAAACTCTAAAATCTATTATTCTCTTTTTGCTTATTTTTCCTTTTTCGTTTCACACAGTAACGCCAGATGAGTTTTTAAATTGGAGCCTGTTACCAATTACACAGACATAATGCCAAAAGCCTCTGGATGCCTCTGCCATGTGACCACAGTCCAACAATGACAGGCAGGAAAATTATGACAGAACTTCCCTGGTAGCTCTTTAAGGCTTCTATCATTAGAGATATGCTGGTGTGTGTGTTTTTTTTTTCTTTGATTGTCTTGTTTGAAGCATCTCAAACAGCAGTTTGTATTTATCGAGGCTCTAATGTAATTTGCATGTCAGCAATTTGCTTTTAAGTTGCTTGTGTGGTTTCAGATAGATGAACAGTGCTCAGTCAAGCGGAACACAGTCTCGGGATCAGCAGCCATTTCCGATAATGGCAGAGTCAGCCACACTGTTTTCCCTCTGGGTAGTCTTGTTGTTACCTCATTTGACATGTCTTCCTGAGAAAAAGAAGGCTGCGCTTTGACTCTCACCAACTCAGAGCTGGTTTCTGATCTATTACCAAAAAGGATAGAGGGCAGAGTTTTCAGCACTGTGGTAGGTTGTTTATTTCTCCTCTTATTTAACCACAGAGGTTATTGTTCTCACTGCTGTTTTTTTCACTATCCACATAAAAGGGACAGTTTCTGCATACATGCAGGCATATGAGTGTACATCTGTGCATGCCTGCATACGTGCATATTTATTGTCTGTACAACATATGTTACTGTGCAAGGAAGCATGTGTACACATTAACATGTGCATGTATGCTCGGTCATGCATATGACACAGCACACATCTCTATTGGTATATTCCCGCATCTGTACATACATGGTTTATGTACGCACTTAGATAATCTATATTTGATTCAAAGTCACACAGACAGATTATCAAACGTCAACCATTTGTCTTTTCTTTTATTTGACCCCTTGCTCTGCTGCCTTTCTGCATGCATATGGCACATGCTAGTTGTCCCCTCAGCATGAAAAATGCATAATGCTCTATAGGTTTGGTTGAATGCATCACTTACTGTGTCATCGCTCTTTACCTTTGTGCATCTCTGTTTCTCCTTTCCCCTCTCTCTCTTGGTCAGTGTAACATATGGGCCCTTGTGTTTTATCCTGTGTTCATGGTGACATGCCTGTCAGTCACTGAGGAGAGAGCCAGCAAGGGTTTCTCTCCTCCAGCTGCCCCTGGGTCTCTGAACCAGGTTGGCCTGGCCTGAATGGGGCTAATTGGAGGGCAGAGCATGATGAGGGGAGTCTGTCTGGAGCAGAGAGGCGGGGGGTGGAGAAATAGGAAACACTGAAAACAGAACAGCACTGTAGAACAGTACACAACAATAACAAGGCCGGTGCTAATCATTGCTTTACCAGGGGCCATCATAAAGCTGTTATAGGATAGACGTGAAAACCTCACTTGAAAACACTGTGGTAAGAAAAACGTGGCAAACAAACATTTGCTCTGAGTTAAGCAAAAGCAGAATATGTGAGACAGTAAACAAAGAGCTGCATTAGACCGGCTGTTTTATGCATTAACCCTCATAATGATTGTGCAAGCTCTTCTACAGGTTACTGTAATCATACCTAGGAGAGTGTAACAGGAAAATGGTTTCAGTGAGAATAAGAAAGAAACAGCAGCATGTTAATGCAGTGTGATGGGGCTCAAGATCAGAAACCAGGGTGGCCTGAATGTATCAGAGTAGACCATGATTGCCCTCTAGTGGTTGCTCTGTTCAATTACAGTCACATGTTAGGAGTACACACACTGTAAAGTCCTGTTGTGCTGTAGTGGAAAATATTTCATTGGTGCCAAAGGGAAAAGGAACATCTTTTCATTCTTTGTTAGTGGGTGACTGGATGTGCCGCTCAAGACTTTTTTTAGAGCATCCAAAGCATTAATCCACATTCATACACAAAGTTAAAGTTGTACTCTCTCTTTCACCTTTCAGTCTTAGGCCCCTGGATGTGGAGTTCATGAGGCGTCTCAGTAAGGTGGTCAACATCGTCCCCGTCATTGCCAAGGCTGACACACTCACTCTGGAGGAGAGGGACTATTTTAAACAGACGGTGAGTGAGAGGTGCCAGACACCATAAACAAAAGCCATCTGGACAAACCCACACTGTACCCATCCCAGGACATACTGTATCATCTTATAACTGCAACACTTTGAAAGTCATGCTCAGTCCAGACGGAAGCATTTAAGAACTATTTATTTGAGGCATTTATTTACTGAGTGGCATTCCACAACTCCTCAGTCTGGCACTTTATCAGAAGGGGAACCTCTGCCCATTTGCCAACTGAACAGGCAGGCCCTTCATTACCAGTGAATTACTGGGTGACTGTACGAGTCAGCCAAGTTCAGAGAGGTCTGTGTGGTACATGAAAAAACACAACCTCTCTGAAACATGACCAGAATTGAAAGAGTAAGAGAGTAGCATTTAGCGAACAATGAATAATCATCTGTTGATCACTCAGCTGGTCCACCACTTTAGTCCAGACTGAAATATCTCAGCAAATATTGGATGACCTGGCATAAAGGCTTGTTGAGACATTCATGGTTTCCTCCCCTGACTTTCCCTCCAGTGCCACCATGAGGTTGACAGTTTAGATTTTTAGTGAAATGTTTTCAAGGCTATTGAATAGATTGCTGTGCCATTTGGGACAGATATCCATGGCTCCCAGAGGATGAATTGCAATAATGTTTTGACACCATGATTTGTCAAGTTAAACACTGACTTGGTCCAATATTTTTTATGACTAAGTACTAATAGTACAAAAACTAATGATGGTCCCATCATCCTCAGCTGTACTTTGCGCTGATTGCGAATTAAGAAATGATCAGCATGCTAACACACTAAACTATGATAAGCTTCATGTTAGTTTACATTGTCATTGTGAGTATATTGGCATCTGGATGCTAGTATGTAGCTCAAAGCACTACTGTGCCTTAGCACAGCCTCGCAGAACAGCTAGCACAACTGTAGCCTGTTGATCTCGTTTCAGTATTCAGTATTGCACAATTTTAAATCACAAGAGCTGATACAATAAACAAAGCTACATGGCCAAAGTCAGCAAATGTACACAGACTAAACATTAGGAAGCAGTGCAGACTTTCATTTAGAAGGCAGATTTCAACCTAGCAGGAGGCTACACTAGCCACTTCTTGTTCCTTTCTTTGGCTCTTACTTGGTGTGTTACAGTCTTCTCATTCATAGCAAACTAACATACGACTACTATAAGACTCCTCAGGCTGATAATCCCCCACTGTAACCTCACAGCTATCTACTCCTTATCATGGCTTTCCCTGCTACCACAGATTCTTGCTCCACCTGGCTGGAGTCTTAAACTGTCTCTACTGCATCCCCTCCTCAGCGTGTTTCTGTTGGATGATTCTCAGTCCACAGGAGGCACGCAGCCACCTGCCCTCTTCCATCATTCCCTTTATCTCTCCATCCTTTCTTCCAAGAACACGGACTTCCCTAACAGCTTTATTCATATTAGAGAGGTAGAAGCGCAATGGGTGTCTTGGCTACCATTTTCCCCCTGATGCCTGTAACACCGTCCAATAAGAACAAAGCAGGGACTGGACCAGGCCCTGGCAGTGAAAGGCAGCCGCAGGGCTTGTAGTTGAATTGTTTTGGTTGGCCGCACATGCTCTATATGACCCTGAAGATTATTGACTAAAAGCCTCTTGTGCCAAATATTTTTTCCCCCCATTTTCCCTGCAGCAACTTGACATGCAAACAGAATAAGAGGGCTTGTTACATTTTTTTATTAAATGTTCGGCCTCAGTGTGTCCAGCTGTGAGTGTCTGGTCGCATTCCTGTTACCAACAGTTGATGTGGCTTTTTTGTAGAATTTCACTTGGTTTGCATCCTATAATGTAACCCTGAGAAAGCTTCCAAGGATAAACAATGAAATGTTTGATCAAGGACCAAGTGGAAATTGTCAGAGTAGTAATTGTGGGAGTGAACAGTCATTCATTAAAAGGACATTTCTTCCAGAAGCTTGTCTGTCTATTTTTCTGTGTCCGTGCCTGAGTTTCAGTCATTATAAAGAAATACAGAGAATTGGTGTGGCTGTTTTATAAGCCATACCTCTGCCTGGATGCTTGATTTTTTTTTTCTCTCTCTTTTTCCTAAGAGCGGTTAACCTCCATGTTAACTCCTCCATATCAAGGATATTAGGGACCAATTTGTGTCAACACCAGGCAGTATAAACTAACTAAGTGTTTATTTAAGTCCTCTGGTGGGTCAGAACAGCTTTTATTCAAGTCTCTGGCCCAAACTTAAATACCTGTATGTAAACAGGCAAGCATCAAGCATGTTTGCATGTTATGGTGACTGATTGACTCGGGTGTTGGCTGCAGGGTGAGTACTGGGATGGAGATATGATGGATGAAGAGTTTAGCCTTGACTGATTGTTTGCATTTGCCAGTCTCTTCAGTCTCAGCCTCCCAGTGTGACTTAATGTTTCCGTGTGTCATTGCGTTTGGATTCGTGCAGATTAGAGAAGAGCTGCGAGCCAATGGGATCGATGTGTACCCTCAGAAGGAGTTTGATGAGGACGCAGAGGACAGGATGATCAATGACAAAATCAGGGTAAGTTCACAGTCACAGTCTGGTTCAGACTCAGTGCAACAGCTGCAGTAGGGGGAATCCTCCTGTGGCTTCAGCATTTCATATAGCAATCACAAATGTGTATTTTCCATTTTCATTGTCAAATTTAAGCCTTTGTTAGGTGTAATTTCTTCTTTTTGTCTCCTAAAAGCCATGATTGCCACACACACACACACATACACACACACACACTGTCAATTACAACATCTTGTTCCAGCAAAGGTAAACAATCAAAACATGACCTAAAAACAAATCACTGCTAACACTTCAGTGACTGTGTATTTTTGCTTGTGTGTGTTTGCGTGTGTGCACTCAACAGGAGATGATCCCTTTTGCTGTGGTGGGCAGTGACCAGGAGTACCAGGTGAACGGAAAGAGGATTCTGGGGAGGAAAACAAAATGGGGCACCATAGAGGGTAATACACATAAAGTCTAAGACACAAACATACAGACAGATACACACACATGCACACCTGGCTGGTTACATGTCCTCTTAAACATACAATAGAAAATGAGTCATTAGGCAAAATAGTAGAAAATAATATATAAATAATGTGTGTTTCCTAAACACAGATTAGCCTGCATCAGTTAAAGCTGAAATCCACTGAAATCTCTTAAAATTATTACATACATATATTGTAGATTGGCCTATTAATACATGATCATGTCTATTTGCATGGTGGAGTTTGGTCAAATGCTAAGAAACAGCTCATTCACCGCACTTACATCTGGGTCACACCTGTTCCATTGACAGCGCCAAGGCCATCTAACTTTATCGCTCTAATAGATAATATAATGGTACCTGGTCAATTTATGGCATTCACACAAGGCACCAGCAACTAAGAGGTGAAACGGGTTCACAAAGAAGTCGACGGTTTCTCATTTTCAATGTATTCTGAACATGTGGAAAGTTAGGCACCGCAGCTTTAAGATCTGGCCAGCTGGTTTAACCGTCTGTTGTTTGACTAGCAGGCGTTTGTTTACACACGTCTCTCTGAGTCTGTAACTAGGGAGATGTATGAGACAGGAGGAAGAGATTTACAGGGACTTTCTGTGTCCGGGGGGATAACAGGCAGAAACATAAAATACACACGTACTTCCTCACACACACACACACACACACTTGCATGCAGTTACTTCGATACAGTTTACATTCGTTGGCTTGTGCTGCACGCTTGCACTGCCAAGGAGGTTCTTAGCAAGCGAGTGTCCTTACCTCACCCATGAGCATATGTGTGTGTGTATGTGAGAGAGAGAGAGAGAGAAAGAGAGAGAGAGAGAGAAAAAGAAAGAGAGAAAGAGAGGAGCGACAGGACGTCTGTCTGGACATGGAGTGAAAGTATGATTGGAGGACAAAAAGACGGCTGAAGGAGGCCTGGGCAAGGGACAACCACTGTTAAACAAATAGTCTACTTCCCAGGATGCACTTCATCTCACTCCTCAGTGGTGCATACTGAATTCTAGTCCACTGACTGCGCTATAAATACATTGTAAAATGTAAATCATTTACCCAAAAAATAAAGAATTTATGAACATTTTATTATTACTTTGGTCAAGATAGCTGCTTGCCTGTTATATTTGTAACATGGTGATAAATAAGCTCTTATGAATCCAATCCCTTAAACATACTGGATTGGAAGACACCAGTCAGGGGTAGTATGTCAAAAGTATGTAGTTATGATCATAAATGTAAATATATTAATGCCACTTCATCCTAGGTATTTTCACGATTTAACTGGAACTGACGTATTATATGGGCTTATAAAACCTTTCGCCTGGAAAAACATTAGGAATGCTTGTAGTTCAAATTAAAACAAGGTTGTTTTTCTTCCTGAAAAGATGACATTTATTTCTGAGGCAGTACAGTAGCTACTGCTCTCTCAGCAAGCATTATGAAATTAGCTCCAAAGAGCTGCAGGGCAAGAGAGGTGAAGCACACAGACTGTGGGGCAAATGCCGTCTTGTCCGGCTAAAAGAACAATGGCTCCATTTTAGTAAAGCCAAGCAGCTGAGGAGAGGGAACAAGGAAAAGGAGGAGAGAGGAAGCTGCTTGGCCACCGGACTTGTCGGCACCAACATCATAAATTAGGCCTCCAGAGGAGAAGCCAGAGGTTAGGTCTCTATATATCTCAAGTGGAGAAGAAACTGTTTATTTTCAGGGGTTGAGGGGACAAATTGAGATGGTGGGAGGCAGAGGAATTGAGCAGGCATGTGTTATAAAGAACGGGCACGTATATATTGTACAGTATATAGGGACTTCATGCTTCCCCAGGAGTAGAAAGGGGGAGATACCAGCAGTTCAGCTCGTTATAAGTTAGTCACGTGTTCCCTCAATGTCGCTAATCAGCGTTCACAGACCCAGCAGTTATTCCACTCTCCTCCTTTCAAAGAGAATTTAATTTCCTGCCCCTGGATTTCAAAGCTTTACATAAATAGTGCCCTCCTTTTTTCATTTACACTCTTTGACATAATCTATAATTCAAACATATGTTAGACTTACTGGAGGCACCAGCAGCTTGTCACGGGGAGTTTGTTAAAAACGTCTCACTTAAAGTCCTCACATAGAGGGGAGCTGAGATGTATTAAATTACTTGAAAGTGCAGGAGTGTGTTATCTTGGCTTAAGAAAATTACCGGAGATGTCATGTTAGAGGATGCCCTTCTTTTGACTTGTGAGCAACACCGCCATCTTGTGGAAGGTTCAGGAATAGCAAGTGAGCTGGGGTTTTGAGGGATGATATTTTGTTATCCTGCTACTAGTGACTTTACTAAAAAAATTCATGTCTCATGCATCATCCTCCATGCATACAAAGCCTTGATTTTTGTGTGTTTGCCAATATGTAATTTAACTAATATTTCCTCTTTTCTTTCCTCTTTTTCTCTTTACAGTTGAGAACATTGCACACTGTGAGTTTGCTTACCTGCGAGACCTCCTCATCAGGTGAGCTTCCATCACTCTAGAGCTTATTTTATGGATTTTATCACTTTATCACAAAAATGTGAGTGTGTCTGTGTGTGTGTAAACACAGTATGTATAGGGGCTTGTATAAAAGCACTGGACTGAGCCTCCTGCTGGATCAGATATCACTCACTATATCTTGTGGAGGTGTTGAAATGAATTGGTAACAGACTCTATGAAGCTCGACTTCCCCACTGAAATCAATACAAATTAAATTCTTGTAGATGGGTTGTGTACCTCCCTCGACAGTGTTACAACAGGCGTTTCTACTCAAGTTTCCCAATGGATCCTAGCATTTAAGTTGCTTATTAGTACAGGACTCTTCTGTACCTGACTATAGGCTAAAACAGTTTCCAAGCTATATGCTTCTACTTATACTGTTATACTTTTTCCTTTTTCTTTCCCTGTACCACCACATCATACAACCTTGTCAGCTATTGGATTTCTCTTTCTCCCAGAAAATGTCATGCTATGTTGCCATGGATATGTTAAAATGCCTATGAATAGATAAATGAATATGCTAAATGGTTAAATGTATTTCTTTTGTTTTATTCCTTTTTTTTCCACTTACTGGTGCTGTAATACTGTCTTCTGCCTTTCAGGACACACATGCAGAACATCAAGGACATCACAGGCAGCATCCATTATGAGACGTATCGCGTCCGCCGGTTAAATGAATCCAACGGCCATTTCACCTCTCAATCGTCTGACCATTCTGCTGTTGAGCCAAAAACCAATGGTCAGCCCGAGGAGCAGCCTGGTGCCCTGCAGGCCAACGGAGTGGCTGCCCAGCACGAAGCCCTGTCCCATGAGATGTAGATGAGTCCCGTGTGGTGCCAAATTAGGATTTCAGGACACAGTCAGGCACAAAACCATACACTCACGCATGTATTCTGTTTACATGAACATGCCCACATGCACACAGACACACCACTCATGCTGTGAAGACCATTTTTTATTACCTAGAAGGACTACCTAACCACAGCTTTTAATTTATCAGGAGTTACATGACACAGGACTCAGAATAAATTCCCAAATTTTTTCATCTTTTCCATCATTAAAATTCCGAAAAGAATCATGTATCTTCACTGCAGATCTGCATTTTATACAGAAGTCCTCTTGTGTTTTTTAACATCTGCTTGACTTCCCAGTGCGATCTACACTCAGGATTGTTTACAATAACCCATGACAGTTGTCAGGTCATGGATAAACAAAACTAAATACAAATACATGTCTCATTAGTCAGTTTCCATTACTGGGTTTATTTTTACAGCATCCACTGATTGTCAGCTCTGCAGTGGAGTGCAACAGCCATGCAAGCAAGATGTGAGTGACTTAATAGTGAAACAACAGACACAAGATTTTGATCAGAATCAATCAGGATGATGGAAAAGGAGTATCCAGGTGGAAAAAAAGCCTGCAGTGCACAGAATACCTTTCCAAGATCTTGGTCTGGCAGAAGGTTTAACCATGCAGGGGCTGTCCAGATCAAACAGCATAACTCAAAATGAAGTACAGCATATCAGATGATTCTAGATTAGCTCTCAACCAGAAATAACTGTTGGTGCCGCTGACCTGGTCTGCTCTGTGTTGTGGTGTATAGTTTTGTATAGATGCTAGGGTTATGTAGGGATATTTAGATTAGGTTTATAGTATTATGGAGGAAGTAAAGATATTGTTGACACCTCTGCACTGCAAAATAAAAAAGAAAGCAATAGCAGTGTGGAGCAGCTTTCGGAAAAAAAACAAGTCCCCTTGTCATTTTTCCGTTGTGTTACGATGTTTTTAAAACCCCTTTTTGCCAAACCATCCTGTCTCCTTCTATATAATGCCGATGTGTAATACAGTCATACCTTGCATTTTACATCACTCATTTACTATTGTGTTTTTATCGCTGTTGTTCATGTTCTAATATTATTGTATAAGATAAGTCGTGGAGGAATCTGTGCAACTGTTATCCCATGCAGCCATTTTGTCCATTTCTTTCTGACTGTAAACCAAATAAAAGTCCATTTTTTTCTGTTCTAAAGAGAAGCACATACAGTATATAGAGTTGATTTATGAATAGGTATTTATGTGTATGTTTAGTGTAATCAGCGTAATTCAACTTTCATTCCAGCTGTTGGCTTCCAGAGGTTTGTCGCGGGTCTTAACCAGTGATGATCTTTTAATTTTAGATAGTGTTTGTTTTTTTTGTTGCCTGCGCTCATACAGTATGTCGTGCCCTGTTGGTTAGGCTCCACTGTAACTGGTGCCCAAGGAGTTAACCTGCTAGTCAAGTGGTCTGTATTTGTTCATTCATTATTAATTATTACAGCTGATTCCTGCCAATAGATAATGGGTAGAAGAGTGGCATTTACATTACAAGCTTAAAGCATCATGTCAGAGGAGGATGTTTATCTGTTCAGTGAGAAGAAGAATACATGCCAAACAACCTTAAACAACACCCATAAAATTACACAATGCCTCTGTATTTTTAATATTTGTGAAATATGTGTGTGTATGCAAGTTCAATGCATATTTTATAGAGGCTATATCTAAATTTATAACATTCTCTTAATTTCCTAACAAGCATAGTCAATGTTTTGCCTCCTAAAGTCGCAATAAACATATTTTCCACACAAGCAAAAAGAAGAGAAAACTATTGTCTTTTATCCAGAGAAAGTTATTGGATTAAACTTTGTTTACTGTTGTATAGTTCTTGTGTAATTTGTTATGGTATTATAGATCAAGGTTTTATCTTTGATATGCTATCTCAAAGAATAAAGATTGATATTTTTATTGTTTAAAGTCAGTTGTCTTCATTGTCTTCTCTGTGCTGGTGGTTCCCAAGGTTAAACTAATTAGAAGGATTCTGAGTGTTAAACTCATGAAAACATTTCACCACTTAGTAACTAAGCTGAAAAGGACAACATTATTTAATTAGTTCAGAACATTTTCTTTGAAACATATTTTTATGTATCACCATCATAATCTCCTAGGTTTTGCCTGATGCGTGGTTGATGGAGTCAAATCTTTTTCATCAACACTTAATCATTTGACACAAATTCATATATTCTGCATGCTTACTGAGGTGTTATCTCTTTAATTAAGGAGTAAACCATTAAATATATTGTTTACTGCAGTGAATTTAGAACATCTCAAAAGAGATCTGACTCCTTCAATGTCTTTTAGCCATTCTGAAAAAAGAAAAAACCCTACATTACTTGCTTTTCACAAATTTTGCAGGTATAGGCAGGTATAGTTGTTGAACAGTGGTGAAGCAATCTGTAAGTGACACGGGTTGATTTTTCTAGAGTTTTCTTGAAATTAATGAATGTTTTCTGTGTCACATCACTTTTTATTCATTGACACTGAATAGGTGGATAAAACAGTACAGTATATCCATTATAGCTTATTGAGACTTTGGTCAATTGTGTCAACAACATGCTCAGCTGCGATGTTATTGTACAACCTTAATTTAGCTATAAAGACACCTGCATGCTAACTACAGGAAAAGAACAGCTCATTTTCCTTAAGCTCTGTTCATAATGGTTTGTATTCAGATTGAATGAACCATGCTTTATATTGCATTCACAATACAAACCCAACTGAGAGGAGATGTGAATTTGCAGTTTTCACAGTAGCATCACGCCATGCTCACACACCACCGGTTTAATAGGACTTCTCATTTACACCTCCTGTCACACTCTTTCTCAACCTCCCTGCTGATCGTAATGTGTTGACAGTGTTGTTTGTCGAAGGTCATTGTCACCCTTTCACACGTTGTAGCTCCTGCTGTGGCTTTTCCTGCCATGTCTGTGTTGGATTCATTGGTTTGAAACTCTTCTGTGCTGCTGAGGATGACACCACCATGGTGACAAATGAGAAATGTGAAGGTGAGAGACAATGAAAATTCCAGAAAAATCAGTATCTATTGAACATTCACCTAAAGTTGACACCTCTATCTAAACAGTTTCCCAGGCAGCCATCCTGAAGCATGAAGGTGAGTGATAATGACATCTCTGACACAGCTATGACAGCGCCAGGTCCGCCCGCTGGCACAGGTACTAGACCAATTTGATGGTGCACATGAACTGACATCTGTATTTTCTCACTGGAATGACATATTTTTGTCTCATTCAAAGATTCATTCAATGGAAATTCATGTAATAGAGCAATAAATTGGACAGCGAACAGTGGTAGACTATTAGTAGCTGAGTGTAACCAAGAAGTCTACCAAAGCCTGCACTGCATTTTACATTGTATGACACCAGGACAGATTTATTCAGAAACCAGATGGATTACTTCATGGCACAAAGAGAGACTGTCTGAGCCAAACTGAGCTTTCAGGGCCTCTTCTTGAAAAGGCAGATTGTGGAAAATCTGAAGTAACTGTGAGAAGAAAAAAAAAACATTTCCAACATGTGTATCCTTCTCTAAAAAGACAAATAGAACACCTCTGATCAAAGACACAAAGATCTTGTTTGACTTACTGAAAATGTGGTCTACATTTTACAGGCACTGACAATTTCCCTGGTGGTATTACAGATACTATGAACTTGCCTGTAGTCTCACTTTGGTTTATAACTGTGAAAGATAACTTGGCATCACTAACTGATTTATTGAAGAGTGTGCACTATTCAGCAAATACATTTCAGCTCATGTCCTTTGAAGGGTTTGTAAGAACGTGAGTGAGAGCACAACCATTAAACACTGATGGCTGAACATTATCATCACCTAATGAGGAATATAAGCTTAGAAAGCCAACTCCAACATAAAACAACAACACAAACAAAGTACAGACATTGACGGTATTTAAAGTCTGAGATATTATTGTGAACTTTCTAAAAAAAAAAATTGTAAAAATCCCAAATTTACTGAATAAATATTAAGATTAAAATGCATCCCTCCAAAAGCAAACTTCTGAGATTCTGAGAGCTTTTATTTTGAAATTTGTGCAGCACATGGTGCAGCAGCTTTCAGGGGCCGGCCAACTACCAGTTTAGCCCTTATTGGATGACTGGGAAAAACTCCGCTATTTGTGGTGTGTAAACAGGCTGTGCTTTGACCTGCTCTGTAAAAAAAAAAAAACGAAACCATAGTGGAAGCCCTGTGTGCTGAGATGTGTTTGGTACAAGCAAATGAAGACTCACTCAGTAAGCACTGACACTTTTTACTTGTCAGTTGAGCGCGTAGGTGACTGGTAAAGTAGCAACAGTGTAGTGTTAACTCTTACTTCAGCCAAGTTGCAAGTTAAGTAAAGTATCTGTTTTTAGTCTGTGTAATTAGCATAAAATGCGGTGTTGTGGAACTTTTAAGACAGGGGAGAAAGAGAGGCTTGCTGAAATGGGGTGTGAAAGTGGGTGTGAATTAGCAACAGTCATAGCTTTGTCATTTTTAGCCTTAATTTGCAATATTTACATCACACAACCCCAGACTCTATCACGCTGAATTTAAAGTCTGATGAGCACAGAAGTGGACATCTGAGTCAAAACATTCGCTGAAATCCTTATGGTAAAATAACTTGCCAACCATGCATCTAATTTGAGCATTCCTGACATCTTCTATTATCTACAGTGCATGAATAAATTTGCGTGTGATTCACTGCGCTAGTCACTCATGTTGCGAAGTTAACTTTTATACCTTGATATTTTGCTAATCTGAGGTGAGAGAATCTGGAATATTTTATAGTAAACGTGTGTTAAACTGCATACTTCATTTCAAACTAAATTAGCTCTTAAGCTACCTGTAGGTTAGCTAGGTAAGCTAGCTACCCTCCTTAGCTCCATGCTAGCTACTGTAAGGGTCCAAGTGATTAGTGGCTAAATATGCTATCAGGGGAGCACATATCATTCCTCAGAGTCATGAGATCCATCACCATCATCTTTTTTCAATATCTTTTCAATGGGTGATGTGATAACAGGTCATATGAAAGGCATAACTAAGAACATACCAGCTGGGCAGCTGCTACCTATAGATTTCCCATTTAATGTCCAAAATGGCCTTTTGTGCGAGTGAAATTTGAATTTATAATGTTTTTCAGTGAGAAGTATTGTCAAGTGAGAGGCAGTTTGTCGAATTGTGGGACACCTCTGGAGCTCTCAAGAATAGATGTAGTGTCTGCTTTCTCATCCAAACACACACACAGACACAAACATATCTTCGTCAGCTCGTTCTCAGATACTTAGAAACAACAAAGAACTCTGTTTATCTGCTGTACCTAGTCTGGCTCACCCACTTCACACCCTCCGCCTCTCTCAGATAGATCAGCTCTGACCTGTCAGCTTCAGTCAGTCACTCATCCATTCATTCGTTCAGTCCACCTCTTTGCCGGTCTGTGACTTATCACAGCATGCGTTGGGTAGTAGTTCAGAATTATTCCTATTCTAATCATTCCAACAACCAAAGCTAAGGGGATGGCTGAGCATGAGAGCTTTAAGAGGCCTGTTCAGCAGCTCAGACACATTTTTGTCTCCTCATCATCAGCACTAATCAAAGCCATCGTCTCTAACAGATATACAGACAGAAGTCACAAGAACAGAGGAAACTTCCCTTGGGATGCTTTAATCATGTTTTTGAGTACTCCCCTGCGTTAGCAGATGCAGCACGTGTTGAGCTACAGTTTGTTCTTGCAGACGACCAATACTCAGCTCAGGCTATGAGCCAACATGCAGCAGCACACTGTGAAACACTCGGAGGTCTGAATTAATTAGCCATTGAACAACAGCTAGCTACATGGCATAATTTTAAGTTACATCAGCTCAAACAAGGTAGATGTGACGAGCTTTTAAATTTGACAGCATGGTGAAATGTGTTCCTCTCTTTTTCTCAGATGGCGAGCGCTCTGTCTGCAGGTGGCTGGCTGGGCTCGGGGCTCGGTGTTGATGTGTCAGCTGGATTGACAGCATCGGTGGGGCAGTTGGAGATTAGTAAGGTATGAGTGTGTGTGTGTGTGTTTTTCCAATTGAGCTTGATAATAATTCATAGGGCGTATAGATTTTTCAGTGGAATGTGAGAAATGTAAATGGCTCTGCTGTGGCTCTGTTTTTCCCTCTGCCACAGTGCTGCTTTAGAAATATAGAAATTCATGCCAAGTCTAACAGCAGGTACATTATGTATCTCAGCTGGATCATATCGCCTAATATATCACTGCACTTCACCCACCACCATATTGCTCCATAGCGGCATGTTACCAGCATCTTCTGGCAGGAAAACAGTGATTCATGTTGCATTTATGTAAGAACAAAGCCAGCGTACCATTCTGCCTTTTCCACCATTGTAGTGTAATGGCGTGTTTTGTTAGCGAAAAAAAGCATGCCACAATATTATCCATTTGTGTATAAATTTACACCAAAATGCCAAAGAAAAGATCAAAGCCAGATTTTAAATGGAGAAGAAAAAGAACCCCACAGTGTTGAAAAACACAGCTTTCCTTGTTCCTTCACTGGCTCTGTCGTTACCAGGCAGAGTTCTTCCAGCCAGACAGCCAATGAGCCACCAGGCCAGCCAGACAGCCAGAAAGCCAACCAGAGAGACTTCCAGTCAGCCGGTTCACCATCTGCCTGGTAAGCCTATCGTTAAGCGAGCCAACGCCTGTCTGTGCTGGTGTGGCACCAGTGGCTAGTTGTCTTGCTTTTCTCATTCCCAAACACACACACACAGAGACACACAAACATATCTTTCGTCAGCCTCGGTCTCCTTCAGAGCTACTTAGACACACACACAACAGGAGAGAACTCTGTTTTATCTGCCTGTACCCTAGTCCTGAGCTGCGAAAACAAGCCAAAACAAAAGATCGCTACCCGTTGCCCAGCTCACACACCCCCTGCCTCGCTGCACAGTGCCTCCAAAATAATCGACGCAAGGTAATTTGTCGGTAATTAATCTTCGTTCATTAATGGCTTTGCATCTATTAAAACCGTGCATGCTGACAATTGTGTTTTGTGTCATCCTGTTCACTCTGGGCTAATCAGCATCTTTCAAATCACCAACTTATTTGTACGAAAACAAATATGTGTACACACAGACATACACTAGTATTCTCTAATCCTCTGCCCGATTTACCCTTGAGCCCTGCCAACTCACTCTCGTGGACACGAAGCATGGTGCCCCTGTTTGTTGTTAATGTATGCTAATGTGCTACATCCATCTGTTCGTTTGCTTAATTTGGATTTTGCTTGTTTCTAGCCGTGTTCCCGCCCCTCCTACTCCACCATTCCCTCCCCTTGCCCCTGTCCAAACCTCCCGCATCCTCCTCCGCCTCCTCGCCATCTCCTTCCTGCCGCCCTGACATCAGGGCGCTCGTCTGCCTGGATCGTAGCCAGCTCTGGCGCGGTCAGGTTGGAGGGTGTGTGTGTGTGTGTGTGTGTGTGTGGGGAAGGGGGGGGGGTCGCCGCCCCTTCCTGTCCGTATGCAAATTGGCCGTGTTTTGATTAAAAGACAGCTGCATATTTCATTAAAGTCACCACTGGAGGTGGGAGAGGAGAAGGCATACCTCTCTGGGGAGGCGAAGGTTGTTTAGCTGGAGTGAATGTTGTGGGGAGCTGCTGTTTAGTGCTACTGAGGGGAACAAATAGCGAAGACAAAAGGGCTGCCCAGGGACTGCTTTGGGGTTTAATGGGGCTGACTGACTGGCACATCAGTTAAGACTCACACTGATGCAGAGCGCGAGTGAATGTGCATTGCATGATAACAGGAGCAATTGACAATGAAATATAGACCCCCATCAGCCTTCAAGGTGCTTTGGCATGCCAAGGCAGTTGTATTTCTACCCACTACTGCCAGGCTACTGAAAGAAAACGGCAACCTCTTCCTCTTTCTGAGTAATAAAATGAGAGATGGTTTCTCATGTGGCCATCCTTTTACTCTATGGCAGATCATTGTGGGCTTGGTGAAAGAAAAAACACAGCATCCTCAATCCCTTCTTCAGAGAAATGAGTTGTTTCCTTTAAAGTTTTCACCTATGCCAGCTGCGTCTCCATCTTTTCTGTGTTTGGGTGCCTGAGCAATGGTTCAATTTACAGCAAGAGTTAATGAATGAATGTGTTGTTTTTAGTATGAATTTGTCGATGGAATTGTGAAAAGGTTATCTTCTTCCTACCTTGTCTCTCTTTTCTTTTAGTCGCTGAGGGTGACTGTAACGCCCATCAGAGGTGGACGAGGTTGATGTATAGGTGGGTGGGCACCCTACGAGGTCAGAGGGTGAGAGTGGGAAGGATGGGGGAGGATCTTCTGGCATCGAGCCAACTCCACTAGAATTCAAAGATGTGGGGATGGAAGGGAGGATGGAGTGATGGTTCCTCTGCATAATCAATCAGAAACAATAGAGGAAAGGAGCGAGTGGTTCTGCCTTCCTTGACAGGGCTGATTGTATTTATGCAGGGATGGAAGCGAGGGGGGTGAGGCATTAAAAAGGATTGGGTAGTAAGATGTGGGCAGGTGCAGGGAGCGCTGTAATAGGTGGCCCCCACTGCAAAGCCAAGGACATATACCCAAGAGGAACTGATTGAATGCCATGCCAATAAAAAGAGGCAGTTTCATGCGCCATTGACCGAGTTGGCATCCTCACAGTCACACTGTGATGAAACCCACTTTGAGGTCATGATAATGTGAATCACATTTTGGTCCTCGTTGGGACGTACTGTTCTGAGGAAGAATTATACCGCGCCCTCGGACCTGATGTTTTTCCCTTATGCTTCCCTTACAGTTTGTAGCATATATCTAATGTTTTCATTGGATGTCAAAACAAGGAGAAAATCAGATTGAGTGTTTGTTTGGACAGAAATGAAAAGATCAAATTCTGAGTCACAGTAGGTGGGGAAAATAATCTGATTTGAGCCTGCGGTGCGCATACAGCCAGAGAGATTGTCCTTTCATTTTCTCTGTAGGTAGAGCAGCATGTCCCGGAGCGGGCTAATAGAATGCTTGTCTTGTATCTTCTCAGCCATGAACTTTTCTCTGTCACAATTACATTCAGTCTGGAAGCCTGTGTGCCTCGCAGCCAAACACAGTATATTAGCTTAAGTAAAGCAGTCAAATGCTTATGTTGAATTTGACAAGGATGTTCATTCACATACCGTTTGAGAAGTTCCGCTCTCTGCAAAAAAAGTGCAGAGTTTGCTATATACTTATTAGTTTCTAGACAACGATAATAAAACATCACAGCAGTTTAGTTTTACACAGTTGCTTTGGCGCAGTCCTCAAATGAAAATCGTGTGTGCAATTCTCAGATCCACAGCTCATTTTCAGCATATACATTTCTTGTTATTTTTACATTGGATTTCATGCATTGAATTAGACTTGGTGGTCAAAATGCATTGCACTGCTTTTATATTGAACTATATTACTTTCAAAGGGGAGGATATATGTCATTTAAGGACAGATCAAACTGAATGGAATAGCAAAATTTATTGAGGTAAGCAGAGATATTTGTTGAGTAGAGCCAGGGGTTGGTTGGTGGAAACCTTTGGACAAGTGTCCCAATTAGGTTCAACCAGGGGCCAGGTTTGTTCAGCATTTTTTCATGGGGGCCGGCATAGCTTTACAGTTGCTGTGGTGATGCAAGCATCAGCTGTATGTTGTAGATGTTTTGTTTGTCAGAGTATTTTTTGTTCTATAAATTAGTTTTGGGCTTGCATTTGAATACAGTTAGTAGGTGAGGGCCTCCAGATCTACAGCTTATTTAATATTCATTTACAATATACTCTGTGTGTGTGTGTGTGTGTGTTGTAAGGCTACATATCAGGTGAAATGCTGTGACCATATAGACAGGAGTGGTTGAATGATCAATGAGGAATGAGGTGTTAAAGGTGGTGTATATTTTGTTATTAATTTCTAAATATTAATTATATACATGAATTTGCTGTATGGAGACATGTACTTTTACTGCATACTTGTTGTATTCTCTGTTTTAAATTATTGTTATATATAGGGCACTGTATGTAATGAAACATGCAAGTAGACTGTTGAAACAGGTGTTTGAATATCATGAGTTTATTCAGTCAGCTGTAGTGGATATTAACTGTATGTACACTCACCAATCTCAAAACAGCCTCAATTCTTCGTGGCATTGATTCCACAAGGTCTTTTGAGGTTTTAGTCTATGTTTTCATGATAGCATCACATATTATCTTCAGATTAGTCAGCTGCCCATTCATGCTGCCAATCTACCATTCTACCACATCCCAAAGCTGTTCTATTGGATTCAGATCTGGTGACGGGGGAGGCCAGTGAAGTGCACTGAACTCATTATCGTGTTCATGAAACCAGTTTGACATGGTGCATTGTCATGCCGGACGTAGTCATTAGAAGATGGTAGACTTTGACCATAAAGGGATGCACATGATCAGCAACAATATTCAGGTAGGCTGTTCCTTTCACCTGACGATTAATTGGTATTAAAGTGTGCCAAGAAAACATTCCCCTCAACATTACACCATCAGCAGTCTGGACTGTTGACACAAGGCAGGTTGGGTCCATGGATTCATGCTGTTGATGTCAAAAATATGACCCTACCATCTGCCTGCCTCAGCAGAAATCCAGATTCAACAGACCTTGCTACATTTTCCAGTCTCCAACTGTCGAGTCTTTGTGTGGCTGTGTCCACTGCAGCCTCAGATTTCTGTTCTTGGCTGACATGAGTGAAACCCGACATGGTCTTCTGCTGTTGTAGTCCATCTGCCTCAAGGTTCGACATGTTGTGCATTCCTGAGATGCTTTTCTGCTCACTGCAGTTGTAAAAAGTGGTTATTTCAGTTACTGTAGCCTTTCTGTCAGTTCCAGTCTGGCCATTCTCTTCTCTGACCTCTCTAATCAAAAAGACATCTCTGTCATCAGAACTGCAGCTCACTGGCACCAACAATCACGTTAGGGTCAAAGCCACAGAGATCATGTTTTTTTCCCTATACTGATGTTTGATGTGAACATTAATTGAAGCTCCTGACCTCTATCTGTGTGATGTTATGCACTGCACTGCTGCCACATATCCACCCGGCTGGAGAATTGCATGAATAAGCAGGTGTGCAGGTGTTCCTAATAAAGTGCTCAGTCTCAGTGAGTAATGACATAAACGCAATTTACTGTCTTCTGTCATACTGACACAGTTCCCTTGACATTTGACTGCCTTGTCTTAAGCAGTGATTAAAAAAAGTGATTTTGATGGCTGTGATGCACTCAATTTGCTTGTTACATGAGTTAATGTTTTGAGTGAGTGACAGCTTTTTGCAGCAGAAAGCAGGACATTTTTTTTGCTGCACAGCACAGATTGATGTAGTGATTACACTTAATGTTTTGAACAATGGTCATAAAATGTGCTAAGCAATTAAAAAAAAAAACTGTGACACAATGAGGGAGGGTAGTGGATGGCTATAGAACCATGTGTTTGCATCTGTGCTGCTGCTGCTGCACCACTGCCTCCTGCTGTTTGTCCACAGCAGTGGCATTTCAAGCCTGTGCCAGCATGTGCAAAAAAAAAAAAAAAAAAAAAAAGCTAATTTCCCACTGTCAGCCCCTGACATTAATGCATATACTGATTCATGAGCCCCTTGAAGCCCTCTCCACTCCATCCACCTCCTCTCCTCCACCCGCTGCTGCTCACTCGTGTTATCGGTTCACTGTTTTCTCATGGAAAATATAAGTTAAGCTCACCTTATTTACATTTATATGATCAGATTTTCTTCCTTATGGAAGGTATGCAAATTTGCCCTTTTCTCGAGTCTTAGCCACCGAGTGCGTAGATTTGTTGCGAGGGATGGAAAAAATAATAACATTGCCCTCTGGGAGGAAAGAGACCCAAGTTAGGATTTCTGGACCTCATGAATTTTGTAATGATCAATTTTGTTTACCGTACCCCCTCCAAGACTTATCAGGACATTTGAGACAGGGATATGTAAGATGAAATTGATTCACACTGAAATGTCTGTCTTTCTTTCCTTTTTTAAAAAAAAAAATAGTGTATATACCTTTATTTGCTGCCCCAGCAGTGCTCAGAATATCATTTTTCATTTTTTTCATTTGATGGCTTCTAAATCAGTTTGTGTGTTTGTGAGATGTGGGGAGGTGGTTCAGCAGAGTGCGCTCAGGCATCAGTCACGTCTTAAATCCTCTGTGTGTTGGAGCAGAGGGGGAATGAAAGGCAAATCTGAGGGCTGGGTGGATGAATGCAGTCAGCTTGAGCCTATTTGGAAAAAAAAGAAGCTTGTTTGTGTTTGTGTTTGTGTGTGTGAGAGAGAGACAGACTGTAGGCAAGTGCTTTACCTGAGTGAAACTCCTGAACCCATTGTGAAACAAATGGCTGGGCATTGCGCTGCTTTGTGTGTGTGTGTGTGTGTGTGTGTGTCCAGTGGATGTTGGAGAGGGAATAGCACTCGAGCAAATTGCTTTCTGCCAGCATATTGCCAGCGCCAGTCTTTATTCCTCTGGATGGGGAGGCACGTCTCAGACGATTACAGCCCCCCGATTCAGGCTCACACCAGTGGCCTGCCCAGTTCAACCCATAGCCCCGCTTTACAATACACTCCTCTATACCATGCTATACCCTGCTTGATGAAATGCTGATGTGGAATATTTAACTGACACTTCAAGCGAAACCTAATAATATAATCAGGTAATAAGAAATTAATTTTCTCCCTGGCTGCACTTTGACTGGGATGTTGATACAGGGAAGGGGAAGAGAAGTCATGAGGCAAATGTTGGTGAGGGAATGTCGTAGGTAGCCTGGCCTCTCTCCCCCTCCCTCCCTCTCTCCCTCCTTCTCTCTTACTCTCTCTGTGTGCATCAACATTTCTCATGACACACTCCGGTGATTTGATAGCCACCCCAACGCACCCATTCACGCGCCCCATGCTCCTGTGCACATACAAATTTCTAGAGACCCACACAATAACAGGAATGCCTACCCTCTCTACACCACTGAACTGTAAATGACCAAAGCAAGAAGACCACACACACACACACACACACACGCGCACAAACACATACACACACATGCTGTCGCTGTCACTGAAGGAACTTGATGTCCCTTACAGGCTTACATTGTGAGTGGCAGTGCTGGTGCTGGCCTGCAGCACAGACAGATGTGTTTATGGCTTATAGTTCGTGTTGGAAAGAGGGAAGCATCTTGCCGTGCTTGTGAACCACTAAATGTAATTCAGTTTGGTCTGTCCCCTCTCCCCTCACTCTTGTCTGCTCTTTCTATCTCTCTCTATCTCTCCACATGCATCTTTCCTCCTCCTCCCTCTCTCAATCTTGGTGCTTATCCTTATGTAGTTAATTAGGAGGCAGGAGTCCATCGGTGTCAGTGCTCTGGTGTTTTATTGTTCCCCCCTTTTGCACCCCCCACCCCCCCCAGGAGGGAGACATCAATAACCCTCCCCCACAACACATACACACACAGACACACACACATGCTGCCAGAGTATCCACGGCCCTGCCTGTTCCTGCCTTGGCATAGCCATCCATCTCTCTGAACCCCCCCCCACCTGCCACCCACCCGACCGCTGCTCTCTCCTCCTCTTCCATCACCACCACCCCCACCCCCACCCCACCCCCTCTCCGCTCCTCTCCATCCCCTGCCATCGCCTCTTTACCTGAGAGCATTTGTCATCCCGTCGCTCTGTGAGCCACGGCCGGCGCAATGAAAAAAGAAAGACAGGAAAAAAAAGAAAGAAAAAAAAAAACCTCAGCGGCAATATGCAAAAATGTAAAAAGGTAGATGCGGGTTGCCCTGGCAACGGCTCGGAGGTTATTTCCAAGCGCTGATGGAAATCAATGTCATGTGCCAGGCAGGCAGGCACCTCCGTCCTCAGGAAAATTAGAAAAAGAGGGGAGGGGGGTTGAGGGGAGGGGAGGGGAGAAGAAGAAGGGAGGGCTGGAAGGACAAAGAAAAATGCAAGAGGAACAGAAATCAGGTTTTTCTCCTCTCTGAACCTTAAGGGCTCCTGAGTTTTCTTCAAAGGAGCTGGAGGCACGCCGTCTCGTCATTTAAGTGCCGCTGTGGGTCATTTTCACTTTCTTTTCCTTTCTGTTTCTGCCTTTGCATTCCCCATAAATTCTACCCCTCTTCTGTGCACTTAACACGGCCACCGGCCTTTTCTCATTTGTTTACGTGCAAAGAGGAAAAACAAACTCTCTGGCTGTGAGGGTGCCAACTCAAAAAGATAAATACGGGTGCTGGAAGAGGAAGAGGAAGAGGAGGTGGGTGAGCCAGAGGGGAGGGTTCGTGCTTGTGTTTGAATTGGCCCAACAACTGATTAATCTGTTGTGTGATACCAACCAGCAGCTTCAAACAACAACAACAGCAGCCGCAATGTTACTTGGGAGAGGGTACCCTGATATGCTAGCATGTAGCACTGTGTGAGGATTAGCTTTGCTAGACAGGTCTAGACCAGGAGTAGACTGTTTTCAGACCTCTGAATCACTACCCACATCTCTGATTTTAAAGTGAAAATTAAATTCATGCAGAGATAGAAGATACATGTTCTCTGAGGCTATACATGGCTAAAGTAGTTTCTCCTGCTAGAGGCTGAAGGGTGCTTAAGGGGAGAGATGATGCTCAGCTTTTTTTTTCCTTCTTTTTTTTCCCCCTCTCTTCCAAACTTGATGAATTCGACAATTGAATTTTGGAGCTGCGTTCCCCCAAGCATCTCAAATGACTCATTTTTGTACAAGAGTGACCCAAATCTGTTGACCATGTTTGCAAACTCCAGTGCTGAAGGGGCTGCACTGACAGCTGGCACTTGGTGAACAGTGAAGTAAGAATAACATGCTCTCAGCTTGTTGTAAAGTAGATTTTATCATTTGAATAAAACTTGTGGCAGATGCTTAGATGTCATCTAAGGTGCAACTTTAAGTGTTTCACTGTGGAAGTTGCTCATGGAGTAGTCATTGCTAATGAGCAGACCAGTACATCTTTTCTGTGTTGTAATGTTGCATTGCATAGCTGCAGTCAGTGCATTATTGTTTTGCACATTACCTGCATTAATGCTTGTCTAAACTTCCTTTTGAGGGCAGAGCAACACTGTAGCATTCATTCAGAAAGAGGGACATTTTTGCTATCACTTAGCTTACAGCAAGAGATATACTGAATTAATTTCCCTAGGTTGGAATCAATAACCCATAAACTATAATTTATAGTGTAAACTGCTGCAACCACCACAGGCCATCTCTGACAAGTCTCACATCACTGTGGCAGGCTGCTCCGGAATAGATGGGCCATGCATGCCAAGCCAATAGGTTCTCCTCTTCATTTGCATACCTAACATGGCGTTCACACTCCAGTTGACACATTTGCAACCCGCCACTTATCCCATTACCGGCTGTCCCTGGTCGCAGCATTGTTTGCTGTGTCGGCACTCTTTCTCGCTGGCTGGCCAGCTCATTTTCCACCGTGTTGTGTGTTGAGGCACTCACAGGTTGTATGGATGCAGCTGAGCTCGACACAACTGGGCTCACGGGCACAACATGCACAGACACGCATGCCAGCACACGCTTCACAAACGGATGTGCACAGACATTCACACATATACAATTCTCTGTGGTACATCTCAGTTTATACCTGTTGAGGGACACTGTAAGAATGACAGAATCCCTATGAAAGGAAAAATCTATCGTCATGGACAGTCAATGTATAATTCATAAAGATGCCATGTTTTCTTGATTCTGTTTTGTGTGATAATAGTTGCTTCCATATCATTTAAATGACTTTATACTTATATTACACTGTAGGCTTTGTTCCAGTACACGGTTTTAAACATAAACCGCATGAGTATGGTGTGTAATAGACAACATATAATATTGTGTGAAAAGGAGGTTTTTGTAAGACACACATGAACTTTGTAATAGGAAATGTATAAATTAGCTTCTCACATAATGTATTATTTTACTAGATTTGTTTTCATGTGGTCTTATCTATTTCTCTTTTATTAAGTAAATATTCCTGGAATAAGTGAGCACCAGCACAAAAGGCTCATGTTTGATCACTTTGAAAATCTATCACAAGTAAATACTCTTCTTTTTTCACATTAATGTGAGGCGTGTGAGCAATAAAGCTGATTAGATCACATTATCTCAACCTTCACACACACGCACACTCTCACATTCGCATTCACACATATATGTAAGGTCTCGAAACCACCCTGAACTGCTAATATGTGGGTAATAATTTGTCATTAAAAGTTTAATTTTTGTCGGCTCCTTTGCTCTGGGTGTTTAATTTGAGTCTTAAATAAACTCCCCAGTCCCTGCAGCCATTTTTACCTCCATACCCTCTTCTCCCTCCCTCCCTCCCTTGCTTCCTCCCTCCCTTCCTCCCTTTTCTCCTCATTCCCTCTCTTTTGGATGGGCAGGATTATAACAGTATAACTAAAACTGATTCCCACAGGCAACAAAAATAAACACCTATTAGCGTTCAAGGATGAGCTACCTTGTTCACCTTCAACATTGCTGCAGGATACAGTCTGTTACTGTCTGACAGTGGAGCCACAGTGGTATTTGCTTTTTCCACTGAATGGGAGAGTTACAGTATGTTGTTCAGCAGTAAGCCTTTCAGAGTTTCATGTTGTTACAGCGGGGGTCCTGGTATCTCTCACACAAGACTTACATGACATTTCTGTTGAGCTCTGTTATCAAATGGCTGTGTAAACCGGCTTACACCAACACTCTGAACTCAATGAACTTAAAATCACTGAGCAGATTCTCCATGGTGGAGGACTGCAGCTGAATGCTGTATGTCACCCATGGATTTTCTGATAAGATCATTTTCCTCCCTGCACATCTATTTTTGATGTGTTGTGTTGGTGGCATACTGAATAAATGAATATTCATGAATACGCAGAAAGCCTATATGCATCATAGTGATTTCCACCCGTGTCATCAAGCTATGCAAATTACATCCTCACATCTCCATACAGCCGTACAGCCCCCTCTTTCTCCTTAATTAATGATGCTGAGAAAATGTTTTTTCTTCCAAGGAAAATTAGCTCCGTCAAGACAGAATCGGTGCAGATATTAATGGGAAGTGATAACTCTGGACTTTTTTTTTTTTGACTTGATGACTTGAGGAAATACATAGTCCCCATCAGATGGTCACACTTCTTTACATGACTATCCTCAAGCTGAAGTTGTTAATACTTTGAAGAAATGAATTTACTGCCAATTTTACCCAGCATAGGATGCATTTTTAGTATCATATAGCTCTATGCATTCACAGCAAATACATTTATAAATTATTTATGTTTTTATCAGCAAAAAGAAATGTTTTTAGTGAACATACATCTGACACTTTACAAAATGTTTAACAAAGTTATGTCATTAGTTTTCCCCTGCTCTTTTAATACACTAGCATCTAAATCCTGGTTGATATTTTTATGGCTAAACAGTCAAAGCACTTGGTTAAAGTTAAGGGATTTAACATGATTTTTCTGTATCCATTACTCAATAGCTTTTGTTGCCTAAGCCATTAAAAAAAATATTACTGAACATAATCCTGTATTTTTTCCCCCTAAACATATTTTGGTAATTTCTAAGAGACTTGGTCGAATCTACATCTTTGTAAATGCTTCCATGCTGTAAATTCACTACCACCACATTCACATTTCATGCACTCCAGAGTATGGCACATGCAATTTTAATGAATGAATTTTCTGTCCAGTAACTAAGTTGAAATGAGGAGTTCACATTTTTCATGAATTTCTGATTCTGATCCATTTAACTGATAATTAATATCCCACATCCAATTTTCTTGGTATATTATTATAATCATTATACTGTATTATCTTTAGTATCAGACTATAGAGATATTCTGACTGTGACTCATTATCCTCCTTCTAGCCATTGTTCATGAAAAATGTCTTGCGGGCCAAAATGTATAAAGTCTTATTAGTGTTGATTTCTTTTATGATGATACCTCTCTGCTTAAGTGGCGTTTTTCAGTGAGTGGCACATCTAAAACCCACAAAGACCTCCTGTTCTGCACTACTGTAAGATAAAACATACCTGATGGCAATTTGCTGTGTTACAAGTCATGCGTTCAACTCATCATCTATGGCCAATGTTTGGCGACGAATCTCGTCTTCATCTTAAGAGATGAAAAAGACGATGGGGTGGGGGTGGTGGGGTAACTCATGAAGAAGAGAATAAAGGGCGGAAGTGAGGATCAGCAGTAAGGCTGACATCGGGGTCAAGTGCTGATCTGGCATCACATTTCCTTTTCAAATCCATCTATATGCATATGCGCACATGCACACATTCTTTAGTCTTTAGCTGTAAGTGTGTAGCTGCACACTCACACACTCTGCTGGGAAACCCGCCAGAGAGAGGTTAAGTCACACACAGACAGAAAGCAGATGGATGAAATCAAATGAGTAAAGGAGAATATTGCAAATTATTTAAGTGTGTGCTTATGCATGTGTGTCTGCACACGTGCCTTTGAGAGAGAATATATGTAGGAGAGGAGAGAAAAGGAGAATGTATTCAGGATGGAGGCTGTAGCTCACTGACAGACTGCACTGCCATGCTCAGCCAGTTCATTGCTGTCATTCCTTACATCTTTTGACATTTTCAATTATGTCTTTCACACATGGCTGGGCACTTGTTTTTTTTCTATGCTCACCTCATCATCCTCCTCTGCTTTTCTCTCCCTCTCCCTCCTTCCTGTTCTATTCCTCCTCCTTCATTTCATTTCCTTTTTAAGTGGCCGCTCCCTCCTTGCTTTGTGTGTCGGCCCTTTTCATATGTGGGGGGTCAGGTAGCCCAGGGATCCTATTACTCCCCTGCTCCATGGCGAACAGTGAGCGAAGGATAGGGCGACGGAGGAGTGAAAAGGATGCTGTCAGATATGTCAAGGACTCCTGTTCAATTTATTTGGTGATCCTGAGGGGGACCTCACAGGGCGAGGTGCAGCAAAGTATAGGTGGACTTGTGTTTTTGGAGGGCTCCATCTTTCTTACCGCTCATTCACCTGACAGTAATGGAGAAGAGATTTATATTTGTCAGTGGTATCTGTTGTAAAGGTGTTTCAAATGTGCCATTTATTCTGAGATTTCTGAGCTGTTCCTGTCATTGGTGGCAATATGCTGACAGTGTTATCTTCACTTAACTTCACTATTAGACAAGTGGGGGACATTTATGCAGTTACTTGGCTTTTGAGGTGCTTTTATTTGCAGCTGTTATGATCAATATTTTTTTATGTGAAGAAGGTATCAAACTATTAAATGTAATGTGAAAGGTGTAGCTCATAGAGATGAACCCACTGAGAATTTGTCACCCAACTCAGTAGTTCCCCTCAGCTCTATGGTGCGTTTCAGCATCTTTGAGCTCATTGTTTTGATTTTCAGGCCCACAACTTCACTGTTTTGGTTCACCATTCTCATCAGCGCCGTTACCAGATGCAGCAGGCAGCTGTTTTCAGTGAAAAAAGCTTTGATAAACCCACCGTACACCACCTGCCCAGCACCAAACAGCAGACAGACAGAGTTAGACACTACAGAGAGATCGCATGTGTCAGTTGCCAGGTGGCCAAAACAATCACTTAATTCAGTGATTTAAAGTGAGTGTTTCTATTTTCTGCTCCTCTTGCTTCGCTACATTTCAAAGACCGATATTGTGCTTTGTACATATATCTTGCTATACTTACTAGTTTCTTTAGCGGTTATGATTTTACCAGCATAACAACTCATGATCATTGTAGAAAATATGATGTGTTGCTATGAATGGAGCAACTCAGCATTTAAGTAGTTAGAATTAGCTTGGCCTCGATTTACATTAAAATGCTAATTACACATTAGTGTATCACTAATAAGAATCTAATAATATAATTTGTAATAACACTGATGGGGCTATTCCATCTGCATAATGAGAACTTTAACTTTTCGATACATTAACTATATTCTCGTGCTAACACTTGTAATAGAGTATTTTTAGGAAGTGGTATTACTACTGCCACTACGATCTGTTAAGAATATTATCAAGTGTACTGCAAGATGACATATTGTATAAAAAACAAACAAAAGAAAAGAAATGAATGATATGAAATGTCACCATGACAGTTATTGTAAACATAGACTGCATTTCATATTGTAAACACCTAAATACTGATTGATGGATTGGCTGTGTGATTGATTATTTAACTGGCTAATTGATTGAGTCATAATGAGGACATAATGTTTTTCTCCACTAAGAGCATCAGAGGACACACAGCATCCATAATGCATGTTCCATATTAAGGGGAGCAGGGATCATTTTCCTACAACACCAACTGATGGATTTACTGATTGATTGATTAGCTGACTGACTAATTGATTGGTTCCGTAATGAGGGGAAAACACATTTTTCTCCATTAAGCCTGAACCAGGGGGGATTCCCCTTGCTGGCAGCCATGATGTAATGCGTAGGTTCTAATGACCTCAGCATAATCACCACTATTATGAAACAGGCGCTCAGCTCTCAAAACCACTTCATCATCAGAGTGTTGCCTACTCATGCCTACAGCCATCGCTCATTCACTCCTCACTCCTCTCCCGCAAAGTCAGCCAAACAGATTACCAACGCTGCTGCCAGATCTGCAGCCAAAATCGTGGCAGAAATTTAGCGGGCCGCCAACAAAGCTTTGTTTGAGTTTGGATTTAAAAGAGAGCAGGACAGTGTGTGTGTGTGTGTGTGTGTGTGTGTGTGTGTGTGAGGTAGTGGACGTTTGGTGTTGCCAAACTGGCGTTACTGGTGGCACTCGCTTTCACCAGGGGGCAGTCAAGAAGGAGGGAGGCCAGATTGCTGTTTTTCCAGGCTAATCATTGGAGTGGGTTGCCAGGTCTTTTTCCCCTCTTATACCCCCTCTCCTGCTGACTCTTAACCCTAACCCTTCAGCAGGAGATCCCTCTCGCCAAGAGAGGGAGAGAAAGCAAGAGAGAGAGAAAAAAAAATGGGGGAAGTCAGTGGTGCGGGCTGAACAAGAGAAATGGGGGAGTCATGGTCAAGGGCTGATTAATGAGCCTTTAATTTAATCAGCAATTCCCATCTCACCAGGGCCTCTCCACGTGGCTCTGTAGCAGCTTATTATTTTTAACAAGTCTGTGATCTCCCCCCTTTTCCTTTGCTCTTTTTCTCCCTTTTTCTGTCTTCCCCAGTTCCTCCTTTATGCCGAGCGCTTATCTGTGTCAGAGTCTGGGATGTGAATAGAGGGGCAATGATTAATGGAGATTTAAGACCTATGAAGGATGTCTAATCACTCTCTCTCTCCCCCCCCTCTCTCCCTTCTCTTTCTCACTCCTTAAACAAAACTGACTGCTGTAGGCTGAGTCTCAGACTGGGCAGCTGATGTTATGTAGCCAATTACACTGATGAATGCTCAAAGATGGCCCATGACACTTATTTTATATTGTAAGATCAGAGATGAGACGAGAGTGAAAGTGAAAGTGAAAGCATGTGTGTGTGTGGGAATCCTGCTCTGTATATTTTTATCCATCCAGAGTTTGTTTTTGTGAACTTGGCTCTTCTCATAGAGTAACATTTGTTTTATTACATGTTTCCTTACTCTCAAATATCCACACACAGACAAGTAAGATTAATTAAGATTATTTTTTAAGAATGTAGTTGTATTGCACATGACCACAAGTTGTGAATTCTAAGACAATTTTGTAGGGATAAGTATTGATGGAAAACTCTACATTATTACAACATGGGTCTTATTTTCATGGTTTTAGTAATTATTATCATGAAGCTTATCCAAAGTGTAGCCAGAAAGACTATCCTCATGCTTATTCTGTTCATTTTCAACCCCCCCCCCAGCTCCATCAGCTGACTGACAGCGGTCACACTTTTCACTTAAACCAGTCACATTTTGCCAAAACCTCTGTGGGCCAATCATTTCTTTGCTGTCAAACTTTAATATAAATGATTTTTTTTTTTCTCCCTCTTCCTGTCAGCTGTCATTTCAGTGTCAGATCAATGCAGCCCACCTCAGCTCAATTCACCTCCAGTTTTCATCAAAACCAGCTTCCCCATTGGTCCCTCCACTGAGCTCATCAGAAGTCCTGTCACTAGGTTGTTCCTGTACAACTTATTACCTCCTGTTCAATGATTTGGTCTAATCACCAAAGGACCACGACATATCTCTTTATATCAAATAAGTTAATGTCTTCTTAACTCTTTAAGCCCTTCTTTCTGTTAGTTTCTCCTCAAAATCACATTATACTCAACAAATTAATTGCTCAGATTTTGTTGTTTGTCAAATGCTGAAAAAGCAGTGTGGATAGTTTTAGTTACCCTACACTGACAGCAAACAGATCAAAAAAAAAAAAAATAAAAATCTTCCCTTAACACAAATAGTCACTCTGCATACTGTAGATGCCCTTGCTCACATTTTGGCTCCATAAAACAGCACACACAGCACCTTTTTTTTTTTTTAAATGCAAAAGCAATTCATTTATTTCTAGATAATTGGAAATGATGGCAGGTAAAAAAAAGGGGGCAGAGAATAAGAAGTGACGGAATAAGACAGGCTTTGTAGTGAGTCAGAATGGAGATGAGAGAAGCTCTTTAATTCTACCTCTGATTACTAAGTGGCTCCCTCCATTATCTTTACACAGTGAATAGCAGAACACCATAAAGGTAAAATGTGACTCATCCATCCCCACTGGTTATCACACTTATGGGAGCTGCCCCCCCCACCATTCATCCACACACAGATTGACACAGTGCCTACTTAACATAGCCCTTCAGAAAGTGCTTTTAGATTGCATGTCCGTGTGTGTGTGCATGTGTGCGGATGTTTGTACATACAAGAATTCCTTTATCACTAGGTGTCCGAGGATATATGTTTTCAAGAGAGACTTTTGTGTATGTATGAGAGTTTGTGTATGCATGAAAATGTGCATATGTGTCTTTGCAAGAGTGTGTCTGGTGTCAGGTCATTTCATATGTGTCTTCTCTCAATCTAAGACAAGGGGAGGAATATGTAGGTCCCCTCTCCTGTCCTTTGCCTTGGTGCTCTCTCTGAGAGGTATTGCCTCTCTTATTGCTGTTGAAAAGCCCCATCAGTGCCAGGCGCGGTGATTTATGTCCCTGATCCCCTCCACCTCCAGCTCCTTTCCATTAGGCTTTACAATATTCCCCCCATTGTTCAGCTCCCGGCGTTATCGGCCCTGCCCAGGCCTGTCAGCAGGACCTGCCCCACACACAATCACACAGGGAGCAGCAAGAGGAGGAGGTGGAGGGGGGTGGGGGTGGGGGGTGGGGGGGGGCTGATAGGACGGAGCGAGAGATCGGAGAGGTGGGATACAACAGATAGGAGGAGGAGAACAGGAGGGGAGGGAGAGAGAGAATGAGTGTTGGGATGAAAAGTGAGATAGAGAAGTGGCAGGCAGTGATGGGTGGGGGGTGGGAGGAAAGGAAAGATAGAGGGGGTGGGATGAGAGGAGGAAGAGGAAGATGAGGTGGGAGGGCAGCGTGTTGAGGGAAGTGCAGAAATGGGAGATGTCCATCTAAGCCTTGGTTTTATTGTCTCTGAGAGGGTGGAGGTGGTGCAGGGGGGCCATAAGTTAGGCAAAGCGTGAGAGTCTACAACGATGAGAGGTGGAGATGCCATTCGGTTGCAGTACTGCAGGACATTCTGTTAGTGTATGTCCATTAAGATATAGATTTTATTGCCTCAGAATGGGTCGGGGTTGCTGCATGTTCGGCGCAGCGTTGGGGGAGATAAGGTAACCATGATGGTCCCAGCAAGTGAGGCTTTTGATACAGACCCCCACTCTGTCAATTTCAGCCAGCTTTATTGCCTCGAAGAAAGGTTGGATGAAGCAGCAGTGCACTGATGCATTTGGCTAAATATAGCAGCCTTTCAGACTGAGGTTTACAATATAGTGCAGGCAGATGCGGTGGAGTTGTTAAGTGTGGTGGGCTACAATGAATGTTTGAAAGGCAGCCTCGAGAAAGGTCGAGAGGGCCACATGAGCAGAATGTGAATGAGGTGGGAGGGGGGGACTGTTTAAAGAGATCCGGGATCGATGCTTGCCTTGATGATGCGCGAGCAAAGACAGTGAGGGCGTTTGTGAGGTGTTTGTGAGGGCTAAGCAGGTGCTGCTTTTTTTAACTCACAGACACTATGAGGTAACTTTTCATTAACAGCGCTTGAAGTTGTATTTCTTCAACTGTTAATGAGGCAAAAGAAATTCAGAACAACTTTATCACAAAGCTAAAAATCATTCTTTTTCTCCACCTTCTGTAAAAGGATGCCACTTCGACTTACAACCCCCCCCACCCCCCATTCTAATTGTAACAAAAAGTCAAATGCCCACAAATTGCAATTTTTTTTTTTTCTATTTGTTTCAGTGCAGCATATGCCTACCCCAGACAATGACATGGTAAATTTAAAATGAATTGCAAATCACCCTCATTTCATATGCAGGGGCCTCTCCTCCCCTGAAGAGCCAGCTCGCTCCTGTAAAAGATCTTTTTGACATATACCTTTAAGAGGAGGAAGATGAGAAAATGGGGATGAAAAGACGAAGAGGAAGGAGAGAGGTGGGGGGGGGGGTAAGGAGGGCAGCAGATAAGCTTGCTTGCTTTCAACTCTGTGGAGGATAAGGGAGAAGAAGTTTTAATATCTCTAAATCAGCGGCTCGATATTGAAAGTGTCATCTAATTGAAAATGATTTAGGACATCGGGCCCGCCTGGCAATCATATATAAATTCACTCCTGACACTAGCTCCAAAGTCTCTCTATTTCTACTTTATGAGTCATTTGCATGGTGGGGGCCTTGGAGAGTATAAACCATGCAAATGATATGGAGCTCTGCACAAGGTGATGTATCCCCTCCCCGCTCCCCCTTCTCCTCCTCCATCTCTCCATCTCTCTCTCGTTCTCCCTCTTAGCCTCAGGAGAAATGCTTTCTGCTTTGCCGCTGCCTTTGTCCAGAAAGTCATTTATTTCTCTTGTTGTTTGCTCGCTTGCTATTTTACAGCTTGCCGCATAGGTTAGGGGGAAAGGAGCTGGCTGCTGCCCCATTCAGCTGAATAACTGTCATCTCCCATTTGCGAGCCCATGTTGAACGTGGAAGTCATTTCCTTATTTTGTGAGAAGACAGATAGAGATACCCACAATAGAAATGGCGGCGTGTATCCCCACAGTACATAACAATAAATATACCTGTGCTTTAATGTGACACTGAAAGCCTCCGAGTACATCTTTGCACTCCAGAATGTATTATGAAGTAATACCTGTGCTGCCTATGACTTGAGGCTGAATGAGAAGTTTTGTTTTTATCTTTCAATGAGCCCTCTCTTCCTTTGCAAGGCTGTCACTAACATGAGTGTAAGACTGCTCTCAAGTTACTTTACACACTCTTGGCAGGTAGAATCAATATGTCACCAAATCCAGAGCCTTGAAATAGCGCGAGGTAAAGTAGTGCAACTAAAAGCTACAATGAAGGAACTAAAGAGAGAAAAAAGAAAGCTGAAAAAGAGGATAGTTCACAGTGGTTAGATTCTTTCCAGAGCAACTTTTTACCTGACTGGTCCCCTCTCTTCTCAGATGGATATAAAGAGCAGGGAGTGAGAGTTCAGAGGGGCCGACTGTACACGCTTACCCTTTATGGCTCCTATAAAACTTTTATGACTTGAAAAATCCTCTATTTCTCTCTCTGGAGAGAGAAACTGAGATTAAGGGATGAAAGGATGAGGGAGAGATAGAGACAGATGGAAAGCAACAAAACGAGCATCGCTGTTGCTCCCGTTCTCCTGTAAATGGACCAAAATTTTGTCGACAAACCCCTCTGGTCTTTTTCGTCTCACCCCGCCCAAAGCTGCTGCAAGGTGTAAGTAAACTGGCATAGGGGAATATCCATGCGCACATTATCATCTAACACTGTGTGGCCTTTCGTTGTAGAAACGAGGCTAAGTTATCCCACAGGGTGCAATTTGTGTGTAAACATGTGTGCCCTCATTTTTTTCCTCCCGGATCTGTGGTTTTGGTCCATTTACCAAGAAGAGCAACACTTTGCTGTAATCCTCTGTGTATGTTTGTGTGTACTTGAGCATATGCTTCATGTTTTGTGTTTGAATTTTACATGAATGTGTGTGTGTGTGTGTGTGTGTGTGGTGTGTGTGTGTGTGTGTGTGTACATTTTTTGGTTCTTTTTTTTCAGACCCCAGACACAGGCATCTACGCATGCATCATAATGTGGCAGTAATGTTTATGTATGTGTGTGTTTTATGTGTGCCTATATGCATTAATAAGTATATGCAAATTTTAGAGGTATGACTAGGTATGAGTGCATATGTGTGTGTGTGTGTGTGTGTGCGTGCATTCAAGAGGCGGTGAGTGAATGACTGCAGCAGTCTCAAGTGTTGCCCAGGGAGCTCCTGTGTGCGGTGGCAGTCTTGTTTGTCTTCCACTGCTGCTCAAACAATGGTTCCCCATGGGCCCGCTCTCCACCTAATTGAGAGACTACAGAGAGAAAGAGAGAGAGAGGGAGAGAGAGAGAGAGAAGCGATAGGGCCGTGCTTACACCAGCTCAATTACACACACATCCTCAAACACAGCCACCACTTCCTTCCTTGCACAAGTAAACACCAACACACACACACTCAAAGCCGCATGAAGAAGTATAAAGCATTACAAAGTGGTAATAGAGCCACTGTGGAGCCACTGTACACGCCCTATTATGAGTATCAACACTCACCCTCACTCACCCTCTCTCTCTCTCTCTCTCTCTCTCTCTCTCTCTCTCTCTCTCTCTCTCTCACACACACACACACACACACACACACCACAACCAACCAATCACATCTGATGAAGAGACAGCTGCACTTAATCTAGCAGCACTGAGAAGACTCTCAGTGCAGCGCAAGGGTAAACCAAATAGTCGATACAATGGTTTCTTGTGTCTGAGGCCACTCTCCTTCAGTAAACCCTGATGCTCCACTGTATACTCATATAATACAACATATGGACGATTATGAGACCTTGTGATTCACTGCATCACATGCACATTATAGTTGCATCATAATTGCATCAGAAAGAAAGAGAAAGACAACATTGGAAATACACAGTCTAAGTCAAAATGTAAATAGTAATAATAATAACAGTAATAATAGCTATAGGAATAATAATGATTTTTGCTCTTGATGTATACTGTTGTCCCAAAGTACTACTCCCAAAGAAAGGGGTGGAGCTGCTCGCAGCTTTGAATAACAAAGTGCAAATGTTGCTTCAGCAGCTCCAGGAAGTTCTTGAAAAACAAAGCAAGTGTGAAATCTTTACATAGAACGTTTGATTTCTTGTTGCAAAGTTTAATTGGCAGTGTCTTTCTGAACAGTTTTATTGACGTCTGACGGTTTTAAAACTCTGCATATTTTTATTTTTTCATCGTTGTTCTCTCGGTCACACACACACACACACACACACCAACACACACACACACACACACGCACAGTTCAGAGCCAATGGCTCAACATTTCTCCTCCCTCTCTTTCAGCACTCCAAGACCATTATGGGAAGAGAGAGAGACTGTGTCTGTGCATGTGTGTGTGTGTGTGAGTGTGTTGAGCTCTCTGGGCCCATTAGAGTGGTAGTGCAGGGCGACTACCAGGAGAACAGACTGCAGAAACAAGTGGATTAGGACTTTCTAACGAGGACAGGCAATACCTCTTGATGGATGACAGCCTTCATACTGTACTGCTGTGCTTATAGGATCTGCGTGCTGAGGGGGCTTCAGTGTATGTGCACATGTTGGTGTGTGATTAAGTTTGTGTGCGCCTGGCTGTGTATTCTGGTTTGAATGTGCATGTCTGTGTGCCATTTACAATCTGAGTCAACGTTTGTGTATCCACTCTCAGAAGGAAACTGTGAAAATGATGTCCTTGAAATTCACATCTCGGTAATAATGTTTCTCCTTTCTATTTTTTCTTTTTTTTCTCTTCTGCATCAAAGCAGCTTCATTTTCTTCCCAAATGGCATAAAAGACCAGCTCACGGATGTCAATATAAATATTTGCCATGCACTAACGCTCCAAGACTATTGAGAAAAACACACACACACACACACATACACACAGGAAATTGTTGAACAGGGCGCTTGTGTTCGTCCAGTATCGTTGACACATTCGCTTGGTAGTACAATAGAGCCCAAAGCGAGGAGGCATGGAAGTGTCGGCTGCTTGTGTAGTCAATGGGGCCCTTTTACAAGCTATTTAAGGGGATAAAAAGCATGTCCTTTTCAGCGCGACACCGGTGTCAGTGTGTTTCAAAGGCGCTCCAGGGCCATTTAGGAGCAGTGGCAGCGCCGCCCGCTTTGATTAAAGCGCTACAGTGCAGAAAGGAGAGAGGCGACACTCTGTTAAGTGAATATGGAAATGACCACCGCCATCCTCTTTTGCTCCCACGCCAACCTCTCCAAATGCACAGAGCGGGGGCAATAGAGATGAGTATGTCCCGCTTCTGTTTATGTGTCTGCGTCAGAGCATTAAAGGAACGCGTCTCTGCGTTTCTAGTTAAGATATGGCACACAAGGGAGGTGGTGTGTGAGTTGCAGAGGAAGGGGGAGAAATGCGGCGGCGAGAGAGTACGATGACATGACGGGCCCAGTGGAGTGGTTGCGACCGGCTTAGGTATCCTAGTTTTGATTAATTAGTATGCTTGCAACGACAGTGGCCCTTGACAGACTGAGGGCATGACCAGAACCTCTCTCTCTCTCTCTTTTTCACTCTCTCTTCTCCTCCTGGTGGAGCTATCAGCATCACACACTGGAGACTAATATAACTAATACTGAAAATGCATACACGCATATAAATGATCTCTGACTCGTTTTTCTCACTATAAATATTAAGTGTAGGACAATCTATTCACACATGAACAGCATGGGCCAGATATACACATCCAACCCCAACCTGTACACCTATGAAATTGTGATAAATTACTGTGAAAGAAAAAGAAAAAATCCCTCTATCTATCTCTGCAAAAATGCAAAAACGTACCCATACACACCTACATACTGACCCTCATCCATAACACAGATCACATATTCTAGCATGGCTGTGTCCTGTACAGTAGGTGAGCTCATTTGCATGTGTGCTCTGTTATGTGCCATTGGCCTTCAAATGGATGTTTCCCACCATAGAAGATTCCAGTAATTAACCCAGCGCAACATAGTTGTCATCCAGTAATTGACCTAATTGTTTGGCTTGTCAGCTCCTGTTCTACGTATTAAGCATTAAATATGTTGGGTGTCATTAATCAAAGGATTATCATGTATCCAGGGGAGGGCGAAGGCACTGTGTCTTGTTCTTGTTTAGCATTGTGAGATGTTAACAGAGTGTCCACAAGGTGTTGTATAACCCTGCTTTTCTCCTTGTATTTTAATCGCCATAACATTTTTACAGGCTTTAAGCCTTTAATAGCTTGTGAAAGTCCTTATTTTACAGCCCCAACAACACTCCATCAAATTATCCACAGCGTTTACAATGCACTGCCTTTGCAAGGCAAAGTGGGGTTCTTTGAAAACTGTGTAAAATTGAATTTTGTTTAGCCTGGGTAAATCGCAAATCAAAATCTGTTATTCCCAACACCATCATCCCATTACTGTAAAGCTCCCCACTCTTAGCCTTAATGTACTATCTGTGAGTGCCGACATCAGCTTTACCAGCCCTGATACTTTTCTATAGGCCCTTATGGAGGTGTGTGTGTCTGTGTGTGTGAAAGTGTGAGCAGGCAGATGGCTCAGGTCCAATTCACAGCTGATTCACGGCTGAGGCTTATGTATTTAGAAGCAGATTGCCTCCAGGTTGCTATAAAAGGTGTTGAGCTGCCACTTTTATTGGATTTCTAAAGTGAGGAGATTACATCCCGTATATGTCTAATGGTTCCCCACACACTGCTTATTCAGTTTTCGGCTCTCTCCTCTGGTCAGGTTTTTGTATTGTCTAGAGCAAATGAGGGGTACGCTCCCTTATACCCTATGCACACACCCAGTGCATTAATAACAATAACAATAAAAAGGTAATCAAATCTGTAAAAACAATATGTACTTAATGTTGGCCCAGGATCCACCGCTAAAAGCCCACCTCATCATACTGCAAATTAGTCTCGGCCGTAACTTTATTACGGCCTGGCCCGGAGACGGGCAGCCATAAATAATTCAACTGCACCGTCTCTGGAAGTGGTGAGATTTAATTCTACAGAATGGAAAGTGTGTGTGCGTGTGTATGTGAATGTGTGTGCACTTGCTGTGATGCATGCATGCCTGCAAGGTTTTGTTTGAGCTAGTATGTGTATGTATTTGTGAAATTAGACACCCCCCCCACCCCTCCCTCCATAGACAAACACACGCCGCCAACACCACCCTCCTCTTTCCCTCTGTTCTGCCATTGGCAGGCTGCTGGCTTTAGCCTCCCATTACAGAACATTCCTCACCAGGTAGCACCATGGCAACGCACTCAGCCGCATCCATCAGCCAGCCAGCGCCCCAGCCCTCCCAGCTACAACCACCTAGAGAGAGAGAGACAGACAGACACACATGGATAGAAAGGGAGAGGTGACGGATGGGGTAAATTGGTGGAGAAAGGAAGAAATGGGGGGATAAAAAAAGAGACAGAGGAAATAGGAGGCCATCAGAAACTGAATAGTTGAGTGTGAAACTCCTCAAAGACGACCACACAGTTTTGGCATCATTTAAAGGATCATTATAGTGTATTACAGCGAACCCTCATTAGCCAAACTTGGAAAAGAAAACAAGGATGAAAGATAAAATTCTTGACCAAACTTGGGTGCCCAGGCAGTCAGGAGGTTTAAGAGTCTGACCATCTAATCATCCCTTGTTTGAACCCAGCCCACAACTTTGTTGTTTGTCCTCACCTAAATCTCTCTTTCCCCTCATTTCCTTTCAAATGTTTGTCTATTGTAAATATCCATTACTGCGGTTGTGCTCACACAAATTTCCTGTCCAAGAGGGATTATTACAGACATTTCTGGTGCAAGTACTTTTGGTTTTACCTCCAGTTAAAATGTTTACAACCCCTTCAGACTTGGTTGTAGCAATGTAGTGTTGCCATATTCCCAAATCTCAGCAATTACTTAGGTAAGCACAATGTTCCTATAACTGATAAAATGTGTTTTTATTCAAACCAAGATGCCATGTAATTTCTCAGAGCCATGTAATCCTTCAATGCCAGAAAACAATAACATAAACTCATCATGGCACAACTTGCTGAGTTTTCCATCTGACAGCACAGAGAGCTTGTTTCCCTAACCTCTTCACTACCTGCTTCCCGTCCTGTCCAAAGCTACGGACTTGCCAGATCACCCGAGCAGACAGCCGTCGTACGAACCGATGCCTCAGGACAGATGGAAGCTGTCTGCTGCCCATGAAAATGTCATCACTGTACCTGCACCATATATCTTCATTAACACAGCACAGATAGGCATCAGGGGAAATGCCCCCAGTTTGATGGGAATGCTCAAGTGTAGTGCGTTAAGCTCGATGTGCTGAACAGCAGGCAATTTGAATTCATTGTGTGTGCAGAATCAACCTATTAGTGGCATTTAGCTTTCAATACTGCATGGTCTCCCCAGTATTGTGTATGAGCCTGTTGGTGTGTGTGTGCGTGTTTGTGAGGGTAAATGACAAGAAGAGACCTTAGCATGGTGATGTATGGTGTGGTATAGCAGTGGAGCACATTACCAGGCTGCTGTATACTGACATCTGCACCTTGCTTACTGAGAGAGGGAGAGAGAGAGCGACCCTATCCGCTGAGTAGGGGGTGAGGAGGGTGAGGAGAGCGGGTTGGGAGAGGGGCAGGGGGCACAAGGGGAGCCCCGGGTCTCAGTTGTAATTGAGGAGTGAAATGAGAAAATGTGCACGGGAAAAGTGAAAATAGTCATAGAGGGAGAGGGGTGGGCAAAATGTGAAATGCCTTTTCCCTGCCCGTGTGTGTGTGTGTGTGTGGTGTGTGTGTGTGTGTTTGATTCACCTTGTGGCAGGAGCAGAGGTTGGCTGCACCTTGAGATGGCTGGATGGCAAGTGATAGTGGCATTGAGGGGACCTGTGTGTGTGTGTGTGAGTTTGCGTACATACTGTGTGTGTGATTCGTGAATGATGTAACACCAAGGCAATATCAGTGGCAATATTGGTGGTCTAAGAGGGGCCTGGAGTGAGCAGGACCTAGGGGAGTTTGTTCCTCACTCTCTCTCTCTTTATGTGTGTGTGTGTGTGTGTGTGTGTGTGTTGTGTGTGCATGTGTTTGTGTGTAATGGAGCAACAGCTCTCTGGCCGCAAAATGCAATCAGTTCCACTAAGGAGACATTCCACCGGCACCTGCCTCGCCTTGCCTCGCCTCCCGTCACCCCCTCCGCTGCCGCCGCCGCCCCCACCATGTGGCTCACTGATTCTCGGCATGGATGCAGTGGCGCGAGCGATAAGGCCAATATTACTCGGGGATAAAAGTGGAATTAGCTACCTGCTGTGAAAAACGGGCACCAGGAGCCATGATGGAGAGCCAGGGGGTTTCAGGAGGGAGGGGTATACAGCCAACATGGTGTGTATGTGTGCATTGGTGGAGAGTGGGCAGGCGGGTCGGGGTGGGGGTGGTGGTCGTTCCGATAATATTGGATCGCTGTGAGAAAAATGGCCTTTCAGCGTCCCTTAAGCTTGTCTTTCACCAGGCTCCCTGATATTTACCCTCACTGCTGCTCTCTGATTCAATTTCATCATCCCCTTAGTTTTCTGTTTTGGCCTTTTTATCTGTTGCTCTCTGCCTCTTTTTTACCTTTTATTCTCCTAAACAAGATTTTGAGACATAATCAGTTGTTTCAGCAAATGCCCCTAAAAAAAAATGTGTTTAATTAACAACAAAAGTTTTAACATTGGAGACCAGTGTTTGTTTCCTACCAAAAAGTCAGAGCTTCAACCTAACCAAACCTTTGCTCTCGCATAAATATGATTTATTTTTCATTGATTTAAGGCACTGGCACATTATGTCATCTTATCGATAGGGGTGTCAGATCAGCTTTCACGTGCCACTCTAATTACTATTGACATATTTTGACATTACATTTGGAGGACAAGTTGGGTATTTTAATTTTGAATCACAAAGTAATGACCTGGGTCTCATTTTTGGTTTGATCATCATCTCTGTCAGGTATGATAATGTTGTACCCACCTGTTTAGCCAAATGAACTACTACATCAGTTGTTGGCAAAGCTGAAAGTGAGCATATTGTATTGTTGTTAATAAGAATCCCTCTTTACCAACAGAAACCACGCACGTGCACAGCCACAGCAGGTACAGTAGATCAACATAGACACAGGGAATCAGCCTGTAAGCTTCGATGGATGTTTACAATGGACTGGGGAATAATTTTTATGTTCACTTCATTTTCTCTGTCCAGATGGGTTTGGCTAACCTGGTTGTTTGTTCAAAACTTGTCTGACTTATTACCAGTGTTGTTAACTCGCCAGTCAACTTGATCAGGCCTACACTACAAAATACGACCCAAGTTGTAAAAAAAGTAGAATTATCATTTAAGCGGGATGATAGCAAGAGGGACAAGAGTGAGAAGGAAGAGAAGACGAAGAGGCGAGTTGTAAAATGAGCCACACTGATTGACTCCAAAGACGGCAGCCTGAGGGGCCTTTTTGTGGCTCAGCAGCAAAGTCCCCAGAGATGTATCGTATCCCCACTTATTGGCCATACTGAAACCTGTCGCTATATTCAGGCTCTGTTTGAGACAATGTAGCTGTGCCTCCCTCTAAACACATAAAACACACAGACACATACACTTCAGTGAAACCCCATCTGTTTCGTTTTGCTGTTGCTCTCATTCAGGTGTTAACACCTCGTTTCCAAACATGACCCACTGCCTCAGGGAAGTAGGGCTGGGGGTGTGATGTGGCCTATCATTGTACAGATAAGGTTAAATACAGTATAAAGGAAAGGAGCTGAAATATTGATGAGGGTCCGACATGGAGCCTGCAGCTCTGTAGCCCGGCTACTATGAGGTGCTTTATCATTCTCGGCTGTAATTGAGCAGTAGGAGAGAGAGAAGCCCTCAGGGCAGCTTGCAAGAGCCAGCAGCTACACTCCTGCTCTAACCGAGGACCTCCCATGATGCCTCCGACTGAAACAGAGAATTGTGGGGAATGTACCTTCCCACCTCGCATTAATTGGACATCATTTATCCTCCAAATGCTGCTAAGTCCATCTCTACTGGGACTGATTGCAGAAGTATATCCCCCTCCCTGATGAAGGCTGTATTCTGTTTCTCTTTAAAACATGATCAAATGCGGCTGGTGAGTGGGACAGGCAAAGTTTTGATTTCTCCTTCATTTCCTCTAAATATACTGCAACCAAAAGGGAATCATTCATTTTCAGCAAAAACAAAGAAATTGCTGGGGCTGAAACTGCTGGAGGCAGCACTGTCTACAGAACAAAAAATTGTCACTCAGACAGATTGTGTTACATTTCATTTTATGGAAATAAGATTTCATTTTTGCAGTTACCCATTATCCTGTAGCTGTTGGCTCAGTTTGAGTCTGAGATATACCCCAGACTCTTCAAATTGTAATTTTGCACTGTTACCAACATCTGATGTTTTTGACATTGGGACGCAGCCTGTGGCTCTCCCTGCAACATTCCCTTCTCCTCCTTTGAGCGTGACACTTTCGACATTGCTCTCATTTACATATTTAGCATAATCCCTCCCTGTGGAGCTGCCCACTATAATGACCATGTTGTGAAATGAGCAGCAGTGCCCGTGCCAGCAAGCTATGTGGGCACAGGGGCACGGTGGCTCGCCAGTTGGCAGGGCGAAGGGGCTGCCTGGGTCGATAACTGTAATCAAATAAGTCAGTGGTTGTGTCAGAGGATAGGGGAGAAGGAGCAATAAAGGAGGGAAGGAAGGGATGAAGTGAGGAACGAGTAAAAGATAAGTTAGGAGGCGAGAGACAGAGTTAAGGCCGATAAAGGAGCCAGCGGTGGATTTTTACGATAGGTGGGCGGCTCAGGGACTAGAGTCTGCGCCCCGTGTCACTCTGCTACACACACTCCCGTTTAAATCGGTTAATTAGTACGACGCTACATAGAGGGAGATTGACGAGTGTGTTGCCATGAGACGACTTGGCTGCTAATTAAGACGAGCCCTGGGAGGGAGGGGGATGACTCTGTGTGTGAGTGAACGCATGCTTGCATGAATAACCTTTTGCATAAATCTGTGTGCGTTTTTTTTTTTGTGCTTGTGTATCTGTGTGTATACTCGCATGTTGTGTAAGCACATGTGAGCATGTCTGTGTTTAGGGAGTGTTGGGAGTGTGTGTGTGTGTGTGGAGGGGGTGGGGGGGCAGTTGCACAGGAGGGAAGGGGGTGATGGGGGTTGTTGTAATCTGTGGGGGTACCCGTGTGAAACAAGCGTGGAAGGTGGAGAGGGAAAATCTGTTATTTTGCGTAATTACCTCATAATTGCGTCTCTGACTGTCAGTGATTGCTTTGTTTATTAGAGGGAGAGGGGTAAATGAACTCCTGGTGGTTTGACTCATACCGTTGCTGCTATTTCTGGTGTCTATATTTGTCATTAAACATGAGTGCCTTGTGGTCCTGTGTGTTAAAATACAGTAGACGTTTGGTATATTACTAAAGTGGCAAGAAAAAGTAACCTCAGTCAGCTTGACAGTGTGTGGCAAAGTAGAGAACATTTATTACTCTGTGGTGTGTCATTGTCCTCATAACAACTTCCTTTAGGTATGCCTCCAGCTATTGCCTGAGATTAGCTGAGATATTTTGAACATTCAAATTACTGTGGAATCTAATGAAACACAGTTGAATACATAGAGTCATTTTAAACATTACAGCAGATCTTCAGTCAGATTTCTCTTCAGATTGTATTGGATCGCGACAACCTACTTCATCAGTATCCACTTGAGGTAAACAAATATGCAAACTGAATGTAGTCCAGTGGATTGCACATGCAGTTGCAATCAACATCAAGAGACTCTGATATTGTTATTCTCACCATGGCAAAAAAAAAGTAGTACCTGCAAATGCTTTTTACTGCACAGCTGGCACAACTGTTCCACATTGCACTATCTGCTGTAATACATGGTGCAGCATATGTCTATGCTTTTGTTAGCCCACAAATTTAGATTCCTCATTTTCTCTGCCCACATTGCCACAAGTTGGGAGAATGTTTTCCTCTCTAGAAGAGCAAGACCTTCCATACTTCCAGTCTCTAGCTTATGTATGAGGAATGACTCATTCTGTCCCTGCAGCACTGATTTGTGGGAGATCATGCATATGCGATGCAAAAGTGGAATGATTAAAAAAAAAAAAAAAAGAAAAGAAAAGAAAAAGAATTTTGATTGTTACCAATAAACTGCACCTTTAGGCCACTGAAATGCTCCTGTTGTTGTCACACTCATGGTAACCTGGTTGCTGGGGCAGTTTAACAAAGCACATTTCATGTAGATGATACATTTTTAGCATGGATGACTTACCTGGGAATGAGCCATGATGTCAATGCTACATTGTCTCAGCTCTCAGAGGACTTGGGTCATCAGAGGGTTGAGTTTGTTTGTTTCTTCAACACGTGGCATCTACCACTGATATGTATAGAGCAGCACTTTTTTCAGTCATGTGGTTTTAAGTAAACTAACAAAGAATCATCATGTTTTTGTGTACTTCCTCTGCAAAAGTATTATATTTTGAGCACTGCATACGCATATTTTTTAAATTATGGAATCCACTTGCGAGTCTTTTCATTCTCCATCTCTCTCTCTCTCTCTCCCCCTTTGTTTTCCCTGTGTTTCTCTTTCGCACATTCAGCTATAGATATGCTCAAAGTGAAAGTACCGAATGACCTTCAGCTGTCTCTCTCTCCCTCTCTCTGCTTCTCCTCTTTCTGTTGTCTTCTAAAAATAGAGCCCCCCAATCATCAGCGGAGTGCCGCGGCTGGCCCTGTGGGCACAGTCTTTGGCAAGAGGGTGCCAGAGATGAGCCTAATTAACTCATTGAGAAGGAGCGAGCAGGGGAGGGAGTGGAGGAGGAGGTTGGGAAGAGGGGTATAGATGGAGAGAAAGCAAGGGACAGAGGCAGGGGGTGGGTGAATAATGACAGAGAGATGGAGAGGGTGAAAGATGGATTGGTGCAAAGAGGAAGATGAGGAGGAAGAGGAGGAGATAATGAGAAGGAGGGGGTCAGAGACAGAGAGAGGAGAGGCGAAGCAAGGTCTCTGGGGCAAGGATATAGTAGTGAACAAGGCAGAGGAGAGTGATGGAGGGGAGCACTAATTAGACATAGGACCAAAGCCCCTTCTCACTTTACATGGCGGTGGAGGGGAATGGAAGAGAGGAGGAATGGAGATAGATGGGTCGGGCAGCTGCAGCGCCAAGATATGAAAAGGAAATATGTAATCTTCAATATAGAGAGAGCGAGCCGAGTGACGCCAATCTAGCCAACTCAATTAGCTCACGTCTATAAAACAAACTGCTCTTAATCGGCTCTGTCAGACACTCATAGGCAAATGAACTGGCTGCTTCCTGCAGATACTTGGGGGAGAGATAACAGCAAAGATGGAGACACCCCTTCACCACCACTCCACCTTTCATAGCACTTATCTGACGTCCATTCAAGGTGCTTAAAAAGCATGTTTTATCCATTCTTGCCTGCCTTTTTCTGCACAGCATGTTCATTTCATTTACCTCCTACATATTACTCAGATTTCCATCTTTTCCCCCTCCATCACCACATTTATTTATTTATTTATCAGTCTACCACCTTCAAGGTAACCAGTCACAGTGACTAACTAAAATTTTGCCCATTGTTACAACCTCATTCCCTTGAAAGATCATACAAGTGGATTTACATGTACACCATAATACTATATTATAGAAAGTCCCATGTATTCTATCTACTACCTCATGAATTAATCTGCGCTTTAATTGCATTACTCCTCAGTGATAATGTAATACTGACATAAATTTATGCAGACCTGATGATGGAAGCCAATAGATTTCCAGAACTGTAGGAAAAATACTTTAAAGAATCTAATGCTTTTGATTAGAAGGTCACCAATTCAATCCCTAGACTGGCAGGATAAATCTGAGTGGCCCTTGACCAAGGTCCTTGATCTGTAAGCATCCCAGTGGAGCTTCTCAGTGGCTAACAGATCAGATTATAGTTGTGCAACTTCAAGGTGTGAACATATGTGTCCATGTGAACTCGGCCTTCCAAGATAAGAGCAAATTTCTTTCAGTGGAGCCTCTTTGCCTAAATAAAGGTTTGAAACAAATCAAAAGATCAGCAAAAATGCTAAGCATAAATTATTTGTAGTTAAAGAGATAAAACACACCAATATAGTAGTATAGTCACTGTTTCATCACATTTTGTCTAATCTTGCATTTTATTAAGTTTGGCCAGCTTTCTAACACTGCACTTTTTGGTGTATCCATGCACCACACACCACCTCAGCCATATGTCCCCATGCTAACCCTGCCTGCCCCACCGTATTGCAGTCAGTGGCCCCTGATGAGTGTCCTAGCCCAGGCTGACTGTAATTACCAAACAGGAGGAGCAAGTAGGCTAATTAACACGTTAACGAGCAGCAGCCAGGCGACAAGGGCCTACAGCATCGCCGAGCAAGGGTCTGACAACTTCATCCCCCATCTGTCACCGGGCGCACATGCAGACACGCACCTGTGTGTGCGTGAGCATTTGTATGTGTGCTTCTCAGCATACGACAGGGTCCACCCCTTCTGTGCAGAGGAGGAGAATAGAGATGTTGATGAAGAGCAGTGAAGTTAAGTGCCTTTTGTTCATGAGACTGGCGGTACCCTCTGGATGGCCCCTTGTCACTGTGCAGGGGGCCCCTGCCAAGGCAGCGGCATACATCACAGTTGGCATCAGCCAGGTGGTATAGCTCTCTGTGCCAGGACCCATCATGCTGTGCAGTGCCATGCTGACAAGAGGCAGAGCATTTCTTGGATGTGCTTGTCTGTGGTTGGGTTTTGACCAACATGGAGTTTTGAGGGGAAATAATGTTTTTGTGAACATTATTTTATAGTTTGGCTCAAATATTCAATAATAAACTGCATGCAAACATAATTAAAGACTAAAACTGAAATGATGGTTGGCAGCTTCTTAAAGGTTCCATACGAACTTTTTTGCTATCACTATATAGCCAATAATAGCATGAACAGCTTTTTACGTACGAGTCTGGAAGAAATGTTTCAAGTTCAGCATCAGACTTCTGGGGGGGTCACACAGTGGAAACCAATTCAGGTTTTGCTTATATTTCTGACACTTATTTTCTTCTTCTGAAGTTAGCATGCTAACCAGCTATCCCTGGCCTGCCCTGTCTCATAATACCACTTCGAGAGTCACTGTAGTGTCCAGCCTGCCCTCAGTCCAACATGAGAAGACAAGGAAGTAGCGCTTCCCAGAGGGTGTATTCTAACTTCCTGTCTTGTAAACGCAACAATTACTGAAGCTCTTGATAAGTAAACAGCTAGTAATGCCACTGTTGGCTATGTAGCGATAGCAAAATCTTACATATAGCACCTTTACGTCTGGATGATACAATCAGTCAAAAGCATGAAAACAAATGTAAATGCCTTCATGAGGCTGTGGTTATACTGTAGCGCCTGTAGGAAACATAATTCCCACAAGTCATGCTTTGGAGGTAGAGCAGGTTGCCCACTAATCGCAAGGTCAGTGGTTCGATCCCCTGCTCCTCCAGTCTGCGTGCCAAAGTATCCTTGGGCAAGACACTAAACCCCAATTGCCCCCAATGTATCATTGGTGTGTGTGTTAGAGCGCTTTATATGTAGAACAAGCATTGTATAAATGTGTGTGTGAATGAGTGAATGCGACCTGTAATGTAAAGCACTTTGAGTGGTCAGTATGACTAGAAAAGTAAAATGCAGTGTTCATTTACATCACAGAGACCTTTGCAATGGGTACAGCTACTGCATGGCATTTCGGACAGCTTTACCACCATAGTAGTCATGTTATCAGATGCTCAACAGTGGTAGTCGAAGTTAGTCAGTCCACTCAATGGTTAAATAGAATTTTGGTTGCCAGGTGCTAATCCTTGATTTTCTCTGCCAGGCGCAGCCAGCTGGACACTGCCGTAGACCCTGAATTAAAAAGAAAAATTGATTGAATTAAAACTCACCTGTCATTGGCTTGGGAGGCATGTCATTGATGCAGAACAAATGGTATCATCTGAATATTCAAGAATCCAAACAAGTGGCATATGTGGAAAGATTAGGGAATTTTTTTTTTCTTCCAATGACCACAGAGCAATAATGTGAGAGTCAATGCTGGAGAAAAGTTGTGGGTGCAGGAACATGGTGGTGGAGTTTATGTAATTGACTTGACTCGCTCATTTTATCCAATCTTTTTCTATAAACCCAGCTCTTCCTGCCAGGCTGTGCCAGCTGTGTCATACCACGGCCCACTAGGGTTAACCAGCAGCAGCTAATGCGGAACACTGATAACTGACACAGATACAGACAGCTCACCATTACCGTCACATTGCTGGTGTACCATGACAATGAGATGAATGCATCTAGACATGTTCAATTGGACACACAAATACTGGATTCATATCAACAGCATAAATCAGTCTGCTGCACAACAAGACCCAAAGCGACCACATGAGAGTTATTCATACTCACACTCAGGCTTGGATTCTTTTTTCTTTTCTTTTTTTTTTTTTTTGCAGCTCAGACTCGTGTCAGGGTTCATGTTGGTAGTCAGATGATCAGATGATATTATAGCAATGAAGGATAATGGGCAACTTTTTGGTGCATTGCTAATAGCTCATTTAGCATTCTAGGAAAGGCAGCTGGGGTGAAATCAGTGTGGATAACTTAATGGGCTGTACGAACAGTTTTGAGAAAAAATAACCCATCTCCATCGCTTCACGTTGCCAATGTTTCCTCGCCCCTTTGGAAACAAAAGTAGAGGTGAATATTAGACAAAGGTTTGATGTTGTAGCACTGATTTCTGTGAGTGCTGGGTGGATTTAATGGGGCTTACGCAGTGCTTTTTCTGTCCACCCCTTCTCATGTCTCATTCTCCATCCACACTCCAGAGTCCAGGGTGCTGCTCCTCCTCTGTTGTCAAGACAACAGCACACAGTGGCTCTGTCTGAGCGTCCGTTTGTCTGCCTTTCGCCTGTCTGTCTATTTTTATTCGCCTGGTACTTTTCAGATATCCAAGTACTTTGCAGACTGAGAGCAATATTTGGTAGCAGTTTGGCAGCAGCAGTAGCGTGACTGATCACAGAAAGGCTGCGTCTGACTGATAAACTAGTAAATTTGGAGGCTTATGCCGATTCTTATATATGAGCTTCCTCGTTTTTTTTTAAGTTGCAAATATAAACTCAAAGAATGGATTCTTTTTTTCCCATGACCCTGTTGTTGTCTAATCAGCGTCTTATTGTGTCTGTGCCTGGGGTCTGCAGTATCACACTGTCTCAGCAAACAGCACGCTCTCCCCAGTGGCTCAGCTATGCTTCATAACCAATTGGTTTGATTTCCTCTCTGAAGGAATACAAGGCGCATTCCTCCTCCAAGCCCCCCACCCCCCACCCCCAGCCCTCTGAAGTGTGGCGGATAGTCTTTTCACGCAGTGTAGACCCAGCACTCCTCTCATTCATCAGCTTGTGTATTTGCATTTTCAATTAATTGCCAGCGTCACACACGGCGACTCCGAAAAGCAGCCCCAGCTTTGTGTGCGACCCTTAATTGCAATCATTACGCAATGCAAGTAACCCGCCTTTGAGTGTTCAATTGTACACTGGGTTTAATTATGGGAACGGAGTTAAAAGCATTACTCAACAGTCTAATAGAGCAGATACTGGAGCCGTTTTCTCTGAGTCTGAATGAAATGATGGTCGAATGCTGAACTGGTAATTACTCACAGTTGTGGTTACTGATTTGCATAGCTGCATCTTTTCAAAGACGATGTGAGCATATTTGAAAACACAGACACCACTAATATAGTTTAAAAGAATATTCCAACAGTTTAGCAATTAGGCTTATCATGCCTCAGTGAGAGTTAGATGAGATTAATATAAACTACATCACTGTGTATACAGTACAGAGGTAGTCTGGTGAGGGAGGCTAACTGTTTCCTCTGCTTCCAGTCTTTGTGCTAATCTAGGTAAAAATTTCTCAGTATTTACACAAAGATTAATTTAATGTTTATCTCCACATCAGAGATGGTGGTAATTCTTGTAAGGATGGCAAATAAATAGGCTACAGTTTCTTTGAACACATCCTGGGTGTCATATCCATGCTGACACACATACTCACAGGCAGGCAGACAGACACACTCTTATTTATTCATATGCATGCGGACACACTCTCACTCACAAATAGATTTCACTTCTTGCATGTGAGCGGTTAGGAACAAAGAGGCAACGTGATGCAGGGGGATGAAAAAAAAAAAGCAATTATTCTGTGCGGGGCTCTGTACCTGGGGTTAGAGCCTCGCCTCTGGAGTAAATAAGTCACTGCGAGAGTGTGTGCTCACGTCGCAGATCTAAGGAAGACACGCACATACATAAGCATGCGCACACATACGCGCATACTCCCAGGAGCAGGAGCAGGAGCAGGCACACAAATTCAATCTTGCATCTCGCTACAAATGCAGAACACACACATACATGCTCTCACACAGACACACACACACACTCCCCCCATCCTGCATCACACAGATAGCCCCTGCGCTCCAGTAATGAAGCTCTGTGTGTTGCATTCACGCTCGGCCACTGAGCCAATAACACAAAGGCTGCAGCAGAGAACCCCCTCTGCTCCCCAGCTCCCTTTTTCTCTCTATCCCGTCACCCTTTCCTTTTTTACTTCGCATTTCTCCTTCCCTTGCTCCCTCATTCCCACCTTCCAGAGCCCTGATAAGAAATTGTACTGGTGGTGCCATGAAAGAAGCAAGGACAATTTGACTGAGAGAGAGAGAGAGAGAGAAAGAGAGAGATAGAGATAGAACATGTAAGAGAGAGCAAGTCAGGAGAGGGAAGATAGAATGAGCATGTTTGAGGAAAAGAAAGACAGGGAGAAGAGGGAGCAATTGTGTACTTGTCAGCGTACAACCGGAGTCTCTGATATAAATCTTAATATCCTATTTAAGGCTTTTCTTCATCACAGGCCCTGATTTATTAGTAGGGCTTCCCCTCCAATTTATCAAAATAAACTATGAGCTCATGGTCGCGGCCGGCAGGGCAAATTAAAGCAAACAGCAGACTTGGAGGGGGGGGGGCTGGCGAGGACAGGCTTGTCATGGAGGGAGACATATACACACATACATTCATACGTCTCTTTTACTCTTCCTTTCCTCACCTCTCTCCTCTCTCCATCTCCATCAGCAGCTCTGTGACAGGCAAGGCCAGTTACTGTAAATGGCTGAGCTCACCAGGAGCCAGGGGTTTTTAAACCAACAGAGAAAGAGAGAGAGAGAGAAACAGAAAGATGGTGAGAGGGAGAGAAGATGAGGAAGAGATGGAGGGGAGCTGGGGGGTGGCATAGATCTTAGACGCCAGGGAGAGCTTTGTGTAAAAGCTGGATAAATTTGTTTAGGGATCTCCAGTGTATCAGTTGTGAGGAAGTAAAATCTGAAATCCACTCAATTAGTTCTGTGTGTACATTGTAGAAGTGTAGTGTGTGTGTGTGCATTTTTGATGCATTTTAATTGATGTGTGTGTAGATAATGATCGCCTGTTTTCTCTGTCCTAAAGGCTGTATTGTATTTGGTCACTGTATATGAGCGCAGCTTTTGCATTCTCCAAATACATGCTTGATTACATGCCGAGCTCCTGTCAGTGCATGTTTGCTTTGAGAAAGAGAGGTTTGCTCAAGTGTATTTTGATGAAAGTGCCAATTCTTAACTCTAGTATTATTGGTAACGGTGCTAAATGCTCACTGCTGCGGCATTCCTGATCACTACTTCCCAGAGATCACTTGCCACATGTCAGCAGTGTGTCCACTATGGTCACATCCTTCTCTTGTATCCAAAATAAAAGCTCTCATTATGTAAAATGGCTTCTGTCACTGTTACAACATTTCATTATTGATTAATTATTGCATTAACGCAGTGCATGCATTGATACACTGACATGAAAGCAGTGTGTTGCTGTCGTAGTTGATTGAGTTGGATACAGTTTTGTGTGTAAAATCTTAATCTGAGCTAGTAAGTATAGCTATGAAAAAGTGTAGTGGAGTGAAAATTGCAATACTTTACTGTGAAGGTGTGAGTAGAAGTACAAAGTAGCATAAAATGGAAATGCAAGTACTTCATGTTGTACTTAAGCACAGTTGTTAACTGAATGTACTTAGTTGCCTTCCACAACTGTATATCACTATCTGATGACTCGTCTGTACAACAACTGATGAAGTTTACCTCGATGTTATCAGGTGTTAAGCAGGTGTTTAACTTAACTTAAGGCCTCTTGGTTTGTTTGATTCTGAAATAGACCACAGTGATTTGAACACAAAAAAATGGCATGATGCTGCATGTGAGCCACATAAGCTAGCTACTTTAGCTTGTGTTTATGTTTTCCCTAACAAGAATTCTTGTGATTATGCAAAGAGTGAGTGTTGTCAGTCAGAAGTAAAGGAAGTAGCGTGCCATTGTTGCGCTGCTGCAAAACAGCCATTGTAGGTTCCTTCTAATGATGAAAACCCAAACAACGCACGTTTTGCAGAATATCGATACACTGTACAGGTTTTTCCTCTGGGGAGAACAGCCTTTGTGTGTGTGAGTGTGGGTGGGTTGGTATGGGAATTAAATAACAAGCAATGAGAGAGAGCTACAGCAATGAAAGGAGGAGACCTGATGGATGAGGGACGGCTGTAGAGAAGTGATGCAGGAGAGGAGGGTGAGAAATCTAAATGATACACACACTGACAAATGAAGAGAGAGAGGGAAAGCATGGAAGCAAGAGTCTTACAAATGCATGGAGGGATGAAGGGAATAGAGAGATCTAAGGTGAGATCAGGCTTTTCATTGGGGGGGGGGAGAAACAGGAAAGGATTGATTGTGTTTCTCTTCTCTTGCAGGAGGGAACGGTACTAAATACACTTGAACTGAATGAATTGGGGAAATGTCCACTCTGGTTTTTTTTTTTTTTTGTCAATATTTATAGCTCTTGTAGGATCAATCATCTGTAATTTTCCTCCTTGTGGGACAGTTGTGATTTCATCAGCCATGATTTCCCTGTGGGCGAAACGCAGAATCGACTCAACCCGCCGGTCAATCAGCCATGAGGTAACTGATCACCATCCAATAGTGAAAAGGCCAGATGAGGTCATTGACCTTGTCACTCTTGACCTTGCTCCTCTGACCCCTGGGTCTGGTCTGGCAGGAGTCTGGCGTAGGGACGCCGCTTTAATCAATAGCGGCGGCAGCGTGTAATATAACAGGGGCTCCCATGGGAGGATCCCAAACAAACCATCAGTGTCCTGAATGGCTAGGCTGACTGTTAGTCAACCTGTCTCGCACATGTACAGTGTTATGCTACTCACAAGCTTGTATGTTTCTTTAAAAACAAAAAAAAAAGGCGGAAACTATGCCTTTGTGTAAAGTTGACAGATGGATAAGTGACTCTGGGTTTATTTGGACTTGTGTGTTTAGCGACGCGCACACATAGTGACTGAAAACACTGACTGTGTGCTTGGCTCACTGTGGCAAATCACAGCATACTTTTTTTTTCTCCTGTGCACCCCCCTCGCTCCTATCAAATTACTGTTTCTAGGCAGATCTGTTTTCACACAGCCACTCTTTTTCCCTCTCTCCTCTGTCTTTCCACCGAAATAAGCAGTTCAGCTCATTTTCTCTCCCTCTATTCTCCTGATCAAACCTGGGGCCCAACCTTCCATCCCATCCTTCTCTTTCTCTCTGACCATCTCTCCATTCATCTTTCTTTTTATCTCTGTCTCATCGAGGTCCCCGGTGGGAGCAGAGAGGTGACAGGCGTGTGTCTGCCTGGCCCTGCTGTCTGCCTTTCTAATGAGCTTGGAACACAGGGGGTCAGCCTATTATGGAGATGAGCAGATCCAGGCAGGCCAAAAGGTGATGGACCTCGCTAATAGGGGCCCTCTTCGTTCCCTACTACTTCTCCTCTCCTTTCCCCTTTTCTCCTCTCCTAGATCCTCCTTCCCTCCATTCTATCAATTTTATGAGTCTATCAGCCTGTCCTGCAAGGTCTCTATTGAAGGGGCTCGTGCTAAACAGGAGCTGCGGCCTCCTGCGCGTCTTTCTCTTCCTCCTCCTCATCCGTCTTTCTTTTTCCCTTCATCTTTTCATCCTGGAGGTTGTTTGAAGTTTCTCTCCCCGGTTGGTCAGTCGGTTCAATCATCTCTCTCAGCCCAGGGCCACCTCTGTTTGTCTGCTCAGCCTCAGTGGGGTCCCTTTGTAGCCAGGCCCTGTGCTGGAGCTTACTACTGCTTCTTCCAGTAGAGAAGTGTGTGCGTCTGCACGCATGCACGTGTGTGTGTGTACTGTATTTCTTCAGTCGTATGTAGTCCTCCCTCCCCCCTCCTTCGCCTTCTTCTGTGGCCGGGCCTCAGTCAATCAGGTTGGCTTTGACGTGCAGCCAGAACTTGGCTACACAGGGACGACAGAAGACAGGGACACTATGTTTTCTCTGCTTTATAGATTTGTGTTTGAAGCAGGTTGAGACACATACACACACATGCACACACACAAAGAAGCACTTTTTTTTATAAATAATAAATTTTCTGATACACATTCACCACTCCTGTCTCCTCTCCGTCTTCATATTTTTTTTATTTTACTACGCAGTCTAGTTTATTTCTCATGGGGACAAGATGGTGAATTAACCTCGGGTAAATACGTACCTGTGACTGTTTAATATTGAGTTGTAGCCTTGATGAATCCGTAGGGGTGTGTTCAATAGCCCCGCTGCAATGTGAAACAGCGGGGTCACCCTCATTGGGTAGCAGCTCATTAAAAAGTAAAAAAAGGCTCAGGAACCTGCCTCGTTAGCGCTTTCTTCAACATTTGATCTTCCCAGGTCCTGGGGATGTATTCTATTTTACTGTTTGCCAGTCAAAAGCTCACCGGGTGCTTTTGGTTGCTAGGTCAAATGGAATGATTAAACAGGAAGCGATTCATTGGTCAGATCAGGTGATATGCAGATTAGAGCTGCCGTGCTGTGCCAATGCCTGGCAAAGAGAATGCTCCAACACCACATGCCGGGAATATTCTGAGATGGTTGTTGCTAGGGGAAATTTGGGGGTTGGGGGGGGGGGGCGACTATGATCTGTAAGGAATACACCTGTATCTCTTTCAGTGGGCTTTGTGTGTTGCTTCATACTTGCCAGTTTTTTGGAAAATTTGATATTCCTGAAGATTTTTTTTTTTTCCAAATCCAATGAAAAACCCTACGCTCAGTCAGGCTGCATATTAGACCAGAAAACTACTCTACAATGAAATGATCAGTATTTGAGAATATTAATAATTAATAACAGTGACTAAAGGGATGTAAGCACTTCTGAGGCCATTCAAGTGTCAAATCAAATCACACACACCTCGGCTAGTTCAAATATTTGAGCCAATTTATTGAAATTTTATTAATAAAATGCTCCAGGCTCCTGTAATTATCTGATTGCCCGTGCCTGAGGTTTCCGCCTCCGAGGGATATTTAGTGTCGTAGCTGAACTCGCAGTGAGAGGTGGTCCTGATGATTAGCCCCTGTTAGCGTTAGGTCTCATCCACTTCTCTGTGTTATCCCGTAGCATTAGTCTAATGGCCCAGGAAACACAGATAATGATTCTCAGCGCAGATTAGCATCTGCCGCTCCTGCCTCTGCTCCTGCCACTGGTGCTGCTAGACAGAGCACACACAAACACATGCACACATACATTGTACATGTGGGCACTTGCAGACAGAGACTGTGCATTAGCACATAATCACGCATACACATAGGCGCACAAATCGTACAAATGGAGGCTGCAGAGCAAATTACATGCATGGTTTAGCAAAGGATCCTGGAGATTAAAAACAAACAATGCTTCTGTCAACCTTTCCATCCATCCTTCTTGCTCTGTCTTTCATGGTCTCTTCTTCACTGCTCTTGAACACTAAAACACCCCTTCATCTTAAAGTAAAAGTAAATTTTCCAAAGGTTACACCAGTATCTAAAATTATGTATCAAAGGAATAAGAAAAATCTGTTGAATTTGAAATGAAACTCCCTTATTCTATCACTAAAATGCTAAACACACATCCTAGACTTCCTCTAAACTGATGGCCATTGGCAGTGCTGCTGCTGCTGTGAATGTGAGCGACGCAGTGAGCCGTTAAGACGCTAGTAGAAAGCCCAAAACTGCGGTGTGCGGTTGTGTGAGTGAGTGCTCAGAGGAGGCCCAAGGCTTCCTCTGTGATGTGTTTTCTGAAGAGGGAGTCGTGCGCAGCTTGCAATGTTTTTTCCCTGCCACTGTATGTGCATAAATGTTTACAGTGGTATGGGCGAACACAACGTGTGCATCTACCTTGTGCATGTATGCATGAACGTGCAGGCGTCTGTGTGTGCTTGTGGTGATCCCTCCTGCAGGGCAGCTGAGTGGGCTGGAGAGAGGAGGCTTTCTCTGTGCCGTCTGAAGTCTAGCCGTCTATAAAGAGGCCTCTTCACGTGCGGCGCGCTGGTGATAGATAGTCACTTATGCTGCAGCTGACATCCAATCTGGCATCAGCGATTATAAAGCCCTCACCTCTTGATGTGTCCCTCTGTAGCCATCGGACCCCCTCTGCTCAAACACAAAAATCCCATTTTGTGTCACGGGGCAGCGAAATTAGGTTGTGTCTGGGTGTATGTGTTTGTTTTTTTTGGTGTGTCTCAGGGGTCGTATGATATGAGTGTGTCTGCATGCGTGAGAGCGGATGACACAGAGTCCACAGGCTGAATGCATATGTGCCATTGTTCATCTTTTCAACATGTCTTTTTGAAATGGTTCGAATGATTTATTTTTTCTAATCCAGTTTGAACTAAATGATGATAATTCTGAGGCAAGAAAGTGGCCCTGCTGTGCCCCTTAACTATTTTCACAGCAAGACATCGACTGGTTTGGCAGGTGGTTTCTCTCTGTTTCAGTTTCCAGACCAAACAAAGTCCCCTTATTCAGGTTTTATTCTCTATTCCCTTTTTACGCATACCCCTCTGTCTGTGACCACATTCCTCCATCAATCCTTTTCTCTTCTCTCTACAGTTATTTTTTCTCACCTGACCTTTACCCATAGCTTCTTGATCATAACTATCCCTCTGTGTGACAAAACCTGCTGCTGTGATCAAGACAAGATCAAGACACATGCACACACTGGGTTGGCATTCACCAGGGAACTGTAAGCCCAGCATGGACACTCCTTTGAGACAACTACACAGAAATACATACTGGCTGTGTGATTAGACAGTACCACAGGGTGCTGTGTGCCTGTACGTATCAGAGTGTGTGAGCGTATGTGTTTGATATGGTGCCTTTTGTGTGTGAGAATAAGAAGCCTGTATCTTCTGTGTTTTTGTGTTAGCCCCTTGCAGCACTGATCTCACTTGTTCCTGAGGGAGTGCGGTGCACCTTTTAATAAGCTTTTACTCCCACAGAACAAATAGTTCCAGCATGAGCTGTTACACAAGAACACAAGTTCAAAATCACCATAGCCTGGCCCCGTGCCATCTTGAACTTGGCATGTGTGACTCGCTAGCCGTTGTGTGTGTCTATGTGCATGTGTAGCAAAAATCATTGCTACACTTTGAGCTCTATGGTAGTTTACTTCCTATATTAATATGTATCTAAACTTTCTCACTAAGCTGCACTAATCAATCAATCACTGTGTTTTGTATCACAGGGCAACCCTGTCTCTTAGTTATTACATTGACATGCTACTATTCATACAGTATACCATTTTACCCAGCAGTGTTGTGGTGGCAACAAAACTTCTGGCTGCATTATGTCTAGTAATGTGTTTTTTTCCCCCTTCTTTTGAAAGAATGAAGTGCTACATTTATCAACAGCAGCAGAGTTACCAAGAAGTGTTTGGGGTAGATGGTGAGTGTACATAGTCCTCGACTAAGACCAAGGTTCGCATCTACAGTCCTGTCTGTGGTTACGTTTAGGCAACAAAAGCCCTTTGCTTAAGGTTATAGGGAGAGAGCATGATTCACAGTGGTGGAAAAAAGTTTTCGGACACCCCATGCATTTGTGAAATATTGCATTAAGAATCACTCTTAGGTCTTCAAGGAAGTGCAGATGCAGTCCTTCAGCAGTTGGATACACTCTGCAGAAATACAGATGAAGCAACATCTTGGAAGACAAACCAAGATCTGGGCATCCAAGGGTCTCTTCAGCAAGAAATGACCGCATCCTGATCCGCATGTGCAGGGAAGACCGCCGAATGACATCACAGGAGCTTCAGCATCAGTGGTCAAACCAAACTGGTGTCCAGTGTTCCACCTGCACTGCACGTGGCTGACTTTTAGATCATGGCTTAAGGTCCTCCAAAGCTGATCAAGAAGCCCCTGATCAATGAGAGGCTAGCCCAGTGTTGTTGGGCCCAAGCACACATGAACTGGACAGCCAGGAACTGGAAAAAGATTCTGTGGGTAGATGAGTCCAGTTTCCAGCTTTATCCTCCTCCTGATAATGTGAGGGTACGCAGAAGGCCAGGCGAAGCATTATCTCCAGTACCTACTGTCAAGCATGGTGGAGGCAGTATCATGGTTTGGGGATGCGTGAGTGCTGCTGGTGTTGGTCATTTCACTGTCTGTGATGGCACATTGAGCTCTGCCAAGTATTGTGCCATTCTCGAAACCCACATGCTCCCTTCTGCACGTGCACTGTTGCGTCGAGGTCAAAACTGGATGTTTCAACAAGATAATGCTTGTTGCCACATATCCAGGGCCAGTAGAACCTGACTGCAGGAGCACTGTATCCAGTGACATGAGCCCCATTGAAAATCTGTGGTGGATTATCAAAAGGTCTGTTTCAAAGCGTAAACCAAAGAATTTAGAAGAATTAAAAGCAGTAATTCAAGAAGAATGGGACAAGATTACCCCTCAACAGTTGAAAGGCTTGTGGGGAACGTGCCAGCCAGGATTAGAGCTCTACTATGGCAGGACTACTAAATATTCATTTGATGATGTGATGGTTTATTTATTTTTTGTTCAGTTTTGAACACATTCTCTGTTATTGACTTTGATGCTGACAATGTGGAGAACTGACAAATTGAAACTGTCAAGAATTTAGTTTTTCTTGTAAACAATAAACAAAAAAATATAATTTGTATTTGTTTGTGTCTGTCTAATGCAGCCACACCTTTTGAAACACAAAAAAGATTTTTCCCAAAATATTTCATGATAATAATTGAGATTGTGTAAAATTTTAAGGGTGTCCGGAAACCTTTTTTCCACCACTGTATGTTGACGTCTGAAGTCACTATGAACTTTTTCTGGGATAATCCAGACCACAATCTTTCCCCAGAATCTCAACCAACCATGATATTTCCTTCAAAACATATTTAGTGTTCCAAATTAATTGTATGTAAACCTAATTCTAGGAGACAGGGTTGCATAAGGAGGCTTTCTGGCCCACAGTGCTACTCTCTTCTACCTCATCTCTAGCCACTGTACGCTACCCACTCAGAACCAAATGACGAAGTGACTAGATGAACACAGTGGAACATTTAGCAGCTAAAGAAACATTAAGTCTTGAGATATCTTTCTCAAGTGCTGCTGATTTAACCAAAACAGAGCCTACACTGGTCTTATAGTCATCAGATTTCAATATAACTGGCTTCAAATGTTGCAAATGTTTCTATGTGTCTGCTGGATTCGTAATAGGGAAGTGTTTTCCAACACTTAAACCAAAATATTAAGGAACTTCCAAGTGTCCCCCTCTCTGCCACAAAGACCAGGAATGAGGACAGATTACACGTACATACACTAAGTCTCCTGGCAAGTCAAGACTTCAGACTTATCAAATCAGATTTTCTCTTTGAGCTCTGATTACAGCATACAAGAAACAGACACATCCGTGCCACATAATACTCTACCAGCTCCAAAATACATCCTGTCACAAAGCTGATATGATTGCTAATGGAGGAACTTCATGTCATTTCAGCAGAAGTATGAAAATGGCTTTTCAAATACCACACCTCCACTTTCTCCATTAAAGAATCCTCGCCTTCTCTACTTTTCCTATTTCATGTGGTATTTTCAAGACTCACCTCAGAAGAAAATGCCAAGAAGACAAAAAAGTCAAAGCCGGGATATTGTGTGCTTAAGCAGCTGGTGATAATGATGCTGCATTGAGTCACTAATGGATTTTTGAAATAGCTCTTGTCTGCCAAGAAACAGCTTGACCCCTCTTTCATTGTGCTTCACCAGAGGAAGGAAACAGGCAAAGTGTGTGGTGCATTCTTTCACATTTCCTCACCACACTGTCTGTATCATTGGGATGATTACACAAAGAATTCAGAGGGAAAAAGTCTAAAAAAGAAAAGACTTTAACAACACTAGAAATATAGTTAGAATTTTGAAATTATTGTAAGTCTTATTTGGTTGTTTTGTCACCTGGCCTTAAATTCTTTACTACATTCATTTTCAGTTCCATTTGAGGCATGGGTGACATGGGTGTCTCCTGGAATCTGTGCAATTTACACTTCACATGGATAGTGGTATCTCTGTCCATTGCAGAAAAACATCCATAAATCCACTTAGAAATCATAGAAAAAAGATCTTCATAATCATCATAGTATTGGAGTTTGCGAAAGGCATGAACACATCCCTAACCGCCACGGTTCATTTTGTTGTAATCTATGGTTTTAAGTGTCAGAAAATTGCAGAAAATTCTGAAATTGTCTTTTCAAGGGATTGCAGTAGTTGTGATGAACTGTTAATTATGAAAATATACAAGTGCAGTTTTTAACGTGCAAGTTGCTGGAGCACCAGAAGATAACACTTGTGCACTCAAGCCCGTACATGCACAGACACAGTCACTCTCTCTGGCACATTCACACACACAAACGGTACGTATTGTCGGGACAATAGCGCTGATTAATAAAATTGGACGCTGACAGTGAAGAGCTCGACAAGGATCCCACATCCTTGACTAAATGCATTCTCTTCTTCTATCACTTATCATTGTATCTGCCTCAAGAGCTTTACCCTTCCTTTTTAGATGGAGGATGTAAGACAAGAAGACTAGTAACAAGGACAAATGGGTAGTTGACAAGTGAGTGGTAATGTTTTTTTGATGAGTTTTGTGTTGTGTGTGTGTGTGTGTGTGTGTGTGTGTGTGTGTGGATAGCGTGTTTTGAATTTGTCATTCTGAGTAAAATGTTCTTGAGGAAAAAAAGAAAACTGAAGAGCCTAAAGTTTTGAAATAACAGCATAAATTATTGCAATTCTATCCCCAGTAAAGCAGGGACTTTTATCTTACAATGCCTTTCTAAAAGCTACTTTCAACTCATCTTAATCCATCTAATGTGTAATCACTATTAAATACACAATGCCCGTCAATACAACATTTTCTGAAACATGACTCATCACGTTGCACGACTTCATCAGTGTGTGCCTTCACATCATAATTGCTGAGACAAGAGATGTATGCGTTTGGTATTTAATGTCAGACGGCCTGTTGTTTTTGTCCCCTGTGGATGATTCCTGCCTTTTTAATTAAAGCCTTGGATTATAATTGGTGTCGCAAGTCTTGCAAACACTTAGTGTTTATGTGAGTAATCAGAAGAAGTAGTTACGACACCACAATCACTGTAGGACTGAGTAAATCTTTCTGCAAAGATCATAATGCACATGGGAGCCATTTTTCGTTTTCACTAATAAAGATCACAGCCTTTTAAAACTGCTAATCATGGATATCGTGGCTTAAAGCCTTTTGCATGTATTCACTGCATAGTGCTGCATATATCCTTTGGTGTTCATCTTTTTGTTTTCTACTATAATTTTTCAAAAGCTATAAGTTTTGAATAAAAATACATACTGGAATCAGTTTTTAAAATACCATATGCTGCACAAACACACTGTAGCTGAAATGTTTATTGATTTGGTGATTATTCTGAGGGATGCATAATGCATATGCAGCGGCTTATTTGTGCTCTCTCTGATTATTTTTTTTTTCAATTCTCTTGCTATTACAGCATTTTCTGACCTCAGTGTCTTTAAACAGTGTATTTAAACAAATGAGCTCTCCAGAAAGAAAAAAGAAAAAAAGGCTTATGCATATTCCATCTGTGTAGTCCATTACGAACAAATTGTCAAGGACTAATTTTCAGTGGGATAATACAGAGGGGGGGAAAAAAGCCTTTTGTCAAGACTTTTGTTAAGACTAATGAATACAGAAAAGTTACTGTCACTCTGCTGGGTGGAAGCAGCTCAGCAAGTTGTCTCTTTTGTCTTTATATTTTTATCCCGCAGTGTGATGCTAAAATGGACCAGGTTCACTTAAAACAACTTCACATCCCGGTTACATCAGTCTCCTAATTGTTACAGTAAAAAAAAAAAAAAAAAAACCTAATGTGGGTGAAAATGATCAAAATGATTGTGTGTCTATTTGTCTGTGTGTGTGTGTGTGTGTGTGTGTGTGTTTTTGGGATACAGTATGGTCTTATGGGCACCAAAGCCCTCTCAGCTCTATGGTCTGTGAAATTGGGCTGCCCCATAAGGACCTCATCATCACACCACCTCAGCTGTGTAAACAATCACACACACACACACAAATGGGTACACATGCAAAAAAAAAAAACAAAAACAAACTCACACACACATACATATGTACAGTCACACACACAGAAACAGACACACACAGACCACACAGGGAGAGGGATGCTCCATATTTTCACTGTCCCTCTCTCTCTCCTCTCCCTCTCCCTCTCCTTCCTTCTCATTCCTGTGATCACACACCAATTTTCAGGCCATCACAGCGGTGATAAAAAGACACAGGGTGCAGGAAGCAAGTCTCCCTAATGCGCTCTCCCCTCAGCGGGGTGCACCATCTTCCCACATGCCTTCCCTTACCTGCGTTCCCCCCGTCCCCCTCCGCTCCTCTTCCCCTTTAGGCCCGGCTAGATACATCCACACTAATTGGATTAGCCGTGACAGTAATGCACTACCGGGTCCCAGTAGCACAAACACACACTAATAAATTGCGCGGGAGAGAATTAGCGGTTTTCGCTATCATTTACGAGATTAAAAGAGATTATGAGTGGCAGAATTAAGTAAGTGTGAGAGCCTCTTGACGAGAGGAGGAGAAGGTTTCTGACCTTGGAGCTGTGGACCGGCACCATGCCTGGACAGTCAGACACAGTAATTAGCCTGCAGACTAAGTAGCACACCAGCAGACAGGCTAATAATAGTGTCATTGCTATTAATAATGAGAGTGATAACGGCGCTCGTAATTATGACAGTCATAATCATAATGATGTAAATCATGTTCCGAGTTAGCACTTTAATCGTTGTGCATGCGAGTGTGTGTGTGTATGTGTGTGTGTGTGTTAGGAATAACATGAAGGTGATAGATTAATTTGAGGGTGTGTTTATGATTTAATGTCATTAGAGCCCTGTGTGTATCCATTGGATTATCATTTATGTAACACTGCTTCGTTGTGAGAGTTATTGTTGTCTGTCTTAGCATTGTCTGGCTATCTATCTATTGCTCACTATTACTCATGTTTATATAAAAGTAGGTCTCTGTTACTCTCATTCTTTTTTAAACACTCTCTCGCACACACCCCGAAACACAATGCTAAAGCTCATTCAGGCTCTCAGGACAAAAACATACACATATATACATGGAAGCCACGTGACGGCTTCTCACTTTTATTGCATCTCCTCATGTAGCCCTCATCAGCTCACTTATTATTTTCATCAGGCATCAGTAACCCTCTGTTCCCAGTTCCTCTGCTGAGGTTAGAGAACAAGCCGTTCCTGATTCTGCTACTTTATTTTGCTCACATCCAGCCAATTTCTTTTTTTCTTTTTTTTTAAACTGGTACCAGTCGACCTTTTCCCAGTGCCTCTCCTCCTTGCTTCCCCTTGACCTTTTGCTGGTTGCCATCTCTGCTTTGTCCTTTTGTTTCGCCCCCGAGGTAATATCTCACATTTGGGTTGGGTGATTTATTTACTACCTTCCTTAGCACTGGGCACTGGCATGGGTGCACACACACACGCACACACACATCACAAGTGCGTTTTGCTTCTTTCTGTCAGTCTCTCTTTCTTTCATTGCTTTTTCCTCAAAGGTGCATAATGACACACACGCACACACTTCAGGGTGTGTGAACAGAACCAACTTTTATGTAGCCAGTCATAAAAATGTAGTGTCTCTCCTCAGTAAAATCACAGAAAAGCATGGGCTCATTACTTCAAACTGCAAGAATATTTTGTAAGAATTTAGTTCCCTCACGTCCACTTACAGAAAATCCACAGAATTAGTCCAACTTCTGCTGTGGAGTACTATAATCCTGCAGCATACGTGTGAGGTGAAGGGAGTTTTACAATTGTTAGGATTTTATGTGTAACGACCCACTAACTAAGTGACTCCTTCCAATTTCACCTTCTTCAACTCTATTTCCCCTCTTAATCTGGTGACTCACGCCTCTGTTTTGACTGACTGTCAGTCAGCCTAAGTAGCGTATGATTGAGGTTTATTGCAGCAGATTTGGGAATCCTCTGTTCGTATTTGCCGGAGGCTTTCTCTCTGCTGCTCTGTGTTGAGCTGAATTCATTACTAGGCACGAGCTTGGTAAATTTCTGCTGTAGGTGGCAGCATCTCTCATACAGTAGCTACTGCTCTGCCAAAGTTAAAGTTTGCCTCAGGGGCACGGTTCAATGTGAGGCTTTCTTTACTTTGATTTTCTGAGAGCAGATTTTCTCTGCTGTTGACCCAGACCCACTCACTATCATAGATATCTCACATTAAACATCAGTCCTCCATCAAGGGACTGCACAAATACTACTGAATATGCTTAGTACAACATTTTAATTTAACAAATAACTGGACTGCCAGAACAAATTCTTAAATCTCCTGATGATACTTAATAAAGAAAGTCTAAATATGCCAAAAATATATTCTCCAAGGGGAGGATTAGTTGTAATGCAAAAGCACATTGAAAACTGTCTTCAGAAGCTAAAGCCTACATGGATTAAATTATAATTTTAAAGATTTATTCACAGGTTAACCAAAGTGTAATTTTCCTATCTGGGACACCTGAAAAGGTAGAAGTATCCCACCCACAAGAAAAAAGACAAAGCAAATGTGTGTGTATGTACATATATATATATATATATGTGTGTGTGTGTGTGTGTGTGTGTGTGTGTGTCCTTAAAACCCCAGTGATTTTATTCTTGGGGGAATTAAGTTGACTCCAGTAACATGATGATTCTCAAGTGGACAGAGGAAAGAACAGAAAAATAATTTAAAAATGACTTCTCTGGGCACTTCAGCCTATAAACTATTTTTATTGTTGTTATTATAATTATATACTTCTTTAATTCACCATCTCTTGCTGAAAACTGTCACTGTGGAACCAAAGGGAAAATAAATGCTAATTTGGACCTGGGGTCTAAAATCTGAAGAGCTCAAAACAACTTATAATTCATTTACTCACAAAGGAGCCACTGATAAATTTGTTCAAGCATTCAGATAATCGTCTCAGTCAGGCTGTGTGACCAAGCAGAATGTCTGCATTATCCGTACTACAATACCCATAAGCCCTAGGGTTTACACTGTCAGCCAACCAATTAACTCCAAATGCTCCTGTCAGCCAATTATGCTGAAATAATGATACTTTGGAATCCCCCAACCACTGGCACACACATAAACACTCACACACATGCACAGATGACACCTTACTTCACCAGCATGATGGCTACTTTGGATTTGTGTGTGTGTGTGTGTGTGTGTGTGTGTGTGTGTGTGTGTGTGTATGTGTGTGTGATGATGATGATGAAATAGCCATCTGCCACGGGCAGGCGTGTGTGAATCCCAAATGAAGACGAGTGGCTGGCTTCAAACAGCAGCAGCCTGTAAAATTGTAAATGAACGGGGAGCATTTATGCCTTGGGGCAACCCAATGTATACCTATACCTACACAGCGCCGGCACCTCTCACACTCCCTCAGATAAAGAAACGCCAGTCAATTACTCCCTTCTCCTCAATTTAATCCTTTTTTGTCCCTTTTCTTCTTCCTTCCCATTAGATTTTATTCCTCCTCTCTTTGAAGATGATACCATCGGAAGTGGGTCAACAGAGAGCAATGTCAGCTGTTTGCTGATATTTGTAGAGTGAGAGTGTGATGTGTGGTGTGTATTGTGTGTGTGTGTGTGTGTGTGTGCGCGCGCGTGTGTGTTTTAGAGAACAAGAGAGAGAAATTTACGTTGTGTTTGATGTGAGTAAGCCTAGCACTGTGTTCATTAAGGTGCTCTCAGGGTCTTGCGTACTCATGATCAAATGATTTGATGATAACAGTCCAGCCCTAATAGTTGATGGCAATTTATGCTCTTACCGACCATTTGTGTCTATTAGAGGTACTCCATAAAACTGAAGATATACAACTGAAGTCAAATTTAACTTTTTTTCCCTTTGCAAATGAAACCTTTGATTTCAATGAAATTGTTCCCTTAAAGATACTTCAGCAGATTTCTTTCTTTTTTTTTTTTCATCTACTGGGGAGAAATGATATAGTTGAGGCACCCAACTAAAGTTCCACCTTGTACTACAAAAGATATTTTGGCATGGAAATGAATCTTAAGATGAAATATGCTTATAATTGCTGCAAATGTTAATCTATTTCCAAAACCCTGATGTTGCTAATGTAGTCACTTTAGAGTTGCGTTTTGGAGTGAATATTATCATTTGTCCTGGAGGTCACCCTCAAATTTTTGCTGCTGACAGCAACCATGGATTTCAATTAAGAAAGTGCATAACATGCCAACAATCCAAATGGATACGTCAACTTTTTTGGTAAATGTAAAACAAAAAGGTTTATACTTAACAGAAGAGATCAGAGGATGCATCAAAGTCAAAGGCAAATGCAGTAGAGACCACAAATATTTGTGTGAGACTGCATAGCTACAGTTTGACAGCAAAGGTGAGATGTCTCCCCTCAGAGCTTATCAGTGTCAATCACAGTCAGACTGCATGTGTAGGCCCCGTTATAACTGTCATATCTATGTGTGCATGTCTGCATTTGTGTGTGTGTGTGTGCGTGCATATACAGTATGTGCTCATGTATGTGCGATAACACTGCTATAGGAGTGCTTGTGCGTACAGTATATGTATGTGTGTTTTCACATCAGGTGCGCAAGTGCATCTTGTGTATCTGTGTGTTTATGTGTGTGTGTGACTGCACATGCGTGAGTGTAGACAAGTCCCACATGAGACCCCTCAGACACAAAGGGGGTAATATATGTATAGAAGGGCCTCTGTGTCCCAGTCTTATGGAAATACAGTCTAGCTCACTGTCTCCATGCTCCCCGGTAATGCCTGCTGCTAAACCCCAAATGGACCATTATGTGTTTGCAGAGTGGGAGGGTCAAGAGACCTCCGATGGAAATTGGAATGGGGGTAGGGACACATTAATTCAACTTAGGTCTAGTGATACACACTCAAATAGGATACGCTCATTTCGTGAAGCACACACATATACACACCTAGAAGATGCATACATTCACCTAAAAAGGCTAAATATGCACACATACAAATAAGGTGGACACATATGCGGCACACTGGATATGCATGCATGATTAACTGCTCTGGATTTAAATATATATACACAAGCAGGAACCTGCACACACATACACACACACGCACTTATCTCAGACTCCAAAGCTCATGGTGGACCTAACTCGGTCCCATAATCTACACTGGCCACATGCTTTAGGAGATCAATGCAGCGATTACACCAGAATGTCTCTGGCTCTGTAGAACGTCCTGCTCCCCCCTCCACCCCCCACCCCACGCACCACTACCACCACCACTCTCCCCCCCCTCCACCTTCGCTCTGCTCTCCTCTCGCCTGTGCGACCTTATCTCCCAGGCTTAATCAAATTGCCAGTTAGAGGTAGAAGCTGGTGCTGAAGGTTGGGGATAGGAGATAGCCTGGGAGAGTGAGAGAGGGGGAGAGAGAGAGAGAGAGAGAAAGAGAGAAATAATGAACACAACCGTGCAGCTCGGCTCTGCTTCAGAAAGGGAAAGGTGTTATAATAGATGTGGACAGACGTTCTCTGTCAGCAGCCAGTGCTCAGTTCAGCCTCTCATCTCCTGCATTAACACCCTCTCACCATCCCTTCCCTTGGCCCCCTCATCTTCCTCCTCCTCCGCCCCCCTCCTTCAACAGTCCTCTGTAACCTCTTGCTATCTTTGGCCCATCAAACCTCTTCCTCCCTCTCCCCATCTCTCTCCATCCTTGTCCCTGTCTCTCTCCATCTCCCTCTTGTTGCAGTCTGACACCCACCACACCTCTTTCTGTTTTGGTTTTCTTCCCACCTATCCTTCACTCCCTCTTCCTCCTTTCCCCTCATTCCCCCCTTCCCTCATTCCTGCTCTTTCTCTCTGCAGCAGTCTCTCACTCAGATCTACATATCTTCAGCAGTAATTGACATTTTCCATTTGCCAGCCTCTTTTCCTATCGGCTGCCAGCCAGCGTCACCAAGGCAACAGCAATAGGCCCCTGTGCTTGGAGAGAGAGAGAGAGAGAGAGACATGGGGCGAGGAGGGGAAGGGAGGGTTTAGGTCTGCCTCTGCACTGGCTTCTCCTCTCCCCTGACACACACACACACAGACACACACACACACAAACACACACCACTTCTTTGACCTGACAGGACCCTCGGCAGCCCACTTAGGGAATAGTTAATAAGCAAAAAATAATCATGAAGGTGGCGTTCAATAAGGGCATTTAAGCTAATTTAAGGAATTAATGAGCATTTTATGATCCCCCAGGGCAGAAAGGGTTGGCGAGAATGGCCATGTGCTCTATGTACACACATATAATCCTTCAATATGTTGTGTCCATATGGATTATAATACATAGAGAGCTATTAAATATAATAGGCATTTCAAGTCTTTGTTGGAAACATAAGAGCAGTGTAGCTGGTTGATGTACACTCTGCAGTACGTTCAGATGGACAGATGGTATATCGGGTATTTATCTTTGATCTGTCTGAGGCTCTGTTCCTCTGTTCATCTTTCTGTCTCCTTTTTTCATCTAAGTTCGCATGTGTACCACTCTCTTTCTCTCTCTCTCTCTCTGTTTCTCCTAAAAATGTGAAGTAACTAATGTCCCCCTTAGTGTGATTTTAATTACCCCAGTGCATCTGAAAGGCAACTTTGTCAGCCGGATAACCAGGCAGGGCTTCAGTCTGCTTCCCTCCAGCCACATTCCAACTTCAGTCACTTTAAAGTAAAGAACATGATGCATTGGTTTCATTTTATAGTAATGTAGATGAACAGCTCTCTTGTACCACAGTTTTTTTCCTGTAGTTATTTTATTCATGAGATTCAGCTGTTTTGTCTGTATTACATTTTTTATAGCTGCCTGGTCTTTACATGCCGCTGCCGATGGAGATGCCCAATATCATCTGCTGCTGGGGTGAACGCTGGCAGATTAGAAAAAATTAAAATGAAAACTATGGGTGACAAAGGAGCAAAGGTAGAGTCAAAAGTTTGGCTTAATTGATGACAAAGTTGTCAGTTTACGATGCTCCCAAAATTCCTGCCCTTCCTGTCTCTTTTTCCTAATGATCTGCCAGCCATTAATGCCAACCAGTTTTCAAGTCGCACTGAAAGTGAAGGCAGACAACCCAGAGGAAAGATGAAGATCAATGTGAGCAGTGTGGGATTAAACGTGCTATTGTACATTTGTATTTTTGTGAGCGTGTGTGACACAGTGTGCTGTCACCTCGCAGTGTGTCCTGGGGCAGAGTAATGAGACAGCACAGTGGAGAGATCTGTCACCGTTCTCTGTCGTTCAATAGTTTTTCTTTTCTTTTACTCATTATTTTGTTTTCTCTCTTTTTAAGTTCACTTTAGATTAATCCTAGGGTTACAGAGAAGAAAGGAGGTTCTCAGTCATGGCTATAGAGTATTATGAGAACTGTGTTTTCTGCGTTCCAATATGGCACCCACACATAAAAGTTTTTCATATCGTGCATATGCCAAAAAGCGTTTTTCTCCTCCGGGGTTTGCCTCCACATTGTGTGGTCCGCTACACATGGGCATTAGTGTCTCTCACCGTGGCCCTGCCAGTTTTACAAATATTAAATTCCCATGGTTTAACAAATCAGAGCAGACAGAGTAATAACTGGCTTTGTGTGCTGTGTCTTTTTTAATGACAACCTATGGAAAAAAAATGCTTTTAGCTTTTGGACTGAAAATAATATTTGTTGTTTTTGTTGTTGTTGTATCACAGTTGGCTACTGAGACAGTTTTGCCGCAAGGCTGACTTGCCACGCTATATCCAGCTCACAAGTGAAAAGTCCCTATTATAGCGCCAAACCACTCTTTTGTAGCGATTAAATTTTTCAGACTCAACTTTGAACTCTCCAGTGGTATGTGCTGCTTCCAATAAAACATGCCTTCCAGTCTGTCAGACAGCAGCTCTTCCTGGTTAGTTGCCTTCCCCCACCTACTCATGACCTCTGTGCATTACCAGGCTAACTACAGACTGCCAATGACTGCAAGTAACTTCATGGCTGATCTAACAGACTATTTGCTAAATTGAGAGATTTCAGCCATCTGTTTATCTCCTGATGGACTGATGGTATTGCTAAGTGCTGACTCCAATTTTATTGTCATAACTGATATTACTCAGATGTAAGAAACTAAGCAGGAACTTGGAAAGAAGTGTCTATTAAAAGCAGCTCATACTATACATAATGTCCATATTTGCATTGGTTACACGAGTTTGCATGTTCTCCCTTTGTCCATGTGGGTTTCTTCTCACAGTCCAAAGACATGTAGGTTAGGTGAGCTAGAAATTTAATCGCCTTTAGTGCAAACGTGTGAACATGTTGGTCGAGACTACATCCCACTGTAGCCCTGTACAGGTTAAACTGCTTAGAAAATGACTGAACGTAAAGTAGTTTAAACTGTAACAAAGCACAGATCACTGCCGGTCAGAGCTGGAGCCGATAAATACTCATGACTACTGCAGAATCCTCTGACCTGGGAACGAATGCCGATTGTACCCTTTCCCACTGACGACTAAAACCAGATGTTAGTGGGTGTTCCTGGTGGGGCAAAAATTGTGGAGATAGTCCTATACTGTCTGAACAATAATAGACTCTAAACCATTACTGAGACTTGGGACTTAGACACTAATTCAAACACAAGACTTAATTTAGACTTGCATTTATTGACCTTTAAACATCTCTTTGAACAATGGACATAGATTGTCCATCTCTATTAGACTGAGCCGGCACAGCCGAGTTCCCCTGCTTTCAGTGTGCTGAGATGGAGAGGTGGAAGCTGATAGTGTTGTGGGGTGGCAGGACTGACAAAGCAGATAATAAGTGGGGACCGGAACCACATCTCATAAACCGCAGCGATGGTTAAATTGAAGAGCGGTGCGATTTCCGTCAGCACCGGGCTTTATACTGCAACCAGCGGAGATTCTAGCCGTGATTATAGAGGGGATGTATGTGCCAGGCCTCTTCAATGAGATGACACACTTTACATACACGCGCAATCCAGTCTTTATCAGACACATCTCACACATATCCGGTCTGTCTTGTCGTTAAAAATGCATCTATTTGGTTATCCGGTGAAGCAATCTCAAAAATAGGCCGTTGGCATGGCAAAGGCAGAGCTAAGAATGACTTCCTCCTGCTTCCATTCTGTGTAATAAGAGGCTCAGTTAGCAGCTCTCAGACTGTGCCACTTTTTTCTTGCATCCGCAGGGCACAGAGAAAAGGCTCCTTGCAGGCAAATTGCCCCATTACTTTCTTTGTGTGTTTAACTGTTTTTACACATACACACACGTACACACTTTCTCATCTCTCTCCAGCCATCTTCAAGGCTTAGTCTTTCTCCCTTAACGAGCAACTAAATTATTTCAATTAAAGTGTCACCTGTCAGTCAGACAGCTCCAGGTGATGTTTCGTAATGTTGAGCCAACCTCAGAGATCCCTGAACCAAACTGCCAGCGGAATTCATTTCAATCATCTCTGCCGTGCGTGGCTGAACCCAGGGACTGAGACAGTCCCCCAGCCTCCACAGATACACACACCTCCTCTACTGTCTTACCTCCACCACCAGCACCAGCTCCCCTCCTCCCCTCACCCTCCCTCCTTCCCTCGCTCATTCCCGCATGTCTCCTCACTTTAATTAGCTCCGGATTAAATTAAAAGCTATATGTTGGTGTTAATTGATTTATCTTGAGACAGGGTCTATAATTACAGGTTCTCAATGGAGAGATCTACGCTATGACACTGGAGGCTTCCCTCGCTTCATTGTCTGGCTGAGTGTGTGTGTGTGTGTGTGTGTGTGTATGCATTTATGTGTTGCCTGTGTTTGTGTGCAATCACCACCGTAAGCATAATAAGCATTGTTTGAGCCAGTCAGAGGTTAGCGAGCAGGCACCACTCGATGAGCGAGGGAATAAAAGATGATGCAAATAGATGTCGTCTCGCCATAATGAAACACAATTACAGCTTTATTAGAAGATGTAATTGCTTTGTTAGAGCATCTCAATTTGTCCTTGTTGTGCACCGTTTACTCCTGCCATTATACAATACACATGCTCATCCATACTTGACCTGCTATGTAATATGTGACACCCCACCCCCCCACCCCCGTTGTTATTCTGGAAGCACGGAGAGTTGTCTTTATTGTCTTTATGGAGAGAAGTGGGCTTTCACTGGCAATGGGTGGTTTGCTGTGAAGTACAATGACGGAGCCTGAAGGCTTTGGCTGTATCACTGGCAATTGGTATTCTGTGGCGTAACACACTTGCATGCACGCAGACACAAGCTCAGCTCTAAATGTACAGACACTTCCTGTAGCATACAGACCTCAGTGTGGATGGATACACACACTTTGAATGCAGATGTACACAGATAAGCATGCACACCTGCAAAACTACTCTCACACTTTTTCTATGTATCTCTGCCCTAACTCATCTCACCCAGTTCATCTAAATGGGGTGGGTGGGGGGTTAACCTGCCACACATCAGTGTTCATTTTTCCTCCTTCCACTCCACTGTATGCATCCTAATCAGGGCCAGCAGAGTGCAAAATGCCGTCTGTCTGTCAGTTGTAACACCACAGGCTGGCCGACTGGCTGGCATCAGGCCTGGAGGTGTGAAATGAGCCCACTGGGGGCTATAGTCTGGCTTGAGCACTAGTCAAACAGCTCTGGACATCATGAGAGAGTGAGAGGTGAGAGAGAGATGGGGAGGGGGGCACAGTGAGTGCAGTGAGGTGGAGGCGAAAGAAAGGAACGGACAATATTAAAGATCGCGAGAGAAGAAAGAACAAAGGAGCGAGGGAGAGGGGAAAAAAGATAGAGGGCCAACTCGTCTGGAGAATGAGGGAGACAGGAAAGGGGAGGGAGGGAAGACGGATAGAGAGGGAAGATGAGAGATGGAGAGACATGGCTCATCTGCTCCTGCTTTCTGGCTGCTGCGAGATTGCAGGATTTCCTAGATCAGCCAACTGTGGAAGTGAATTTTTCCCCTGCTTGTCTCCTCTTACTCCCTCTCTTCCTCCACCTCTCTCTCTCTCCCTCGCACTTTCCCCCTCTCCCTCATCTTCTCTGTCCCTACCGTCTCTTCCCTGTCACTGAGCAATGGATTAAAGTCATATTTCCTTTCCAGTGCAGTTGTGATATCAGATTATACTCCCCTATCCTCTGTCCGCCTGCCTTCTTATTCCTACATGTCTCTCCATTGTCACTATATTTCCTGTTTTTATAATTAAATCCTCCTGGAAATCGAAACATGGCATCTTTTAAGGGGAAGATGGGTGCATTGAGGGCTGAGTTGTATCTATTTATGTTGTACGGTAGCAAAATAAATAAAAGTCTAATAATCTATGACCTCTAATCTGTGATAAATAACATGTAAAATAAATTAACTATATTTTTTAGAAAGGCCTTGATTGCTTCAAGCCAAGTTCTTGCTATTTGTCTTTGAGATGGGGCCTCATAATGGTAATGAGGGTTAGTTGGGCAGTTAGTTCACTGATCAATCTGGCCTTCCAACACTTGATTGATGTATAGTGAAGCATATTTTATATCTCTGTTTTGCTATTTCCACAACTTGATTTCTTTGCCAACTGCAGTTACATATTCATAACTTTTTAAGGTAGTTTTTTTTTTTTTTTCAAGTTTAGACATGTGAGTGTTGGGATGTTGCTTTCTTATTAGAGGGGGCACTCTCAGGAGCCAGTTGCAGTGCAGACGGGGAAATTGGATATGCAAATTTTCTGCAAGATACTGGCTATATAACAAGGCACTTATCCTGGAAAGTATAGGCTCATGCCAAAACACTGAGAATTTAATAGTTGAATAGCATGTTTGATCAGATATCAGTCTTGAATAGGTGAAGAGTCACTAGCTGATTTAGTGATACCGTTAGCTAACAACACTATTGGATCCGCACATGTCTGCATTTGAAATATGGATTTTCCATGTGTCTGGAACAAGGACTTCTCAGCAGTAGGTAGTCACATGTTTTTCATCCTTATTGAACTCTGTACCATTTTGTGTGAAACCCATCAGCTAAGCTCCATTAGAAGGCGCAAACTGGATATATAAAAGTCTCTCCAAAACTCTCTACCTTTTTTCTCTGAGAGTGAGCGCTTCAGACAGGGATGAGAATAACCAAGTGTCTCTCTGAATGTTGAAGTAGCCTGTACAAAGGATTGCCGGTAAATTACTCCAAGTTATACTGTGCCTTTAGGGGGAAAGTAGTTTCTGCTTTTGACATGTTTAGGAGCAGTAGATCACAGCTTAGCACCCACCGATGTAAGGTCACTGCCTTTAACCTTAACCCCCAAAAACATTCAACCTCACCACATTTGGTCTCAGGACCCTCTTGCCGTGAGGTGAAAATGCTAACAACTGCACCATTTGTGCAATCTCATGCTGCCAAGTAGTCCAGAAGGGCTCTATATACATTGGTAGTAACAACATTTGTCAAAGTTTCTTGAAAAATGCTTATCTGTACTCATAAAAAAAAATGTAATGGCAAGTACCCCAAGCGCCTGCTGAGTAAAGCTGTAAGCTAGTGACAAGTGGTTAGTCTCAGCCATTTCATATCTGGCTAGCTGTCAAAACCCAAAGCCAGCTCCCCATCTAGATTACAGTTTGCCAGCCTGCCTCCATCCATCTCTCTCTTCCTCTGGACGGATGGACAGCAGATTAGGCCCGGTTCCACTGCAGTATGTTATACCCCATCCTGCGCTAAGTGACCTATGATTAATTGCACATTATTAACTTAACTGAGATTGTTCTCTAGATACGTAGGCGTCGATAATGTCTGATTCCTCTTTAATAGGCCACTTCTGACAGTATTCATAATGTGCCATTTGCCCTGATCCCTCCCTAATGCATTCCCGCTTTGTGAAAATTCCACTAATTTAGGGGTGGGGGAAATGGGCCAAAGGGAACGGCGTATCAGGAGTGAGATGATTCTCCTGTCGGTTAGTTAGTCCACAGGCACAGACTGGTGCCTTCGGGGATGGAGGGAAAAAGCAAAGTTAGTTCAAGTGTGAAATCCCCAATCTGGGCTTCTTGAAAAAGAAGATAGGCAGAGTTCTGTTACTCTTTAGATTTACAAAATACAGTATCACCAGACATTTCAGAAATTCTACTGTATTCTACTGTATATGAGCATTATTGCTGGTATCCAATTTCCCTTTTGTACGTCGTTTATTTTTCTGAGTCTGCTGTTAATTGGTTTGGGGTGATATTCTCACATGCAATTGATGCAGAACAGGTGGGAGCAGAAGTTGTAATTGAAAAGGAACAAATCTGGTATATTATTCTTAATTTGAGTCCACAACTGACTTAATAAATCATTTTCCCTTTTAGTATTGTGCATGCTAATAATATCTGTTGTTGTGCAGTAAGTGTGTGCATGTTACTCATTTTACTTTGAACCTGCAGTATTTTCTAGAGCATTGTATGTTCCCCACAGGTTTGCACCAGCCTTACTCTCTCTGACCTCTAATCTCACTACAGCCGCACACACACCGTATCTCCAAACTGATGTGCTTGCTGCTGTCAAACACACTCCACTGAATTACTGCAGCTGGCCACCTTCTTCTTCTCCGCCTTTGTAAAACTGTGCTCTCTTCAATCTGCTGTGGTCATAAACCCATACACTCTATATCTCCAAATGAGGTGTCCACACAAGACTGAGCTCATCTCATGTTTGGTAGAACACCCAAGCCCCCACAGACCCAGCAACCCACCAACCAGATCAACGCGCACACATACACATTTGCTTTGCCATCTGTCCACCAGTACCTCCCTAATCCCCCTTCGTTCTGTCAGGTGTATTGTGTGACTTTTGTGGTTATATGTGTGTTGTGAGAGGCAGCGGGGTTTGTCTTCTGATTCTCCGCGCACAAAGGCGGCGTCCTGTGTAACCCCAGCCTGAGCTGCAGCAGGATTGTAAACACTGTGCCACTACAAAGGGAAAACCCTCGCCTGCCTGCCTGAGAAAATCCCATTGCTTTTACCAATTAACACCAGGGGAGAAACTCACCGCTTGTGTTGCTCTGCTCTGGTGTTTACCAGTAGAAAGAGACTGTCAGAGAGAGAGAGAGAGGGAGAGAAGGAGAGAGAGGGAGAGGGCGGCAGACACAGAGAGGGAGAGAGAGAGGAAAAACATATTGCTTAGTCGTATAGCAACTGTGGTACAATATGCTGGAGCTGACGTTTATGACTGTTTAGATAGCCATAACCACAGCAGGCGGTGATGGTAATAATGCTGTGTTGACATTAGCCCAGGTGGGAATATGTCAGCATTGCGTCGCCACCGCCTAATTGCCACTTCTATTGTTGTGTAATTAATGCTTAATTAGGACGCTTGCTTCAATCAGCGGTGGGGTCGTTAAGAGAGGTGTTGCACGCGCTATAAACAAATGTTACCTTTATGAATGCAAATCGAGCTGCTATTTTTTTTCCCCGTGCCCTCGTTTTGTCCTTGTGCCACCGAGCATAAGGAGTGAGCACGCCGAGGCATCCATCTTGAGCTGGATGTGGCTGCTAAAAGATTGAACGGGAACGAGGTTTCTCTCTTGCTGTTTTGCATGGCCGCTGAGTTGCTATTTTGTCTCTGTGTTTTTTTTTCTCTCTTTCCGAATCAGCTCCGATGTGGTTTATTATGTGCTCTGGATTGTTACTTGGAGATGGAGCCCCCTTACCACCGTACTGTCACACTCTAACCTATGAAGGGACGGCGGGAGGGGCAAGGAGGGGTTGATAGGGTTGGGGTGGGGGGCTGGGGGGTACAGTCGTTGGATAAAGGGTTGTGTGTGTGTATTGGGGGTGGGGGGCATAAAGCATAGTTGGGGGAGGAGAGGCAGAGAGAAGAGAGCGCATGCAGCGTGCAGCTGGAAGAGGCAGAGATGAGTGGAGGCGTGAAATTGGCACTGCACTGTCCACCACCCACAGCCCCCCCTCAATCTTAACCTGCCACCCGTTTGCCTGCCCCCTCCACTCTGTTCCACCAAGGAAGGGACTGTATCTGCACCGACTATAGCGCAAGAGCGTGTGTTTGTGTGTGTGTGTGTGTGTGTGTGTGTGTGTGTGTGTGTCTGTTTGTCTGTGTGTCTGCTACCCTAGTAAGCTACATATGACACTCACACTGTTTGCCATGCCCAAGTGATGCATTCTCCCACTCCCTCCCCTTATATATATATCCATTTGTTAATGCACATACCCACACACAAGCACACTTCACCCCACCCTCCCTGCCCCTCCTGTGGAGTGGTCATAACTCACCTTAATTGTATTTGGTAGGTGGTGCTCAGACGTAGAGTGCATGGTGAAATGTAGCTGAGACCATGAGGGAGCAGTAATGGGAGTGAGGGCAAGGTACTGGAAGGAGGGAAACGATCGACCTATTGGCCCCCTGAAAACACACATTATGCATTTAGGTTGGACACACTCACACACAAACACACACTGAAATACACGTGCTCACCCCCAGCGAGCATGAAAACACACTCATGAATATACACTAATGTGAACACATGAGCATTTAAGGTGGAACACACACAAAAACACTCTCTCTCAGACACACACATATGTAGAGAACTTGCCCATTTTACGTACATGTACGCGCGTTATTAGCTGTTCATGAATGCAACGTGTGCATGAAGGAGTTACTGCACCCCTTCTCCTTTATTCAACCTTTTCCTGGGCTGTTTGTATATGCCAGAGACCTTGAGACGTCCCATTCAGGACTATATGGAACTCTTTGTGCACAATGAAAATGCTAATAACATTTTTGCTCCTTACATGCATTTATACTGCCAAAATAATTCCAGACATATGCACAGACACAATCATACTTGTAAACGTGTCTCTACACACACATACACATTTTCCTCCTGGACAGCCTTGTTAATCAGTGTCATAGTAAATCAGAGGCCTGGGGTGTGAGGGCGGGGGAGCATAATAAGCTCATCTGGCCGGTGAGAAGGTTTTCTCTGCCGCTGTGTTGACTGGTTTCAGGTAATTAAAGCAGCAGCCACAACTGTGCTGTCCAGTCCCCTGCGAGTCTTCCATTGTCACTCCATTAGCAACTAACCTGGACGAGCTGCATTCAGGTTGACAAACACCAAAGAGAGCCCGTATGACACTAATCAACTGTGTTGGGAGTCTATTGGGGGAACTAATATGTGGTATTTATCTGAACATGTCCAACGGAGAGGGATGAAAAGGGATGGTGTATAACAAGGAATCTCCTCATGAATCACCTTGATAGGAGCAGATCATGAGAGAAAATGCAAAGAACACAATAACCAAACTGTCTATCATATTACCCTGTCTGTTGAAGCAAACAAATCCTACATTATATGCACACTGTTTTGTTAAGCGCATCATGAATGGAGCAATAAAGTAATTTTTTAGGTAACATTAAAGCTACACTTAACAAAAAGAAAGAGGTCGCTCATAGTGATAAACTCTCAATTATTACAGAATTCTGCAACTCTGTGGAGCTGATGTTTATATGTTTATTGAAGTTTATAATAATATTGAACTTACATTCACTAGGTTGCCAGGTTGCAAATCCAAATGATAAGCAACTGTTTATCAACGTAAGACAATGTCAACTTAAAAGGTGATGATATGTCAGTGTTGTGTTTACAACTTGTTTTCGCTGCCCTTCAGTGGCCAAAAAAGTCAGTTATTGCAGGTTTAATAATATACAATTGAAGAACACAATGTTATCTCACATGGCCATTTTCATGAATATAAAAGTAAATCTCCTGACAGTGGGCTAACTCCAAAAAGTCTGTTGTTTAATACAGTTTAATCAGTTCATGTTTTCAGCTACAATTCCATCCATATTTTTAATCGAAGCAAATTCTGAATTTAGTTTATCTGAAGTGTTTTGTTTGTTTGTTTTATTTATAGCACTGTATAGTCAGGTTTTCTTATTTACAACTGCAGTGTGCCAATAAACAGATGCAAATATATCACATTATCAACCAGAATCACAGAAGTTTTCCATTTTCCATATAGATTAATCAAAGAAACCATGAGCCATCTCAAATGTTTGAACACCTGAACATACAATGTATGTTCTATGTATGTATATTGTTGTGATGTATTTATATGTATGGTCCAACTAAATGACTATGGATGTTCATACACATCGTGTATACATGTGTCTACATGCAGTTTAAAGGACATGATGTAGATTTATCTTTCAGTTTTGCCCCATCTTTAATGGAGGGTATAGGGGTGGGGGTGAGTGGACAAAGTGTTTAGTGTGCTTTCATCATACAAAGGCTAGTAATGAGAAGCCAATTGACTTTCCACTGAAGCCTTCAGCAGTCAAGAAGAAAAAGAACAAACCTCTCTATTGTTATCTCTCCCTCCTCCTCTTTCATCCCTCCCTCAGTGGTCAAAAGAAGGAAGGTAATTCCAGCCAGGTCCTACTTCACACCTTCAATTTGTCTTTTGCTGCACCCATCCCTGCCCTCCCTCCCTCCTCCCCCTCTTCTCTCCCCACTGCCTCCCCCCTCCCTCCCTTTGCATGTCTCCTTCACTCCATCTATCTTTCTGTCTCTCTCTCTCTCTTTCCCTCTCTCCTGGTGCAAGGTGATGGAGGCGGGTGTGTGTGGGTCTCCGAGAGCACGCCTCAGGGATTATACAGCCCGCTTCCATGAAAGATTCATGATGCTCGGGAGTGTGTGTGCGTGTGTGTGTGTGTGTGTGTGTGTGTGTCGCTCACACTCAGGCACTGACTGGAAAAAGGGAACAGGGAGAGACAGAGAAAAAAGGAAAGAGGGTGGGGGGTGGAGGGTACAGAGTGTGAGACAAATTGACGGTGCACAGCAGGGCTAACTCTCCAGGTTGCGATTATACTACCAGCTTCTTTGCACATGCTTGGTCAGGCTTGCCTTACAGAAATGATCAATGACAAAAGTTTGGAACAAAAAAAAATGTGCATATCTTAGGTGTCCAGTGAAAACCATGCATCTCCACATTTATAGATTTTGATTTTTTTCAGTCATACTGGAGCTCATGAAAACTTGATTTTTTGGATATACATGGCAGAGATCCTCTCAATCCAGAATGGATCCATAGAAAACCTACCCTAACCTGAGGTGCAAGATAATCTTTCAAAGAAGGGAGAGCCGATCCAAAGAGGACCCAAAATCAGTCAGACAAGATCTAGACAGACCAGAGAACAATTAGGTTCAATCCAAAATGCAGAACCTGATAGAGAGAACGCCCAATACCAGAAGCAGAATGATGCAGTACCAATTAACAAAACAGCTGAAGTTAAAAATTGCAGCAATATGATAATAATGCTTTAAGAATGAAGAAACTAATTTCAAAAACAATTTGTTTATATGATTATATTAGACTAATTTAGAAAAATAATGAAATAATTTGCAGCTCCCACACGTAGAATAAACCAACTGTTAAACACAAACAAAAGATAACATTTATTTATTGTCATTCAATATAATAAATATTTTACATACACAGCTGGCAGTAAATACAAATAAAGTGACCTGTGTAAATCCATTCTTTAGTTACTTTTCATAGAAATATGCAGGCGTTCACACCCAAAAATAGCACTGTGATAAAAATTATAAAGGGCTGCATTGGTGTGGGTGTATTCCTATGGGTTCTGGTGAGATGAAATACAATCCAGAAGTTCAGTTTGAGTGATACATCCATGAACACTACACAGCAGTTAATAATAATAAGTAACTACCAGGAGAGTACACCTACCAGAGTCCTTTGTGTCAGCAACTCCTACTGTGCCAAGTCATTGACATAAATGAGGAGACTGTTTTTTTTTTTTTTTTTTTTAAGTACAGTAATGGTTGTCTGGATAGAGCTTAACACATGGAGATACACATACAAATACACATGCTGTGTTGTCTCTCTCAGTAAACAAACAAACTGTGTAGTGAAGCTTGCTGCAGACAGATTCAAGCACTTAATTGTTCGCGATGAGCAGGAGGTGGCTGCATTTAATGCCAACATAAATGACCAGTATGATAATACAGCACAAACAAAAACATTTTGAAAATGATTTGTAGCCAAGAGAGCAGGGTAGATCACTAACAGGCAACTGTAACACCTTAAGGAGGAGTTAAGGAGGTTGGCACACTTTCCCTGTCCTCATATCCTCTCTCTCTGTCTCTCCCTCTCTCTCTCTCTCTGTATGTAACTCCCGTCTTGCCAGGTCCATGCCAGGAAAGACAGGCTGGCACAATAAGTAGCATTTGCTACAGCTTCTCAGCCAGAGGAAGTGTGTCATTGCCAAGTGTCTATTGGTGTAGGACAACTCTATTCATGTGCCTTCACCTTGGCAGTCTGTCTGTGAGGGAGGGAAGGAAGGGTGGTGGCGGTTTTGTGTGTGTGTGGTGTGTAATGTGTATGTGTTTATCTAAACCTCATTGGATGCTCTAATAGCCCCTCGCAGGCTTGTTCCCTCTTCCTCTCTCTTGCGTCTTCAAACACATTGCATTATTGCTGCTTTTGATTGCATTTCAGATTAGAGAGCACTGGTGGAGAGAGCAAAAGAGTCAGATAGTTGGGGATAGAGAGAAAGAGAAATGGTGGCGGAGAGAAAGAGATGGATGAGGATGAGAGATAGAGAATGTAGGAAGAGAGGAAGGGCAGATGCAAGGGGAGAGACGACCAGACAGACAGCCAGCCAGAGAGGATGAGAGAGAGAGTTTAAACAAGAGACAGACAGAGAGAGAAAGGGGGAAACAGGAAAAACAGAGAGAAAGAGCCTCTGGGGGAGCGTATTATACGGCCGTTACCCCCCTCTGGTGCAGCAGCAAATGGGAGAAGCTGAGTACCCACTATTCCAGTGACCTTGGAGGTCAGTTGGAGGAAAGCAGCATTAATCAAACTGACGCCCAGGCTGAGGCGGATGATAGCAGGCAGTAATGCCCACAACACCACCACCACCACCACCACCCCAACCACACACACATCAACACCACCTCCAACCCTCCTCACATACACACCTTCCTCCCTGCACATTTATTTGCATTCTTCTACTGCCTTGTTTTATTTTCTTTCTATTTCTGTATGCTTTTTGCATATCACACCCCTCCCTCCCTCTTTATTTCTGTCTCTAATTTTTCCCATCATCCATCTCTCTCCTTCCCCCTCTTTGTGTGCCCTAAACCCTCTCTGGATCCCCAGCCTACAAACAGTAAATTAACCCATCTCCACCCTGTGTTAATGGACTTCTAAATATCAGCCCTTGCCTGTGGATATGCCACCAACATTTACATTGGATGTGGGATTGAATAAGTTGCCTTCTGGCTGCTCGCAGACGTTGCAATATCGATTTGCTTGTTTTGCTCTCTGCGTTGGTGCATATTTTGTGGAAATGCCTGGTGGGGTGATGTATGTATTGTATGTGCAGAGGTATGTGAAGAATTACATGCAGCCATAGATCTCATGTTACTGGCCTATTCATGTGGCCTTTAGCGTGACTTTTTGTCTAATGGCAAACATACAGTACATGTAAATACAGAAGCAGTCATTATTTGTACAACACTGCACAGTATAGAAACAATTCAGTCTTTTTTTGAAACTTTTCTAAATCTTGCCAAGCATTCACGCACCACGCACCTCTCCTGTTACTACAGTTGGAGATCCTTTCAACTACAACAAGGACTTCCCTGACCCAAATTTATTGTTTTAACCCTCTTCCCTCCCCACTATACCACCAGGCAGCCAGCCAGTGAAAAATAAAGTCAACAAGCAGGTGTGTACATGTGGTGAATCTGTGTGTCAGTCAATACAAACCAATCAATATACCCAGGCCCCTTACTGAATAAGGTGTCTCTTTTTAGTGTGTGCGAATGTGTCTGTGTGCGTGAGTGAGAGAGAGAGTGAGTGAGTGAGTGTGTGTGTGTTTGGGTTGGGGGTTGGGGATGGTTATACGAGGCTGGGTTAATCTGTGTCCGCTCGTCTGCACTGATGATAGTATTGATCTGGTGAAGATCATGTGAAGGTCAGGATATGTTGTCTGTGTTTGGACCGCCTTGATCTTAATACACTGTCCTACTCTGTCCTTTCACTGCTGGTGTATAATGGTTAATACTTCTTCATTTCTAATAGAAACAGCAAATATCAAAGCAGAGAGGGTCTGAAAGAGCAAAGCAGCAGACACCAAAATTAATCTGCTTTCTTCTTCTTTTCAAAGTTTAAAGTTAAGGTGTTTGTGTTGGCGTTTTGAGTGACAGGCAAGTGGAACTATTCATACATGGCATTTTTTGTAATCAGTTTTGAGTAAGGCCAAAAAGTGGATTCTGTGATGTTAGCGTTTTTTGATTGACACTTCTACATCCTTTCCTCTCTGTGGGTCATTATCATCATTTCAGAATGATGAAACAGAAACTAGGCTTGTTAGCACTTAATTATTCATTTGAATCCATAAAGGCAATCAATTAAGCTTAAGTGTGCAATAAATCTGATTAACCAGTCAGTTCCCAAAACACCATAAAATCCACGCAGGTCTTATACCCTGGTAATGAGTTTGCAAGTGGGGAGGGGGAAGGGGCTAATAAGTGAGGGTGCTCACCCACAAACACATGCACGCACACAAATCCCGGTATACAAACCACTATTGTGGTTGATGTGTGTGTGATGTGTTTTTTTTTTTGTTTGTTTTTTTTTTTTTGTTCAGGTAATAATTTGGTGTATTAGCTATTGGGGATGAAAGATAAGCAGGGCTTAATGTATGCTAATATTAAGGTCTGCAGCTTGTAACAAAATAAAGCAAGGTCATCAGGAAAAGGCGCACTTGTAATTAATAGATGAATTCATTAAAAAAACAATGACTCAGTTCAGAAACACTCATTAACAAGATAAGGCATTTGAAATGAAAATAGAAACGTTAATGTTAATGTGTTGATGGTGAGAGCCACTATATTCAACCTTGAGATGCTGTTAATGCGGTGCATGTGCATTTGATTGGGCAAATCTGCCGGCCTCTTTTCTGCCGCCGCTGTATCATTCCTCATTATTCTCTGACACACTCGCTCGCTGCCTCTCTCTCTCCCTCCCTGCCTCCCTCCTTATATCCCAGCCTTCTTCTATCCCTCTCTGCCTCCCTCCCTCTCTCGCTGGCCTTTACCTGCTCGCCTGTCTCAGGGGAAATTACCACAGCTCAGAAACCCTGTCCTACTGCACTGCAACGCTCTGCTCAGCTCTGCCTCCCTCCATCCATACAGCACACACATATGGACACACGCAAATATACACACATATACTGTGCACATGGTCTCCCTCACACACAAGCAAAGACACTGCCACATACACACAGAGGCTGGATAACCCCTCCCCACCCATAGCATTGCCCCTTTACCAGCCGCTGTTTCTTCTGGCTTTGCTGTGCCTCCCCCCCTAATATATTATGCACCATGCAGACACACAACAGTATAAGGAGGATTAGAAGCATTTTGTTGCCAATGTCTGCTCTGCATTTGTGTGCAAGAAATAGTCTAATACTGTATGTGTATGCTTTTATGAACAGCATATGTAAAAGTAACTGCATCCATGTTTGTATGTACATGTATGCATGTGTGTTTTAGTGCATGGGAATGTGTGTGTCTGTAACATAATGGCTTTTATGTCTTGGAACTCTTCTGCTCAGGGTAATTCACTCTTTAGTCTTAATGAAAGTTAATGAAAAGGATCCTTCCTCCTCTTATGGACTACCATGCCTTCAGCTACTCGCCAGTCTGTCTTATCTTCCATTGCAATGCTGCAGACCTTGGAGATGAGCAATGAGCAACTCAGCAGGGCTTTACCACTCTGCGCTGTTATTTAATGGATAGGCACTTCAATCACATTGCTAATCAGAGTGAGAAAAACTCACAATGAATGTTTCAGCTCAGCCGCACAGCAAGTACTCGCAAAATTTTGCCTTGAAGTAGCAGGACTGGGAGGCTCACCGTGCAACATTCTTCTTTTATGTGCAGTTAGGAGATGGTTTCATTTGGCTCCTTCCTCTGTCAGAATTATCATCATGAACGGTCCTTTTGCATATGTCAAGTCATGCCTTTGGAAATGTCACTTTGAGCGAAGCAGCAGTAGCTCCCTGTCTGCATTTTGATTACTCACATGCATAAAGTCCAGACTGTGGAGGAGGATTGTGTATTCATAATCAATACCATAATACTGACACCCCCTAACTCATCAGTCATTCTGCATCACACAGCAAACTATAAATGTCTTCCTCTAGAATGCAGTGTCTGGGGAATGACGATTTAAAACCAAGATCTGCTTTTGGACTTGTCCTGTCTTGAAATAACTGACTAACCCTTGTTTGGTTAATTCCACAAGATGAAATGTTAAGATGATACATTTGGAGGGGGCTTTGTATTTGAGAGTAAAGCAAAAATAGATTTAGAGTACTAAAAATGTGTTTGATGTATCTATAAATTCAGCTAGTCTTTCATGAACTATGAAATATATTTTGACTTCTAAAGCAAAAATATAGCCTGTCGGGATTCTTTTTATGCAATTTGTCTGGTGACGTGTATGCCTTTTATGAATGTGTGAGATTATTAATGTCTCTGGATGGAGATACCTTCTCTCATGGGAGACATGTTTAAATGATAAAATGTAGCCACAGAGCACATGCATTAAACATGCATGTAGCCACGTAACACACATAAGTATATGTATGTGAATTTGTGACGTGAGAGTAAAGTGAGTGTGTGTACGGTGCGCATACGAATCTGTGGTTTGGTGTATGCACATGGATTCTTGTGTGAATTTGTGCACGTGTGCGTGTGTCTGACTCCGGCAGACTCTGGCGGCAGGCTTGAAATTAAAACCTTATGCGGAACGCGGCTCATGATTGGACTGGAATTAAAACAAAAGGCAGAAGGGAGAGGAGAAGGAGAAAAAGAGAATGGTGAGAGCAGCAGGAGGAGGAGAAGTGTATTGTCTCAGAGGGGAAGGAGTGAGCGATTGCCTCCGCTGCAGTCCTACAGCTTGTGTCTGGGCTGTTTCTTATCAGAATGTCAGGCGGACCTTTCCCATTGGCTCGCTCCTGTTAGCAGTCTTCTTAAATGTGAAAGCAATTAGGGAAATTGGCAGAGTCAAAGAAACATCTCAGAGACACCTAAAAGAATAGCTGTGATGAGTTGGAGAGCGGATGTGAACAAGGAAGGATGTGCGCACACTCTCAAACACATAAATACAGGCACACACACACACACACACACACTCTCTCCCTGTCTTTTTTCTTCCCACCTACATTAATACACACACCTTTGATGCTAATATCATGTCAAACCACTATTGTTACTTCAAGTCATAGTTGTCTTTTGTTGCATAGGTTTCCATCTCCATCTCTGATAATTCGTGTGAGTCTTCAAGTAATGTAGGTATTTTACTTTGCATGATGCAATACACTACTGAATTGGTGCTTCAAGTCAGCACATTTGATTAACTCTGAGAAAAAATGTTTACCAGAAACACAATTTATTTAGGTGGCACGAATGAGCAGCAAATTCCTACATACACTTTAATAGTCCAATCTGTGATCCACAATGAACTACATATCCCTTAAGGCGTTTCTGAAGGCATTCCCCTCTGCTCTCACCTCCCTTAACCCTGAGTATGGAACATCTGCTTTCTCCATTCAGTTGGAGCTTGCTGTTTTAATAGCTCTGGGCATCTTGCCTTGAAAAGAAGAAGAAAAAAAAAAAACTTTTGGCCGGGGGCCCCTGGCTTTCTCATTAGCAGTCTCTCCCAGTAATGTATAGGAGCCCAGAGCTTTGCTGAGAGAGTTCTCACTGGTCAGTGTTCCCCTTTGTGGACCGCAGCCTTGACCTGTTCCCACCGCACAGTGTGTGAGTGTGTCTGTGTGTGTTTGTCTGTGCATGGAGCGGTCATTTCCATGAGAAAGGAGTGAAGAGAATGGACAGGGGCCGCATTTTCTTTCTGTGAGACGGCTGCAGACGCGGTTCAGGGCACAAGGGCGACCTCATCCATCATGTTGTGAATAGCCTGGAATTATCACCCCACGTTTCTGGACATCATGTGATCAAGAGACTCTTGACAAAGGTCATCCTGGGTAGAGAAACTTGGGGTGAGCCCTTTAAGAGACATTTGAATCTGCTAAATAAAAGTTGATGATGCAAGTTCCAAATTGCTTGTAGAGTTTTATGAGTCTTCTCTATTTCTGTACTCTTTTGCACTATTTTGGTCATGAGTCACATGAAGTATGGTTTTATATTTCTATTACATAAAGCCCTAAAACCAAAACACTGAATTACAAAATTAAATGCTCAAATATGGACAAAAGCAGCTTTAAGTAAAGGATCTAAATACTTATTCCACCAACACTAGGAGCAAAAGTACATGCTTAATACATAACATATGTAATACTTAATAGAACATAAATAGTGACCACCTTTTACTTGATATTAATTATACAATATTTCTATGCTATCTTCATACTTATTGCTACTACATTACAACTGAATTTTTGTATGTGGGTTATATTTTGCTGTCTTTACAGTATCATCATCCCAAAATCTATAACAGAATCACATTTGTGAGTCACATTTGTTTCTTTTTTTTAAGCGCACAGTCTTTGCTGCATGCTTCAGCAATTACCTTGGAAATATGAGCTGCCTGTCTGTCCACCCTCTGTGGTCATGGGGAGGTTTGGAGAGCGGGCGGAGTTAGCGTCTGGTGTTTTGGTTGGTCGGGAGTGACGTATCTGGAGCCACTTCCTGGTCTGTCTGCTCTCTGGGAGGAGGAGAGGGAGACTGCAGTGTTGTTAGTTTGAACAAAATGGCTGCGAGACCACTGTCAACGAGAGCTCACTGAACGCCTACCATGACTGTCCGCTCCGCTGTCTGGATCCACACAGAATGTATTTCCTCGGAGTCGTTTCTCACTTTGCATTCGCGGTAGCCAGCCCGTCGCTAGTCGTCCAGCTGGCGACCTAAACAAACAAACAAACAAAAAAAAACATTTCTTTTGCACTTTAAAACAAGTTGGCTGGCTGGCTGGCTGACGGCCGTCGGCTTGCTCTACTACGCGAGAACTCGTCGGCGATTTTTAACGAAAGCTGCCTGATTTCTCTGGTTTGCAAAACCTCGCAACGGTCGACGTCTGAAAACGCCAACCAGCTAACCTTAGCTTACACAATTTAGCTGCTTTTAAAATTTTATTCGTGTTCGTTTTTTTGTTTTTGTTGTTAGTGGTGCTCCGTTCCCCTCCCCGCCCCCCTTTATATTGTGACGTTTTAACAAACTGTTTTTTGCGAGTGTAATTTCACGGCATATTTTTATTTTTTTCCTTTTGCTCTAAGCATAATTTACCGTACTTGCTGTGTGTAACGTTATATTTGGCTGAGTAGCCGTTGTTTACCTCGGTATCTTGTCACCAAGCTGCTTCAGCAGCAGTCGGCTTATCTGCAAAGTCTGACTTTAATTGCGATTGAATCTCTGCTCCATCTCTTTACGGGTAACTTTAGAAAAGACATCGGAGAATGCTTTTCTGCTTCTTTTTTTCTGCCATGCACCGACTCCTCACTGAAAGCTGCCAAAGCTGTGGTTAACGCAAGGTAAGTTTCCAATGAATACCTCTTCTCCTCATGTGATAAATAAACGAATGTCATTGCTGATCAGTGTTTTGAGATCCAAATTGCAGTGGCAACAGAGAAGTGGACAGAAGAGGCTAGCTGCACTGCCAGATAAATAACAAAAATAATTCACCATATAGCTTCATTATTTTCAAAACATTAACTCCTGTCTGTCTCTATGATGCGTCTCAGTTCAGCCCTGTTACTTAACTACAGCGTCTACACTCAAGCCAGCTATTTCAAGTGCCACATCAGTAAAACATTAATTAACAAATGTCTGTGTCTATTTGTGATGCCACGACTTAGCGATTTCTTCACATTATTAACCCCGAAAAGGTTTTTCAAAGGGGGGCTCTCCCTGTAAAAGTGTTTTATGTGAATCCAAGAGGAATGTCTGATCAGAGGTATTTTCTCTTGTTTTAGCTTTTGGGTGTTCATCATGAGGTTGGATAAATTTAATATGTATCCATTTGAGGGGGATTGGATGTGGAACTTTTGTGTTATATCATCGCTCTTTGATGATTGGCTGAGTGGACTGGAACACACTCTGTACATGTGAGCGTGTAATGTGATGATTTCTTGGACTGACTGCAAGCAGTGCCTTGCCTTTCTTCAATATCTGTGCAGTTATTAGAAGGTAATGATGTGCTAATAGGCTTTTTTTTGGTGGCACAGTGCTGTTTATAGGTTGACTGCTGACAGGCTGGTATACTTTTGTTAGATGTTTTGTGTCTGCACATTGCAGTCGCAGTATTTTTCAGTGTGACAGAGCCAGCCAGAGCCACAGTCTTAGATTTTATCCTGATTGTCACTCCGCTTTGGTTCATTCTGTAGCTGTATCACATCATGTATCTTGTACACTATTGCACATTCCACTACACTAAGTCCAAGTACATTATTAAACATAGCTATCCTGTCTCTCTTCCCTCCTCTCTTCCACCCCCCTCGGCACGGTGAGAAAGCCAGGGGGATTTTGATTGAACTGTCGCCTTCCATTGCATCCCCCCTTCCCGCATTCTGTCCCCAGGCACTGGAGTATAGCTTTTAATATCTTTTCCGCGTGTCTTAATTGAAGTACATAATTTCCCGTTCAATTTCAGAACCCCCCCCACCCCCAACATCTCTGTCACCACTGTCTTATCTCTATCGTCACACATCAGTGAGGTGATGAAATGAAAAATGCGCGTGAGCAGCAGTGGCACACATAAATGCATTTATTTGTGTGTGTACGATCTGTGCACATTCGTATTTATGTCTGTGCCATGTTTTGGAATGTAAGTGTGTCGCTGCAAATGCGGCCTGTTTGTGTGTGAATCGGCCGGTGACAACACACGTGGAATGCCTGTCGTTTTTGCTGTGGGAGTGTGTGACCGTTTATGTCAAGCTCAAAGCCCTGGCAGTTGGTTAATGCCCTGCAGTTGTTAATCAGGTTGTGAACTGCCTCCTGCATGCCCTATAGACACCCAGCTGACTCACAGACACACACACAGAGCCCTGTTCTTACCCAGGATCAAGAGTCCTCCCTTCTATACACATGCTCATCTCTCCAAAAGGCTGACAAGCACGCAGTTAGAGAGTGGCTGTGAAAAGATGTTGCAGGGGCCCTCTGGTGTGTATGTAAAACTAGTGAATAGGGAGAAAAGAAAGACCTAAAGCCTGGTAAGAGGAGGAGGGAATCTGCTGGTTTTCTGAAATAGCGTATACTTAGGCTTAACCCTTCCCAGACACAACTGCTTTAGCATCATAGATGCCACTGCAGCTACAGCAGGTGGCTCAGCTGAATGGCACTAGAGGATATTTGGGGTGTGTATAGGCATTAGGTTACCAGCACTGGGGTTAGCCCCCCCCCCCCGGAGATAAGATGTATTATGTTGTAATGAAGATGTCAGCCATGTCTATCTTTTTGAACCCCATTAAAAATCTTTTTAAGAATTTTTAGGAATTACATAAATAATCGACCCAAACATGGATAGCACTGATAGACTACCCATGTTCTCCAACAACTATCAATCCATGCCAATATCTGCAAATCTAGATACAGATCTCTAAATTATTTGTATAATCATTTTTTTGCCAGCACAACCTAAAATGAGAAATTCAGTATCTCACTGGAGCCCAGACTCAGTGAATTATATTACTACTTTTGCCATTTTGGCAGTGCACTAGCAGGAAACCCATAACCCATGTTGGCTCTGGATCCAACCAGGCTGTAGGCTGTTGGCATCTAGACATTGTTTTGATTAGAGTGTATTGTAACAAAGCCATGAGGACAAACCCTGGCAGTAACTCCATCTGTAGCCCCTTATCACTGAAGGGGCAGGATCATTTGTTTAAAAGGAAACCCAAAGCTTGCTTCCCCTCGTCTGACCCTTTAAAGACGGAACATGAACACCAGCCCAGTCCTCAGGTTGCTATCATTAGCTCCATTTCCACTACAGGGCTAAGTGTAACTAGAATGGACCTGCTTGTCCTGTGTATCCCCTTTACACACTTTTGATTCTTCTGTTTTGAATTTTTGTTTCTGTGCAGTAGTTTGCAGTTTCAAATAAACAAAAGGTTTTGCTAGCCCTTGTCAAACATTTTTGTGTTGACCCTGGTAAATCCCACTTGGTCGCGCTTTGGAAAAGTGGCTTGTGTTGTCTATCCCTTTTCCCCTGTCATTGACCTTAGCCCAGGCCTGATCGTGGTCATTACTGAGCCTGTGATTATGAGGCTTTTCAAACAACTGGCACACAGTCCCAATAGATAACACACTTAACACCACCCCAGGGTGCTGCTCCAGTAAGGGGGAGGGGGCTTGACAGTAGAATCAGCTGGATTCAGTGGGAGGCTGCCAAAAGCCATTACTTTCTTCCTCTGCTCTATGGATGGCTACTTTGAAGTCGATGGGGCCAGAATAAAGACTTGCCAAGCAGTTGTGTTCGGTGTGGCCATTGTACTAAATGAGGAGTATTTGTGTATGTGTGTGCAAACCAGTGAGGGAGTGGGGTGTATGCTGACTGTGGCTTTGGCACTTTTTAATGATAGGAAGTCAGGAAGCCAGAAATAGTTATAGTATCTTAAGTTATAAACAGACAGTATCAATGTGTTATTAACATTTCCTAGTGCCCTGCTTGACTTGTCATTGACAGGCTTATCCATCCTCGATCTGTATGGTCTACGCTGGTTTCACCACAGGTCTGACACTGCTTTGGTATGAGACTCTGATCTCATGTTTTGATAGTCACAATGAATGTGAAGGGCAGCCACTAGATATTTGCTTCCGACCAGTACTCTTGTGTACGAAGATGAACACGGTTTAAACTTATGTTCATATTATGTCATACACTTTGTGTGCAAGAGGTACAGGAGAGTTGTAACCGAAGAGTCGTACGGGCATTGGGGAGGCTTGGGGGTCTGTGTAACCCCCTCCTCCTTGTCCGACTTGTGTGCCAAAAGGGAGGGGGGTGGGGGGCTGGGGCTTAGGGGCCCCTCCAAGGGTAAGCCAGGCCATGATGGAAGCAGGGGGGATGGGGGAAGCGAAGCTGAAACCGGCGAGCTGCTGCCTGTGAGTCTTGGCAGGGGTCCAGGGGAATGTTCGATGTGCCGAGGTTTGGTGGGGGCCTCCTTCCCTCCCTTTGCTCCATGTTGGCTAATTGGAGAGACGTGGAGAGAAAGAGATGGGCATCACATGGAAAATGACAGAGAATTTGCAGGACATCTAACCTACAATGTTCCCTCTTCCCTGCGCCAAACCAACAACAGCCTTACTCATTATGTAACAGGACTTAGGCCCTACAGCACCTCCAAAGCCTTTAGTTAAGGCAGTGTAAATAACACTACCATGTGCTGCCTGCCCCATACGCTAGGGCCATGGCTTAGATTAGTAAGCTCAGGTCATTTGTTTGCTGTCTGGACTGTTTTATCGCTTTAATGTCAACTTGAGTACAGTCAATGAAATTCAAGTATTTACTTTCACTGTGTGTTTTGATTGTTAGGGCACATTTGTAAGAACTTTGTTTGATTAAACAGAGCTGCTGGAAATGATGAACAAAACATTTCTTGTAATGTTTGAATTGTGACCCAGTTAAATTACAAAACAGAATTTCTTGTGGGTGGAAGTTTTAACGACAGAGTTTGGTATAGCCTAATTCATATTAATTAAGGCACTGAATGTCTGAGGACACTAAATAATTGGAACAAGTATGCTAGTGATGTTTTGATACTGAAATAGCTTCAGTAAATTATAGCATTCTCAGTATTTTAAGAACTCTATTGTGATTTATAATGCCAGTCTGCAGGATATCAGTGAAGTTGTTGAGGATGACAGATGCTTATTCTCAATAGTCAATAGTTCAGTAAGACAAATAAAACTAATTTTCATTTCAGAAACCCGTCACCTTTCTGCTCCCCCACACTCTTAAAGCTGTGCAGTTAATGTCTCTACATCTTCACCATCATCTCTATACCTTTACAGAGGGGGCTGTCACTCACATTGCTCTCTTTGCTTTTCTTGTCTTTTTCTCTGTCCTCCTTACATCAGAGCACACAACTAAGAGCAGCACTTATTTTCTGTCTCTCTTTCTGGGTCTGTGTTATTGCTTACGCTGTTGACAGCCAGTGCATTGTTGACTGACATTTTGTGTGTGAGTTTGTGTGTGTGTGTTTATATATGGGGGAGGCTGTGTCAAAGTAACCTTGAGGGTAGTGCAGCCCAGCCGATTAGCTCATTTGTCTAAGCCTTCATTGTGTGTGTGTGTGTGTGTGTGTGTGTGTGTCTGTCTGTCCTTTGATTTAGCTGGGCTCTTCTGATTTTGACAGTTTGATGATGGTGCCCACTGAAGGCAGGCTGTGCAGCATTTGAAACAGAAGTTAAAGACCATTTTCAGATTCTGCTTAAGTCATCCTCCTTAACATCAACCCTGTTCACCTGAACTGTTGCTGAATTAAAATCTTGATTGGCGAGAAACACAATCAATTTTAATAAGTCTGTGCAGGTGGTATTAGTAGGAATAAGAAACAGTGATAGCCTGTGCCCTATTTACAAGACACCCAAAATGAGCTGAAAATAGATAAACACATAACTTAGATTTAAAAGATTATGTTTTGAAACAGAAGAGACTTGTCAGGCGATGAACATGTAACCTAAGTAAAAATAGTGTTTGATTATTATTGCATGATGAGGCACAGGCAAAGAATTTCTGTGTCAGGTCACTATTTTCTCCCACAGAGCAACTCTGAGTGCACTGTTGGACTTATACCATAGCTACTTAGCAAAGAAAAAGGAGAACTGCACTTTTTATAGGTGATATGGTGTGTATTTATTTTTTTAAACCAATGGGTATTGTAGGCTAAATGTTGATTTATTGAATGGTCGAGTGTTGACCAGAGCTTTGTTTGACTTGTCCCAAATGAGGTTGAACTGCTGGCAGCCAGCCAATGGATGGCGGTGTACACTGAGAGGTGCTTGGTTTTGGTCTTGAGGGCAAAGTTTTAAGGAGCTCCTTCTTGAGGTTAATCATAAGAGGTCAGCCATTGTATTAATACTAATAGCACTTCATAACTATCCAGACCTTTAGACAGATATTCACCTCAAAGCCTCCAAGCTGACATACAGGCATACAGATTAAAACAAATATGCAAAATATGCAGGCATATGCAGAACATGCACAGCCACATATTCTCATTAACACAAAGCATTTGTAAGCAAGGACAAACACATACACCAGCACATTCTGCTCTTGACGGCTTCTTCTTGAATTCAATAAGCTTTAGCTGTGGTGCTGGCAGGGAGCAGGCCTGCTTGGTCTTGTGCATTGTGCTGTTTTCCTATTTAATGAGCTGCCACCGTGTTAAAGTTTCATATCGACTTGGCAGAGGAAGCAGCCAAGACACTGAGAGCTAATTTTCTGGAGGCAAACCTCAAAGCTGTTATTTATAGCACAGCTCTGACTTTCTCACTATCTGATTCTTTTGACTTTCTTTCTCTATCTTGCATCCCGCTCTCCACCCACCCGTTCGCCATCAGCCAGTCCCTCGTCTGCAGATTCCACCAACCAAGAATATTTCTGCCCCAGTTCATTGAGCCAGTCCAGTCTAGTAGCAATAAAGTGTCTTGTATATTTTCACAAGCCACTCTCTCCACCTGCTGAAAGCAAAGCTGGTATGCACAGAATGCTTACAAACCAAGCAGCCAGTGCGACTGTTAGTGTGACTGAGGGATGGAAACACACACCAACAAAATTGTTATCACTGCTTCTCAACTGTGGAATTTACAGGCTTGTTTTCCCCAAGCCATTTAGGTTGAGTAAACACAATTGCACACCCACACATGTTTGTGGAGAGTAGTTGAGGTCTGTAGCTGCAGTAGCAGGTATTGAAGAATTATTCCCCAGGGCTGTCCATGATAATGTTCCATGTAATAAGGCTCAGGAGAGTCCTGTGGCTTCTCTAATGCCACAGGAATGGGTGGCTGGCTGAATGGTAATAGTGGTGGGGAGTGGATTTGCCACACTTGGTGGCCACGACCTGACCATATTACTTTTTTTCGCTGAGACAGGAAAGTCTCTCCTCTTTCTCTCCCTCTTCCTTTGTGATTGGTGTTGTGTCTGCGGTTGGTCTGACAGCCGTTCAGAACGCGTGAAGCTACATTTTTCCTTGCAGCCCTTTCCCTTTTCAAGTTCCCTCTCTGTCTCTCTCTTCCTTTGTCTTGCTCAGTCTTTACACAGCATCTTTTTACTCCTCTTTTATTCTCTTCTATCACCCTTGCTTAGTTTTCCCCCCTCTCCTTTCATTTTTCTCCCTGCGTCTCTAGATAATAGCGATCAAGGTGCATGGATATTTCAGTACATGCCCCTGCCCCACCCCCACCCCCCACCCCGTCTGCCGGCCTCAATAGTGCTCTGTTCATCTTTTTTTTCCCAACTCCATTTCTCCAGCGAGAATTCTTTCTGTCTTTCCAGCATAGTCTCTCTTCTTTCTCTCTGTACCCTGTCTGGTTCTCAGGCGGCTGTCGTTCTTAATTGGTACTGCTCTGCGTCTGCTTCTACACCCCCACCCCACCTCCCACCCCCCGATCCTCATCCCTCCTTCTCCTCCTCCCACCTCCCTTTCCTCTGCATCCCTGGCAGAAAAAGACATGCTTCAGACAGACTGCCTCCCGCCTGTGTACATCAAGCTTCCCTGTGTGTGTCTGTGTGTTTTTACATGACTGGGGTTGTGTGTGTTGTGAATTTCTAGACTCTTCATACCCATACAGTGTGTTCCTGTTGTCATGCTTCCTTCTCTATAGCTTAGCCCTGTAGTCCCAGGACACAGGAAGAGAGGATCCTGCCTCGCCATGCAATTTATTCACAATTTCCCAGCGGCCCCAGTTTGCTGAGACTTTGGATTTTTTTTTCTACTCAGCTCTGTATTGTGAAGAAAGCCACTCAGTCACTGCAGGATCACTGGTTGGGTCCTTGCATGTAGTTTTTCGTGTTTAGTCGCTTTGAAAATGTGTGGTGATGATGGTAATTTTGGCTTCAAAGACTCATCAGTTTCACTAGAGATTGCTGTTTGGAAAATTTATGTTATCTTGTAAAATTGAGAGTCGGACAAGAGTATGAAAACATTTTTTTTAATATCTGTTCATTCAGTACAGTGGTAGCCACATGCTTAGCTTAGCTGAGCACAGGGATTGTAAACAAGGGGAAATGGCTAGCTTTGTAGTGACAGAGGTCATTTCCAACAACTCTAAAGCTAGGTGTGTTTAAATAATGTAGAAATGAAAAAGAGACACTGCAGATTAATAAGCGCATCTGAGATGATTCTTGACCAACAGACTGCAGACGTCTGCCAACTTCACACACATTCGTAACTCTGAAAAAAAAAAAGCAACCCAGCTGACTCTTGGATGTGTTGGTGAACAGCTTGCTAGCTATCAAGATACAACATGTAAACAAAACAATTTTGCGATTTGCTGGGGAGATTTTTTTCCCCTTTTAGCTCTTCACCAGGGCTAACGTTGGCAGCAAATTAGCAAAATTCTCTAGCATGCATTCTTTGGTATGATATTGATGTTTGATGATTGTCATTTATTGTTTTTGTTTTTAATTAGAATTATTTATTTATTTAGCAGTAGGGGCAACATCTGGTTGTAAAGGTAGACATAAGCAAGAATTAAGTAATTACAATACTTACTAGTTGATAGTACTGCTTACTCGTTGTCACCAGTGTTGTAATGATCTAAGGCCCAGAAGATTTAATGACACACTGTGGCCTTGTAGGTCATTAGCCTCAAAAGTGACACATTTTGCCTAATTGCAGAGTCATATTGCCAGCTAGGGTAAACCTGATGCTAGAAGGCAGCACAGAGACACCCCAGGGTCACTGTTGTGAAGGAGCTAGTGTCAGCAGTAATGAGGCAGAGAGATGGGGAGAGGCAGGTAAAGATATATGTGGGGCCAACAGAGGACAGAATGAGAAGCTAACTTTAGCATTGACCACGTCAGCTCATAAGACAACTGTCCACTCTCTCACATTTCACATAGCAACTGTTTTTCTACTAGGCCAACATTACAGTCAATGATGATAAAAAGCCTTTATTAGTAAGCCATTCATAGTGTATTGACACACAGAAAATTAGATGATAAATCCATATTGTTGTGCAGGTGTGGTGTTTGTATTTGTTACCCCCCCGACCCCGACCCAATTTCCCCAACCCTTGTTTCCTGTTGTTGTCTGTGACAGCAGCAGCAAGCAGCAGAAACTAGATACGGCAGATCCACTATCATCTAGGGGGTAAAAGGTGAGACTGCCAGGATGACATGGTCAGCTGTGGTGGAGAGGCTCTGACATTAGCAACTGATGGGGAAAGACAAATCTAGGACACGAAGTTGAAAGGCAGCTTTTTACACCTTCACATTCCATGTCCTTTCGTCTGCTTGCTTGTATCACTTTTTCCTCGTTGCTAATGCTTTTCATCATCTGTTTTCTTGTTGGTGGTGTTTTGGATGGCATGCTTGGAATTTGATAAAGGGAAGTGTTTGATTGGAGGTGGAATTCATTCACAGTTTTATAAGATAATAACAGAAATGAACAACTGCACACTCCACATACAGTATGCAAATATCTCAACGCACACACCCACATCCACACATAATTTGAGCTCCTATTTATTACCTGAGGGCTGCCTTCCCCTAGCTGCTGAGATAGCACAATGACACACACAGAGCCTCCTCAGTTTGAAAAATAGGACTGTGTGAGTGTGTGGTATGTGTGGTTGTAATAGAGAAATGGAGAGAAAGATGGAGCATAGGGGAGCAATGAAAGGAGGAACAGGGAATGAGGAAGAGAAAATCCAGATGGAGGAGAAAAGGGTAATTTAGGGATATTGTCTTCCATTTTAACCTGCTGCCATGGCCACTAGCCTGGCAGTCTTCCCCAGAGTTTGGCTCTAAAATCACTGTTCTATGTCTCTTTTCCTCCATCTCTATCTCATTCCATCTCTGACCCTTGTGTACTTGCTCTCTGTCTTCATCTCCCTTTCTGCTATAGAGACATTACCCCACCATCAGACATTCTCTGTGAGGCCTCTCCTGTCTGTCTGATTGACATCTCCCTCCCCCTGCCAGTGGGCAGCACAGTGGGAGGCAGGCCTTTCATTAATCTTCTGTTATGAGTATTATGATGCATTCATACATCCAGATTCTGATTCATATCCAGGCCCTTTCTAAACACATTTTGTATTTTCCATTTACTTTATTTGTCAGGGACAGTATACTTGGTCAATAATCTGTCAGTTCTTTTTTCTTTCAGTTAATCAAGTAAAAGTTTGTTCTTTAAAATGTCAGAAATTAGTGACAAATATCCATTATATTTTTCAGAGCCTGAGGTCATGTCTTAAATTTACTTACATTTTTAATTAATCAATTATCAGAACTGCTGTTGATTAAATTTCTGTCTATTGGCCACAAGAAAAAAAGAAAAGAAATAAAAACAGACAACTCACGAAAGGGCCAATATAGAGAACCTACAAAAAAACATTGGTCACCTTGACCACATTCTGATGTCATATCATTTAGCAATTGCAGTTCAACATTATTAAATACATTATCACATACACACTAGAAGCTAAAATACAGTCCAAAGAATTTGTCCAGAGTATAACAGACTCCAACAAATAAATTGAGTGTTTTGAACTCTCTAATATTTGCTGGCTAGAGTTCCATACATGTGGCTTCCTTAGAAAACTGACTGAAAGTACTTTTTTGCAGTATAGTGATGTTGATTATTTCTGAGAAACGACATGTTGTTGGCAACAATTTCAGCATACCGTTTGAGCAGTGGGGGCAGTCTTTTAGAGAAAGTCATGTCCTCCCAGTTCACAAGGATGAAGCACAATGGCTTATTGTACAAGGCAGGCGTGTGTGTGTGTGTGTGTGTGTGTGTGTGTGTGTGTGTGTGCACGCACGCACGCGTGCGCGCACGCTTATATAAATTCACTCTGCAGGATGGCCAGCAAATAGAAATAGGCCATTATTTTAGACTGACATGGAGATGATTGATTTTATTTGCACATTTTAGAAAGTGGTATCATTGATTTGATAGGACATAGTGCTGTATTATGGATTAGTATCCATTGCACTCAGTGAAGACTAAACACATACACACATTCAGTCCCTATGGCCCAGCTCATGCTTCTAATAGTTTCCAGGAGCTGTCACTGAGGCTGAGCCAAAGGAAATACAGGCTGAAATGAAGCACTTAGTTTCCCTGGCCCTCGGGCTAGCTATCTAGCTAGTTTGACTCACGCCCACTGAAAACAGATCTTTGTAAAAAGGCCTTGTGTCTTATTCTGTCAGTCTTTTGGCCTTTACGTTGTCTTCCTTTCGGACCTTTTAATCCCTTGCCTTTTTATTTTCTTGTCATTTCCTGCCAGTCTTTAAACCAGCCCCTTTTACATTGGCCTTTGCTTTTACTGTTCATTCTCTCTCCATCTTTATCTCTTTCTCTCTCTAACTCTAACATATGTGCATTTTTTCTTTTCATTTTCCCTTTTCCTTTTTTGTACCCTTCTAGTCTCCCCTTTCCATCTTCTTTTCAGCTTTTGACCGTGAGGGAAAGTGTTCCTCAGAAGTGCCTGCCATGATTTTTGTATGAAGTGATGATTGTGGTTGGAAAAGTTTTTCCAGACACTGAGTGCACTTTGGCTCTGACTCATTCATGGATCAAAACGAAAGGGTTGAAAGTTTACATGCGCTCTGTGTGTACATGTGTGTGTTTATGAACATAACTGCATTTCTGTGTGGAATTTGAGAAAAGTCAATGTGACTGTGCCTGTGTTAAGTGTGTGATGCACATAGGTCGACACATGAAGAACAGCTAAACATTTGAGCTGACTCCTAGTCCTTGTCCTTCATATTTCACTCATTACTCTCCCTTTTTTTGTTTAACAGCTGAAAGAAGCTAGCAACAGAAGAAAGAGAACCATTTGATGGAAGAAAAGAAAAAGAAAAAACAAGAAGAAAAGACCAAGAAGGACGTCGCTCAGAAAAAGGTGAAGGTGCACATCTACTCATCATGCACATGGTCATAGACACACTGCAAATTGTTTTCGAGTCAACTAGCAGGCTCTTAATTTGGCACTGTGTGCATGTTGGTTATACAATTACAGTTTTTTTAAAACCTTTTAATCTTTTCTAAACATCATTTTTTAAATAAAATCAATAGCTTTGGCTGATTTGTTAAAACTTGGCCTTCAAGTTTCCAGTAAACAAACACCCACTGACTTCTTCTGTTCAATGCTGGCTGCCAGTCAGCAGAAAAAAATCAGGAATGGCTTGAAATGATTGGATCACTGTACTTGGTAACACTCCTGTTGATTTATTTACAGTTTTGAATGACTGTTAAACATCGTCCTTGCTGTATCAGGTTCCTAAGTCTTTCTCTCTGTCCACCTCTGCAGGCTGCTGATCAGAAACCCAAAGGTGAGTGTCATGATCAAGCACCCTACACACTCATATACCTAATTTTTTAAAGCAACATTCCAACCACTAATATACATTAATCAGCGCTGATTAACACACTGACCTGTAAAGACATACACACACACACACACACACACACACATTATTCATGCATTATACACATGTAGCATTTAGTGTTCTTGTACACAGATGGACAAACACAGAATGCACATGCACACACAGCAGAGCAAATACAGTGGAGTCTAATGCAGAGTGAAGCGGAGTGACGCCCAGTATGCCCACAGCACCAGGCAGTGAAGCGTGAGGGCACCCAGACAGCACACTGAGTGTGGTGTTAGTAGGGGGATGGGAGGATGAGGGAGGAGTGGAAGGAGGGCACGGAGTTGAGCTGACATGCAGAGAGAGTGGGGTAGGAAAAAAATGTGTCCTCACGTGCCCTTGGTGCTCTCTAAGAAGCTAAAATAGAATTTCTGGTATGTTGCTCAAAAATTAGTTTTATTCTCATAGTGAAATGTTATGAAAATACACAGAATGGTGCCTCTGCTGTTCTCCCAGTAGGTCCCAGTGACAGACCTGTGCTTTAAATTTATTTGATATATGAGTTGTTGAGGCAAACAGTTGTTTATTCTCTTGATATGTCTACTTTTGGTTTATAAATAGATTTAGACTGTAGAATGACAGTGGCATTTAGTTGCAGGATGCATGGGGTAATCATTTGTACAGTAATATTGTCACATCTACAGTAATACAACTGTTGTACTACTAATTTACTCACCAATTTGTCTCTGTGTGTGAAAGTGTGTTTTTTTCCTGCTTCAAAATTATACAAAGGTTGTACCTGAACTATGACATTTCCTAACTAAAGTTTTAAAATATATATAATTGAATGACAATGTGAAGTGTGACCCATGTCCTAAGCAGGTGTACAATGCCCTATCTCCTCCATCTTTGGCAGTTTCTTCTTTATCCTGTGTTATGTCTACTTTTAGACTTGAATTTTCTTGGCCAGTACTAAATATGACACATAGCATCCTAGTTTATTGTCTTTTCACTTAGTACCACTCTGGAAGGATTCCTGCATTTACAGTTGAAGATGATGCAATAAATGGCAGATACTTGAAATTGGTCTTGTTGTTTTTGCATGATCAGGTTTGGGTGAGGATGGCACAGAATTTGAGCAGTGTGGCTGGCTTTAAATCTTCTCAGTGGTGCCTGTCCTCCCCCACTTTGAGCCAGCAGCTTGGCCATCTGGGGGTAACTGTTGGGCTTCAACAAAGGTTACCACAGCTTGCCTTGAACTCTGACCAGCCTATTTAATTACCCTCCCTGTGTTTCACTGCCCTGTCCCTGAACCTGGCCTATTAACCAAGTTTCAATGATATCCGTTTGTATAGCACTAAAGCATGTATAAACAAAGGATACTTGAGCTACAGAGAGCATTAGGGGAGAACAAGCAGATTTTTATAAAGTGCAGCGATAGTACCATTATTTATGCAGTGCAGAATCTCTTAGCATGAATACTCTTTTCCAGGAATATCCTGCTTTACACTCACATTCACACCTGGAAGCTGCTTTTTACAACTATTATCTTATCTATTAGGCGCTTTACTTGAGCAGTTGGGTTTCAGTGCCCTGCTTAATGATATGTTAGTGGTGATAATGAGACAGTGCTGAGTGCTGCTCTTAATTTATCTACCTAGATTTGTTGGCTAAGAAATGGATGGTGAGTTTTTTGTTATATATAATTAGATGGACTGGACTGGCAGCTAGGAGAGTTTTGTGCTTAATGTCAGGTGGTGACAATCTACACAGCCCAAAGGATTATGTTTGCAATGATATCAGTGACATTCACTTGTGACTACAGTGCAGCCAAGTATTACGATTGTGACTTATTTTTGTTGTTTTGGCTATATCAGGAAGCATGTTTGAAACAAAACAACTATGGGTTTACAGTGCTGGCCTTCAGCTTTAATTGAGGCCTTTTATATTAACAATACATGAACAATGTGGATAAGTCACTTCACATCTCCCTTGATAGAGCTCTCACAGGCCTGTGCTGCAGCCATCTTCACTGTATTGCTTGCTTCAGGGGCCTGTTATTTGGATTCAGGTCCGGTGACTGACTTGGCTTTTCAAAAGCATTCCTCTATTGGCTACAGAAAGTGTCATTGGTTGTCTTGTGTGTTTGCTAATAATCTATGTCCATCTGCATAGTTTTAAAATGTATATGTATAAAGCTCAAATACACATTGTTTTATTTCAAATTCAATGTGGCAGATTAGAGCCAAAACAATGACAAGCATGTCACACACACCTAATACACTCTGACTACACTGCATGATGTGTGTATGTGGGCTGCACCAAGTATTACTGGCAAGAGCAGCAAAGGAAATGCTGAGAGTCAGCGAGGGAATATTGAAAACTCTGCATGGAAGAGAGGCCCACAGACAGGGGCACAGCTAAGAAGGATGAGGAGGGAGGAGGAAGGAAAGGAGAGGAAGAAGGAGGATGTGTTACGGGGAGTTCTGGGGCCAGATAAAAGCAAAAATGAAGGAAGGAAAGGGAGGAAAAGAAAGTAATGAAGCAGTGAACACTTTAGACGAGTGCCAAAAATGACCGTCGGGAGTCAATGACGGCGCTAATATAGAAGAGACTAATGACATGGACATTTATTTTATGGTATGTTTAATGAGAGATAGAGAAAGAAAGGGACATAGAATGAGAAACTGATTGTGTGTATGTAGTGGGTACTCATGCAGACAGGCAGATAAAGAAAGTAGGGAGAAAGACGGCCTGTTTGAAGACTAATCGTTGTGCGAGCCATCAGGACCTCTGTGTGTTTGCTCATAACCTCCCATCTGCAATATCTTTTAAAAGGAAGGTGGCATGAACTGGAATGAGTTGAGTTTTCATGCGTGACACTAAATAATGGAGGTGTGTGTGTATATGCAGTAAGGGAGAAAATCAGTATGCGGTCGTGATTTGTGTCTTTCCATCCATATCAGTGAATTCTGCCTTCCTTATACACTCTCAGAAATTCATAGACATACACGTGCACACCACCTCCCCCCACCCTCGCCATCTTTTTCTGCTTTCCCTCTCTGCGGGCCTCCTTGGTCCCAGGCATTTCAATTTGTTTGTGGTAATCGATCTCGGCCTTGCGCGTTCATATGTATGAAAATGAGATAAAGCTTTCGGCGCAGTGGAATTAACTTCTCTGCCCCCCATTAGGCATGGAGCTCCACCAAATGCAGGGCTCTAGGAGTCCTACTGCCCCCCAGCCCCCACCATCACCCCCACCCCACACACCCCACCCCCACACACACAGGCTGGACCTCTGATGCAGGGCCCTCCCTCCTGGTCCCAATTACCTCAGGCGGATGCTGATTATTCACCCTCAGCACACATGCAGCTTCATCACAATCTCTGCCACCACTGCAATCACAATCAGCCAGTTTGACTGCTTCACATACCACATCAGCCTTGGCAACAACGTGCAGATGCCAAGACACACACACACACACACACACACACACACACACAAAGAAGAGTGCATGAATAGTGTAGATATTGGTAAAGCTGCAGAGTTTGTTCATAGATGCCTACAGTCATATATAGATACGCATACTCCTACCTATGGCGACTCTGAGCTTTTCAATCTATTCTCACTGACTGAATCAAATACTTACATTGTGGAGTTGCAAAACAACCAAGACAATAATATAGTGCTATTGTGTCCCTTACCACGCATGTATAAACATACACACACACACACACAAATATTATTGAAGTTATGAGAAAACGTGGCCAAAGCAGGAAGTTACACAAATTCATGAAACAGGTGGCTACACACAGGAACAGAAAGCCACAGTAATACCACAATGCGTCATTCCCATACCCCGATAATCAGAAAATCTGCAATCTCCATTTTTGCCGCTCACACACTTTTCACTGCTGAGAGGTTAGAGAACAAATGTAACGCCTGTCACTGCTTTGTCCCTCACTTTTCCTCCTTACCCACGCCGTATCCCCCCGCCTGTTTCATTTCACCCTTGATATCCTCGGCCCCAGCGACCGCATCTGAGGAGAAACATATTTACACGGTGTCACCACGGTGATAACAGCATTTTATTTTTCAAAGTGGCAAGAGACGCACACAAACACAAGTGTGCTGTATAATTTTGTATTGGATTAATTTGCAATTTCACGTTATTAATTGCGTCAACACATTTGAAAGGGAATTTCATGAATCGCAATCTAATTAGAGGCTAATTTACTTTAGCATTCAGGCTGCTTTTTTCTTCTGTTAACCACATTTACAAACGCTCAGTGAATTAATAGTGAATAGCTTGTGAATTACGTCCTGTGGATTTATGACTGCCAAGCATAATTGTTTTTCCTCTACCCCCTGTGTGCTCACCCCGCATGCATGTCAAGTGCTGGGGGAGAGTGAGGGATGGAGGAAGAGACCAGGGGCAGAGAGAGAAAGGAAACAAGAGGGGCGCACAAACTTAAACAATGCTTTCCTCTTCTGTTGTATGATCACTCACAAGCTGCTGACAAGAGAGCGTGCTCGGTGCTCGGTGCCCCTTGCCCCTCCCCCATCATCTCCTCCTCCCCCAACAGTGAGCCGCTTCATGTCAAATACGAGGCAGATTAATAGGATGTAGCTCAACTGATATGAATGACATTTCAGCCTGTGATTTTAGGGTAAGGTGGTTGCATATGTGTGTATCTGTAAGGTTCAAAGACCGCCTGCATGACTGCACAGTGGGCTCCTTTCACTCTTTCCTCAGGCCATTGTCAAACAGCAGTTAGACTACAGAGGGGAGAAAATAAATTCTCCAGACGCCATATTATTCTATGAGTGAATTTGACTTAATGAAATTCTTTCTAGTAATTGTATAGGTGCTAATAACCTGGAATATTAGTCATATAAGACCTACATATGAGAAATTAACCTTGGGGCAGCTGAGTGGAACTCATGCGCTTACTGGGTTCCCTATGCTCTAATGACCCTGGGGCTCAAACTGTGGGAGACCATGTTTCTCTTTTGGTTGTCAGCCTTCAAAAGTTTGAGATACCTTACATCGTGCTACATATCTTATAAGTTTCAAAAGGCATGTATCCTCAGGCAGTTGTTGCCCTCAGGCACTGACCTCAGATGGAGGTGTAGTATGATCCTCTTAAAGCTCTTTACCCACAGAGTAAGTTGGTTACTGTTAGGGCTAAAAAGCAAAATAAGTTTATTGGGGCAACACTGTCATAATCTAGAGAGGTGCGGTATAGATGAGATGAGTAACTGAGATTTGAGAGCGAGAAAGAGAAAGCAAAGGGGAGCCTGGCATGGAGAGGGGGTGGGGGCACTAATTGGAGAGAGAGGGTGGAAGAGGCGTGGTTTGGGAAGAGGTCACTGGAGGCACAGGGGGTCATAAGAGGCAAATGGAGGTGCATTAAGCAACTGTCAGTCTCCATAGCAACGTCCCGTTATAGGAAGGGTGAGGGGTGAGAAATTTGTGCTTCTTATTTTGTGTGTGAGTGAGGGAGTTTCTGTTTTTCTCTACTAATACTGGCAGATGGGACCTCATGGCAACACACCCACTTGACCCTTCCTTGTATGCATAAACACATTTGCATGTATGTTCATGTGGGTTCTCTTGGTTACCGTTTCAAAACAACCAAGTCTCATTGCTATGTGCCTCTGTAACATCAATCACTTAAAGTGTTTATTACAAAATTTCAGTTTAAAATGTATTAGTGTCACTGCCTTCCATTAAAATGATTAGTGATGAATTTAGAATTTTTATTAACTAGGATTTGCTATGACTTTTCCAGGTAAAAGAGAAAGTAGTTACCAATTGTTAGGATTGTAGACCAAAAGGATTAAGTAGTGTAATGAGTAACTATGTCTATAGAAGGTAGCTGTCATATCAATGTTGAAATGAGTAAGCCAAATCTGCTTCAACATTTGCAGAAGGAAATGAGAGGTATGATATAGAAAAGGTCATGAACTCCATACACCAAGCAAACGCATCTATATGTGCCTCTGCTTTCACATTGTTTTGATCTTGGTTTTTTTTTTTTTTTGTATGAAACTGCTGGAAAGGAGAATGTGTAAAATTGTTGCAGGCAGCTTAAAACATGCTGTATTTACCTCTCCTACCTCTTAGCTCTTATTGGATTAAGAAATGCACCATTGTGTAGGTCATATAGGCCTGTGTGTTGTGTCCATCCCTCCCCCATCTGTAAACATGGCTGCATAATAAAGTGGCTGTGCAGACAATAGACAGAAGAGATGTGGGAACCTGCGCTGCCTGGCACAAGGCTCAGGGATCAGTCACAGTTGTTCTTTACAATAACAGATACCCTACCTTCTTGTCCATTATGCCTTGTTCGAGGTTTTTGAGCTGTATATCTGATTGCTTCATGCATTTTCCTCTGCCTCGTATTCTTTTTTTTCCTTCATGCCATGCTTACTTGCTCTCTATTCTTAAGCCATTACTCTTTCTCTTGCTCACTCCCATTGTGTGTAATTAACCATTTAGTGTGAAGAAGGGCTGTAATTAAAAGTTTGGTGCAAGGTTGCAGAGATTGCCTAAGCTGGAGGGTTTAATAGAATTTACAGTGCACTTGATACAAATGCTTGTTTAATTGGCTCTCCTTTTTAACTTCAATTAGAGGTACTAAGGTCACTACCACATTCAGGTTTCACAACACAACTGCCACATAGGCTGCTCTTAAATACTGCTATATTCACCTCTGCCAGAATGATAAAAGGATCATTTTTTTCACCTGTATCATGTGCTGGTTCCTTATCAAGAAAATATACATAAGTTATTATTGGCTATTATTGTTTGACAGAAAGGTCATTGTCAAAGAAAGTCAGTGCGCTAGGCACTTCATCACTTGAAATAATTTGGTGACCTTCTGATTTCGGTCCAAATTTTCCCTTCACTAAACACTTATTGTGTAATATCATTAAGAAACACCTGTGTCCTGTAAATAGATTTTAAGATAATATGTTATAAGGAGGTGTCAGTTTGGTAGCCATGAAAACAAAACAAACCTACAGTAAGGGTTTAATAAGCTGAGAGACCCTGTTCCTGCAAAGTTGTTCATCATTCACTTGAGTTCAAATGCAATAACTTGCAACTTCACTAATTTGCTGGGTGGATTTCATTACCTTTCACTGGTAGCAAGTATAACCAGCATACTCGTCACTCTCTTCATTCAAGCTGTTACAGACATCTGATTTTCCCCACTTTCCCTACAATTTTTCCTTCATAGTCATTTTCTATAAGCCCCACCCTTATCTCTTCAAAAGCACTTACCCATCTATCATGGTTTTAAAAAAAGATCTCTCCTCCTCAAAGTGAAAGATGTGTCTCAGTTCATGTGTTTATGTTTGTTCACAGCACAGAGGGGCTGTTTGTCTCTCCTGTACTATTTTTCTCACCTCTTTACTCTCATATTTCTGCTGTCTCATTTCCAGGCGTGTACTTTACACACATACACACACCCCCTCCCTCTCAGGAGAACATTAATACTCACTGATGCACTTGTTAAATACAGATTACACCAAAGATGGCAACACATTACCCAGCTGGATAGTGTTATAGCGGCACTTTTTTTGAAAAATGAGAGATCATTGTCGCTTTTTCGCAAACATAGAATAATGTAATTTAACAGGTTTGTGACAATATGGTTTTAAAGCCATCATGCATGTGTAGAGGAAATTAGATATGGATATATGCGACATAAGGGATTTGCAGCTTGGATACACCCTTGTTACTACAACAACACAAACACAGGCTGTATGAAGGAGGGTGTGTATGCGAAATCCTGGAGCTGAAGGAGTTGAGTGTCTTACTGTTCTTCTGGGTTCATCTGCTTCCTGTACCAAACTGGCAGCCGTGTTAAACAGTGAGCTGGCCGACTAGAATATCCTGGGCACTAAGACATCTCAGGACCTCAAGAAGTTCTTTTAGCACATTTGTGTGTGTGTGTGTGAGCAAAAAAAAAATGGAAAAAATGACCAGCTTTGTTCAAGACAGCAAACTGTTTCGGGCTGTGATTTTGTCAGAAAGAAGATACGCAAAGGTGGAGAAGGAGACTGACAAAACACACCATTTTTTAAGTAGGTCAGCTACTAAATGTTTTTGGTGGTGTTAGTATGTACACAACCACACCAAAAACCACACGGTTTGACAGTTAATTGTCATTTAAATTTCAAAAACATGCAATGTCCTTCCCTAGCAACGACGAGTATGTGCTTGTAATGTGAGTGAATTCTGTACACAAATTTTCCCAGTCGCCAGGCCTCTGTCTGAGCAATAAAGAGCATCCAGTACTGCAAACCGCATCCTGATAGTTCATGGCAATTGGGAAAAAACTACCTTAAGTCCAGGCCCTTTTTGATTTCAGGAACTAGGGTCCAAGAGCAAAAACTAGAACAAGGTCTAAAGTTTCTTTTCTCTTTAAAGGTTAACAGTTTATGTTAAAAATTGGTTGGAGTTGAACAAGATGAAAGAAATGGAAAAGAAAGCAGAGAGAGAGAGAGGCAGGGTGGAGGGCAGAGATTTGGAGGATTAGAAACTAGGAGATGGAAAGGTATGAAGACAGAAACAAGATGGGGGAGAAAAGAGACAGAAACGCAAGAGATGAGGGATCAATATGGATAAAGACCCAGAGAGAGAATAATATTGTGAGCAGGGAACACAAGACTGAAAGACAGGTAGACGGGGGGCAATAGAGAGCTACCTGGGAGGGAGCAACCTGCCGATGGAAAGACAGAGGAAAGGGGGCGTGTGATTAGAAATGGGATGGGGGAGAACGGAGAGGAAAGGGGGCAGGGCAACATGCATTGACCTCCCTGCTATCTGATTGGCCGAGGCAACGTCAGGCGGGCTGAGCTGAATTTAATCAGAGATGTGCGTCACCAGCTGCAGTTCCAAGCCAACAGCCAGTCAGATACTGCTGGAGGGGGACAGGCTTGTTCCCTCGCTCCCTCCGTCTGTCCGCATGCGTGTGATTAAAATCTCATTGGTGGAAGAGGGTGCAAACCACTGTGAAAATGTCTTTTTGTGTGAATGTTTATGCAGCGCATTTTTATATTTTCTAGAAAGATTCAGAAAGCACAAGTGTGTCTGTGATAGATGCCGGATGAAGAAGGAAGAAAAGAAAGACCTAATGTTCTGCATCCAAATACTTACAGTATGTAGCTCTCAGAGTAGAGGTGTTGTGTTTTGAATTTGTCTGGGGTAATGCAATTCAAGTTTCCTATAATTCACGATGCTTTCTGTGTGTCAGCAGGTAGGCAGCCATCTGGATTAGTGTTGTGCTCACTGAGAAGGCCTCTGTTTTTAGTCGTGCTTTTAGACAGCCTCTTGGCAGGCAAAGTGAATACCTCTGCGCTCTGAATTTACTTTAACCTCTGCTGTGGCAGCTTTTGCCTGTGTGTGCGTGTCACTTTGTGGTTAATTGCCAGCACTGCAGCACAGGACAGCTATAGGCGTAGTTCAGACTGAAGCCTTAATTAACAAATTATTTCAATCCCATTTATTTTCCGCTTTTAAAAAAGCATTCACCCATACCTGTACATGCAAAACACAGTGTCTTTCTCTGTCTCTGTCTCTTCCCTCCCTTGAGGAAAAGCAGTCTCAGCTGTTGTTTAGAATGGTTGTATCTATCTAGGGACTATAGAAAACAACATCATCAAGTATTCATCATGCATTTACCCATGGACCAAGGATCTGTAATTCATGACAGCTCTTCAGGCAACTCCCTATTGGCATTTAGTATAAAAGCATCTATTTCTGTGCAGCAGGGAACTCTCAGGTAGAATAGTGCTAGACCAGATGTACTTCACTCTTCATTCATAGGTGCATACAGCCACTAAAATCTGCCTCAGCTTCTTTATAGGTATAATTCCATGCATAGGTCAGGCAGTTTTTTTCTTCAGTCTTGTAGCACCCTGGAGAGGAGACTTTAGCCAGGCCAATCTGTTTGGTTGCTAGCTACCCAGGTCCTGCTAATAATAACACCTTTCAGGCTAACGCTCAATTAGACGGCTGGCTGGTCACTGCAACCACAGGGAAAGGGTCAGGCTAAGGCCAAACCAGCAGAGAAAGGTGTTTGTGTGCATGTGTATGTGTATATGTGTATGAAGAAAGAGCGAGAGAAGTGTGTAATGAAGAGGAAAGGAGGTGTCTTCATATGTTTATGTGTGTCTGTGTTCAGTCAGCAGAAAAAATATGACCTTTTCATAGAGCACGTCTGGGCCAATAACATATGTTCAACAACAGGCTGCATGAGGCAGTTTTCTTAAAGGGACAGTCTGCACAAATACAGTGCAGAGACAAACCCGATTAAATTAAAATTGCCTCCTGATTAGTATACGTAAAAGACAGTACACAAAAAAGGTTTATAAAGACATGCAGTCTTTATAGAAAGTCTTAAACACATTTTGAAAGTAAAACATGTCTGTGGCTCATTCTTGAAGGATTTTCCCCATTAATAGGATTATTAATTGTACTCTGTTCCATCAGACTGTAAGAACATAACTTGATAGGTTGGCTACTCCCTGTATGATTCTCACTGAATAGAGGCTGACAGATATTTCAACATCAGGACTTCCTTCAAAAAATAAGTTCAGCGACTGTGTTTTTCATCACCAGTTGTCCAGTGTCAGCACTACCCAGCCAAATAAATTCTGTTATATAAATTACTAATAGTGAGTTAACCCACACATTAATACCTTGCTACCTGCATGTGTCTTTTTGTGTGTGTATGCTTGTGTGCCTGTGTATTGTATCCATCCAGTGCCAGAGCCTGCTCCCACTAAGCCCAGTCCCGGCCCACCCCACCACCTCCACCCTGCCAGCCCCACGCTGCCCCTCTCCTCCTCCTCCTCTTCCTCCTCCTCTTCTTCTGGCAATGGCAAGCGCGCCTCCTCCAGTAGCCAGCTCCCGACTCAGACTCCCCCTCAGCAGCAGTGCCAGTTGTCCTCTGCCAGTGCTCGCTACCCGCCCAGAGAGGTGCCCCCACGCTTCCGCCAGCAGGAGCACAAGCAGCTACTGAAGAGAGGCCAGCCACTGCCTGCAGGAGCCCTGAGCGCTCTCACCCTCTCCTCCTCCTCCTCTTCCTCCTCCTCGTCTTACTCTTCTTCTTCTACGAGTACCAGCAGCACTACCCCAAACTCTGCCACGTCCACTGCGGGCAAACGCCACCCAGGTTTGTGTCAGCATAGTAAAAAAAAAAAAAAAATGTTCCTTTTACATTAGACCTTTTGGGTGGTGGCTGTGTGTAAAATTAATTAATCTTAAAACTGCATTCCGTTTGATTTTCTCTTTCACTTCAGTGCATGTTGGCTGTATTATGGCTGCATTTCTAGTGGGATTTCATTTGATGAGCTTCCTAAATCATCTGTTAAATCTAACATTCTGCTTCAGCATTAGCTGTTATTCTCACTTTGATTTACTAAAGTTTTATGAGGTGGATGTAACATGCAGAGTTGATAGATCCAATCCATCCTTTGGCTTCATTTCAGACTTTGTATTCAGTTTGCTCTGGCACAGATACAGTGATATGCAAAGCAGCACTGACAGATTTACTGCATTGTAGGATCAATAAATTATGGTGATTGTGATCATTGTAGTTTAACAGTACATCTTAACTTCTTATTAGCATAAATTAATGACAAGATACAGCTCTTAAATTATCTGTATAGGCTGACCAAATTAAAACCATAGACTTAATTCTCAGCTCTTGGTACCTGAGCTTTCCCCTTCTTCCTTTAAGTGCTCTGAAAGGATTCTGATAGATGTATGCTTGTTTCCAAAGTAGTTGAGTTATTGTTCAATTGTGGACGCTGGTGCTTGTAACACTGTCAATGATATTGCCAAATTCTTTCAAAGCCCTGTTTAGATGTTTTTATGCAAGTGTGAGAAACATCTATCATCTGTGTATCAACCTCTGCATGTTCTTTTTCTTGACTCACAGGCCATATGCACGCACACACACTCAGACCTCTGTAGCCAGTGGTAGCATTTTAATGAACTCACCGGTGGCCCCTAACATCTCTAATGCTGAACCTGCCTTAAGCTGCTCATTGTGCATTGGCTTCTGTGTATTTGTATGCAAGTAATGTGTTGATAAAGGCTGGTTATGAGTTATTTTTATTTAACACTCATTCATTATCATGTCCTAAATGCATCTTTGCATTCCTCTTAAAGGTTTTATGTGTTTTTTCTGTCTATAAAGCAATCACAAACGTCTGCCTAATGATGCACACAGACACAAAGATGGCATCACCTCACATCCTCTAACATGACACACTGTAACTTTGAAGACACAGATCCAAGGATATTTCTGTAGCACACCATGCAATGTTTTCATTTTTAGGGCTTTGAGCAAGAACTAGCATGAGCATCTGCTCACATCTTTGTCTGTTTTTTCTTTTTCCTTCTTTTCATCAATGCTCCTTTTCTGCTCTGTGCTGCCTTTCATTACTGACTCAACATTTGTTGGGAGAACACAGGGCACTCAGTAAACAAATCTGCAGCAGCTGTGGTGCATTGCTAGCTAGTCAGTAAACTACAGCCGTCTGGATCACAGAGGCAACTGGTCCTTGCATGCTCTTGTTTAGTCGATGTTGCTCTTGTACTCAGGTCTGTGCCACTAATTGCAGAATCAAACAAAAGCTTAAAGCCTGTGTCACCTGTCAGTGAATGCCTGTTTTTTGCAAGTTGTGTCTTATTAACTGGTCCATATATTAACAGTTTTATGGGGCTTTTAAAAGTTGTTCTTTTGCACTTTATTATTCAGTGAAAAATGCTGTGAATTAGCCTTTTCTTTCAGGATTTCAGGAACTAAATTTAACCATTTAGAATTGAGGTGATTTCTGTTATTCTGATTTTTTATTTCTCATTATTTGCTCAGAAACAGAAACTAACCAATTTCCTCTCTATGCTCAGCTGTGTTGTGCAGGGTTTCCTCATCTGTGGGCCAGAATCTAAATTTGGCTTCAGGCTTAACTTGCTCAAGAGAAGCAGCATTACTAAGCCTTTGGATTGAAACAAATATGTTTCTCCTTTGGGCCCCAGACAAGTTAGGATCCCCTGGTTGAGTGTATTAACCTATAATGTCATTATTATTGTCCTAGTCCGGCAGTTGTTGTCCTGTTTGGCCTTTATCTTGCCCTGGTTTTCCCAGGGGCCTCTCAGTACAACACAGCCTGTGGCAGAGTAGCCATTGGCTGGGTTTCCACCTCCTTCCCCTCTCGTTTTGTCTCGAGGGCCTCCCATCTACAGCCTGTTCTTTCCTGTCTGCTCAGCTAAGAGCCTCAAGCTAGTGGCCCTGCTGTTGCAATGATTCTGGCATACATAATTTAGAGAGTGGACACTGTAGTTAAACTCACTGCTCTGCAGTTGAAGATTTAAGCCTAAGCCCTCTTGTGTTGTTTAATCTTAAAATTGTATTTTTTGTAGTAAAAGACCTTAATAAATAATTTATTTTAAAATTAACTGTAGTTGTATCTTAAAAGTACCCATTCTAGGAGCAGTAGTTGTGTTTGTAGCAACAGTAAGGACCTAAAATGGAAATGAAGTAGAACATGAAGTAAACAAGTTTATGCATGACTTCTATTTTTGCAAGGCTACACTATTTAAAACTCAGTTTCTGAACTTACTCAACTGTGGAAACAAAGGACATGAACTGAGTTAATCATCAAGTCAGAAAAATATGTACATCACTATTATACTTAAATCCAAAAAAAAAAAAAATCAAAATCACTGTAACACGTTCATATATCACGTTATGTCCATTTGCATATACAAAGTTTCCCTCTCAGTTTAACTGTAAGCATAGGATGAACTCCGTTTTGAGGACACATTTCTGACCCCTCTGGTGAGGTTACTGTGGCCTAGAGGGATGCAATGATGTGATTGTTCCTTTGCTTAGATACTCAAGCACTTTTGCACTTCGGCACATACAAACACATGTACATAGATGTAGTGGCTGTGCAGCAGTAAGAACACTGACCTAGTTGTGTCCTCTCAGATCTGTGTCTGCCTTGGAGGCCAGCTGGCTCATAGTTCAAAGGAGAATGTATGCATGCGCGCGCGCACACACACACACACAAAGCACATACATGTTAGTTTATAAGGCAGCAGCACTGACAGCATTATTGGGTAGATGTCCTAAGGTGGTTGAATGCATTTTCTTTTGACCCATTTTTTTGGCTACCTTGCACACATTTGGCTCAGAAAACTTTGATTTCATTTAGTGGCCATATTCAATTTGTGCAAAGTGTGTTTGATGTTTAACATTCCAGCAAGCCATACCCACACGCCACCCCATCCTCAGAGTGTAAAAGGCAATCTCCTCTAGTTTCAAGGGCATTCACACCACTCCCACAAATCCTCTGCTCTCCCAACCCCATTTAATTGTCCCAAACACCAGACAGAGACCCCCCTGTCTCCTCTCCCCTCCCTCTATTGCACCCACCATCCCCGTCTCTCCAGCTGACTGGGGACCATTAAGTAGTCCGGAGCAGCCAGCAGCCGTCCAGACAGACTCCCCAGTAGCAGGTGCTGGAGTGGGGGTCTCTTAAGACTGTGGGAACTGCAGCCCAACAGCTGTTTGCTGGTCACCCAGACAGAGCATGTAGCCAGAAGGCACTCTGCTGGGTGCTGTTAAATGCTTGGCCCTTTCATTTGAGCTCTTTTGATGTGCAGGTAAAGCAGTTGGGTTTTTGAGCATATCTTATTAATGTTAAGTGGCTGGTGTGGAGGTGTGGCTTTCAATAAGAAATTGTTCTGTTGAGTGAGGCAGAAACTATGGCGTTTGAAATATGGGATGGTGTTTTTTTTTTTTTTTTAAAGCATTATGTTCTTGAAGTAACATTTCATGAGAATGCAGGTCTACATCTTCAAACACAGTATCTTTAAGATGTAAATACAACTACCACTTAGATCTTGGTTAGTTGTGTGATTTAAAATCATCAGATAATCAAGATTACTTGGCTTTAATGAAGGCAGCAAGGTGTAGATTGCCCCATGCGCTCAGGCAATGACACACACATGCGCGCACAAGTGAGAGAACCCCCGAGTGGCTTCATTAATCCAGGCTCTGTCAGGGAAACCAGAGAAGCACCATGGCCTCGATCTTTTATTTTCTCTCTTCCCTCAGCAGAGGTAAACAGACATGAGTGATGAGCTTTGTAAACCCTCCTGTGACCATTCCCTCAGTCTTTCTTTTTTCTCCCTGCTTCCGGGAAAAACAAGTACATGCCGTCTTTGATGCAAGTGGGCGTAAAGCTCCCCTCAAAGAGAGATGGAGAGGGTCTATTTGGGGACAAAAGACTACTAAACGTGCCCTCCTGCTCTGGTTCTGGTATTATGTCACTCCACAGTTTGCTCTGAGAAAACTGAGATTAGGCCGTGGCCCACAGTCAAACTTAAGAATCCATTTATTGCCGCACCATCTCTCTTATTCTGTTCATGTTTCTTTCTCACCGTCTCCCTTTCTTTTCCCTTGTCATTGCAAGTGCCAGCCCCTCCCCCCAGACTTTCCTCCATCTCTCTGTACCACCCTCTCCTTCTCTTTTTCTGTCACCCTGCCTCTCATTTCATTCAAAGGGGAGGGGAGGTATTTAATTCTTGGCTACCTGCCCATTTCTATGATGGCAGCTCTCCTCATTATCAGCGCATCTCTTGCTTATTTCTGCTTCAACTCTGGCAAGCTGGCTTGTGTTGATGCTTTAATTTAAATTCTTCAGCATAAGCACTGTTGGTGCACTCATTATTAGGAAATAGTTAGTACTATTTAGTCGTAGTGCAGGTTCTGTGCAGAAAACTGCTTGCGCTGGCTTGTATGTACATGCACACAAAAAAGCTGCCCTGTTCCCTGTTCATCAGGGGAGCCATCGGAGCCCCCCCCTTTTTTTATTTTTGACCCTTTTTATTCACAAAGCATAATCAGAGACTGCCCTCCTAATTGTGACCAGAATGAAAGCAACAACGCATTACTGACACATGAATGCAAACGGTAGATGGAAATAATTGTCCCCTTTTCTTTGTTTTTCATGTTCAGCCTGCGTTCATCCCCCTACTCCTGCCAAATCACTGCTTTGCCAAGAATCCGCAAGACCTTTCTGTTGGAATGTCTGTAGAGGTAGTTGAAAGGGGAACAATCAAGGCATGTCAAAGTGAAAGGAAAAGAGTCTGTTCTGCATTAGTCTACACTTGCACACGTACATATTTACCTGGATAGACACAATAGGATTAACACCTGTATAGTAGAATTTAATTCAGTACAATAACCCTGTGATAAACGCTCCTTTTGTGGAGATTATAATCTTTCATTTTTGTCGAGGCAGATACCTACATTTGCTATTTATATTGCACATATTTACACAAATGCCTGCACACACTGCACAGTGCACAGTTCTGAGATATAGCTCAGTAACCCAGTGGCAGTGATGTGTTGGTACTGTGAAGATTTTGTGGTTTGACTAGGTAGTTTGTTGCAGACACACTAAGAGGATGTGTGTTGTTTTCCCTTCCTTGCATGGATCTGTGTAAGCACTCTGGGAAGTGGCACTCTGTCTCTCTCTCTTTGACTGACCCCTTTTTTCTACTGAAGGCAGTGCACACTCTGTTTTCTTTCCCTTTTGTTTTAGCAGGGGTTTTTTGATTTGAAATTTGGTTTGTTCACAGTGCCTGTAACAGGAGTGATAAAAAACATGACTGCCTTCCAGGCATTTATTAACTTACCATGTAACCAGTTTTTATGCTCCTAAGTAACAGAATGTGTAAATGTGACTGAGACAGATATACCTGGTGGGTGAGGGGTGGGGGGGGAACAAGGCAGAAAGAAAGTATCATCATTGGCTTTTTATGATGCCATCATGTTTTTCCGCCCTGCGTTTAAAACACAAAACACCTACAAGTCACTGAGAGCTTGAATTGATAACTAAAAAGATCAGCTGTCTGGGTTTTTTTTCAGTCTTGTTTACAATTTGACTGGGTGGCAAGCAGGCATATTTCAAATCAATAGATCTGAAAAGGTGCCAAATCAGCCTTTCATGAACCACTTCACTCATTCAACTGTAGTGGAATTCAAACCTCATTCAGAGTTTCAAGTAGGGATGTTTGATACCTAAACACCTCAATTTGGATAAATTTAAGATGTTTTTGTAATTAAGATAAATGTAAAAACAGGGCATTCTCCTTCACAGCAGCACTATTCCCCCATGTCAGAACACAAAAGAGGAATTAATCAAACTGGAACTGATGACCCATTTGTTCAACGAATACAGTTGATTGATTATTGTAACATCTCTAGCATTCACTACTGTCCTATATACAAACGTGTATCTCATCCTTAAGTATGTAAAGACACAGATATACTGGGGTTAACTTCTGTGTCCCTTGAATATCTTCCTTAATTCCACCATTCTTACTGTCCAATTAAACACTTTCTAATCAAAGGCTCACACATGGCTTGTTTTTAAGTTTGAAGAACAACTTCTACCTTTTGTCAAAAAGATTTGGCACTGGTATAGCAGCTATGAGGGATTGTTTTTTTTGTGATGTTTTAGTAGTTTATTTTTATATGTGTGCAACTGATTGCAAACTGACTGCAAACTAGTGTTGGTGTTTGTGTGTGTGTGCCATCAGTCTGACAACCCTGTGCGATAAGGCTGCCTGGGGAGAGGAGATAAGTGTGTTGAGGTGAAAATTGCATTCACAGCCACTCTGTGGTGTGTTGCGCAGTATCTTAAAGCCACATATCGGCTAGTATTTGGATATGTGGTGTGTGTGTCCTCACACACCTGAAACAAATGGACTTTTCCCTCATGTGACTAGACTGTTTTGACCACTGGGTCTTTATCTCATGATGGATAACTTCTAGCTATTATTGAAATCACTGAAACAATCTGATGGAAACTAATGGCAGAGTAATAGAAGGTACGGTAGCTTAATTGCTAAACAAGGCAAATATTTTACGAACACAGCCTGGGTCTTTATAATTAAAGGTTAGTGAGTCACACTTACTGTAGCTGCTCAGGAGGGTAGCCAGAAACATTTATTGTCCATTAGGCTTCTAATGCTTGTTGAAAATGGCTCTTTGTGATGTATATGGTCTGTAATTAGACTTTGTTTATATTAAATGTAGTTAATGCTGTAGCCTCCTTGAAAACTTATTGGTGTTTATATTTTCATAAAAGATATTATGTTTGCATTACAATACACAGTACTGTATATGCAGTAACATGTCTACTGTTTTACCACTAAAACAACTACTTTTGCTTAATGTTGGAAAACAACCCAGCTTGTACACATTTTGACTGTTTCATATTTCGCTTTAGTTTTCCTTTCCTCTCCAGAACTAACTGAATGAATTTCTTCTTCATATGCTTGGTTGGCCTTATGTGCTGGTGATATTTGTAGCAGTAGTTCTCTTTGGTTTTTTGGCCCATTACATGTGGTCTGCCTAGTGGTTAGGATGTTTGCATGCTCGATCGATAGCCTCCCTGCTCTCACCCACTAGCATTAATAAGATCATTGATTAGCTGCCTCCCACTGATTGATTACCCCTTTACAGCATCGACTCAGTCTATTATTAGTTCCCCCTCTGATGGGATGCTTTTGTGCCTAATGAAATTGCTTGTGGGCGATACAATGTTGATTAGAGAATTGTTGGAAAAGCCTTGTTTTTTGTAGAATGGTACTGAATTTGTGGATCATACTTAAAGTCTGCAAGTAGTAGAACAATATTTTCATGCAGTCCTTAGTTTTCTAGATTGAGATAAAAGCTGATGTTGTATACACAATCAAATATACACACACATACATATACAGTATTAAATATATGCACATAGAGAGAATCCAGTAGACACACACATATTCACATAAGCATGGAGGAAATGTTTTGTGGTTTCTTAGTGCAGTGCAGTTGAAGGAGGGGTAGGCCCGGCGGAGCGTAGGGAGTGATGGATGAGAAGCCGTCCTGGTTTCATTCCAATAAATGAGCGGCGTTCCACTTGGGCTTCCCTTCACAGCCCCAGCCAGTGAAGCCACGATGGAGACGGATGGGCCTCTCACTGCTGGGAGTTAGAGGAGAGCAGAGGGGAGAGAGGGAAAAATTAAAGGGTGAGGAAAGAGGTGGGGGCAGATAGGGAGAGAGGAGATGTGAACAGAGAGAGAGATGGGGGAGGAGGCAGGAGATAGTTATAATAATAGATAAGGGCACCTAGAGAGTGACAAGGAAGTAGGGGGCAAAACAAGACAGTGAAAGTAAGGGAAATGAGTTGGAAAGAGAAATGGAAAAGGAAGTTAAGTGAAAAGAAAATTCAAAAGAGAGGAAGAAAGAAGGGCTGGTAAAGGAAAGAACACGATGACTCCCTCTCCCTGTTCCTGTTTGGCTGACTGCACAAGGGAAAGGATATATGGATATGCCACAGCTGAAATGACATGTAGTACGCTTGGCTGTGCATTCTGATTATGTGTTGAATTGTGGAATGTACAAGTGTGACCATCTCATCCTGCCAAGTCTGATAGCTAGTATTAACCAACCAAGAGGATAAAATTGGTCTGTGGGACTAACAGGGGCTGTATTACATGATGTGGTCTAACCTTAAGTATTTTTTCCTTTCTCCTCCCCACCCCCTTGTTTCTACCCTGTTTTGTTTTCTCTTTTTTTACCCTTTGTCTCTACTTCTATTCATCTTTTCTTTATTTCTTGCATTCCTGCATCTTCTGTCACTGAAATCCTCTTTTGTTTCTTTCTGACTCACTCATCATCTCCATCTACTCTCTGTGTTATATACCTCTGTTCCCCTTTGTCTCAACCTCACTTCCCTCTCCTCCTTCCTTTCTCTCTGTAGACATATCCCTCCAGAGTGGCCCTTGTGCCCAGTATGAGACCTCTCATTGGGGAGTTTCTTTGCCAGTTGACAGCTCCTCCAGTGCCAACAGCTGGGACAAAGTGATTATTGACGGAAGTGACACAGAAGCTTGGCCCTCCATCAGCCGCAGTAGTGACCCCAGCCACCCTGCAGCACCAGAATGCCCCTTGGGTTCAGCTAGCTCTAACCCGGACACCAGTGCTGTCACTACCACCAGTAGTAGTAGTTTTCTGAGTATGGCCACAGGTGCCGCAGGCCAACAGGCCCACTACTCCTCTCTCAAAGCTAACAATAACATGATGACGGGACCTGGGTCAGCCAATACACTAGCTGGTAATAGAGGCTGGGGCTCAGATGGAAAACAAGATGGTATAAATGGTGGTCGAGTAGGAGGGCCCAATAACTGGGGCTCTCCCAATTTTAACTTGAACCTCAATCCCAATGCCAACCCATCAGCCTGGCCTGTTCTTGGCCATGAAGGTGGTGGAGGTGGTGGTATTGGCCCAAATGGGGTGTCCAACTCCTCATCTCTCCCACCAGGTATTAATGGCAATGGAAACATGGGAAATGGGAAGCTAGGAGGTGCAGATAATGGTGGAGGAGGTTGGGTTGGCATGATAAGTGCTAACGAAAATGATCAACAACACCCTTCAACCAACACAAGCTTGTCCTTCAATATGGAACCTGCTAACCTTAACACTGATGGACCAAACCACACTAAGCAACAGCAGCAAGCTCAGGAGCCTATGAGCCCTATCCATGGGTTAACTGGCTGGGGAGGCCAATCACCCACTGAATCATCCCAGCTCAATGGGGACACAACAGGCAGCTCTGTATGGGGTGGTGGGGAAACAAAGGCAGCTGACTCCCCCAAGGACTCAGGCTGGGACTCAACTCCTTCTGGAGGCCTTTCTGCTTGGGGCCGCCAAGGCAGTGGTGGAGGGAGTAGTGGAAGTGGTGGCTGGGGTGACTGGGGAAAATCCTCTGGGGGTGGAGATGGACCTAAAGGCTGGGACTCAGTAGATGCTGGTAGTTCTGGTTCAGGCCAAGAACAGCAACTTAGCTCATGGGGCCAGCAGCCTGAAACAGCCCCAGCAAGTGAGGGCAGTGGGGACAGCAGTGAGGGTCGATCCCATTGCAGAGACAGGTCCTCCAGCATGGAATTTGCTCCTCTGCTACCCCGCCAGGACCTGGACCCTAGGGTGCTGAGCAACTCTGGTTGGGGACAGACCCCGATTCGACAGCACACTGTATGGGAGATGGAAGAAGCCAGCTCTGATGATGGGAAGAGCAGCAGCAGCTCAGACACCATAGGGGGCTCCAGCTCTAATGGTGGACCCTCATCCACCAATGGAGGTACCATCAACCCTAACATTGGCTCCAATCAGAGACCTGGGTCTGGAGGAAAAAGTGACAGTGAAGGATCATCATCCTCAAGCTGGGGAGCCCCTCCACCTCAGCCAATCCAGACTGGATCAGGGTGGGGAGATCCCCAACAGTCACTCAGCAAAGCCCCGAATGGCACTACCAGTGGCTGGGGAGACCCTTTGCCTACCAATGGTCCTAAAGGTGGGGGCACACCATCCTGGGGTTCTGAGGACAAGTCACCCAGCTGGGATGATGGCCTAACAAAAAGTCAGCCCACTAGCTGGGGAGAAGGCCCCAAAAGCGCCCATGGCTGGGGCAACAGCAATGGGGGCTCCAATGGCTCCAGCACAGGAGACTGGGGAGAAGCAGAGGTCAAGAACAATGGGTCCTCCAGCAGCATGTGGGAAGGAGAAGGAGGGAATGCAGGAAGTGGTGGATGGAAGGAAAGCCCCAGAGGTGGAAATAGAGGAGGAGGCTGGGGTAAGCCTACCCCTGCTGTGAATAATAGCAGCTGGGGGGAGACCTCACGTGCCAATGGCCCAGTGCAGGGAGGCTGGGGCTCTTCCAAGCCCCAAGAAAGCAGCAGCAGCAGCACTGGCAGTGGAGGAGGCGGCAGTATTGGTTCCTGGGGTGGTCCTGGTTCTGTGAAACAGAGCAGCTCTGGCTGGGGCAATGTCAGCAAACAGGACCAGGGCATGGAGCCCACGGGCTGGGAAGAGCCCTCCCCTCCCTCCATCCGTAGGAAAATGGAGATTGATGATGGAACATCTACATGGGGTGATCCCAGCGCCTACAACAAGACTGTCAACATGTGGGATCGCAACAATCCCAGTAGTAACCCAGGCAATAGCGGCCCACCTCCCAGTAAGAATGGTGGAATGATTATACCCAACAACAACAACAACAATCACTCTGTCGGCCCTGGGAACAACAATCACCATCATGCTCACCACATGCACCACCATCCCCATCATGGCCAGCCCCCAACACACCTGCAACACCATGGAAACAACAATGGGTCACCCAACAATGCTGCCACACATCCAGGTGCTGGTCCTCAGGGTAGACCCCCCCTCGCCAACCCAGGTAATAATATTTAATATTCTGAGAAAGCATGAAGACTGGAATATTTAGAAATGCAGTATGTATGTATCAAATATATGTTAAAAAAAAAAATCACATTTCATAAGTATGTTTGAGATGGTACTAATGACATGGCATGGCATTAATGAACCAATTTAAATATTTAGATAGAGAGTTGTTTTCACTCATTGTCACATAAAGTAACTAAATAACTAATAAAAAGCATTGTTGGCAACGATGATTGTTCTATTCAAAAATTATGTATTAAAAGAATTCTCTGTGATTATTAAGCAGATAGTCTCAGAGGTATTGAGGGCCTCTTAATGATCATGCATGCAGACTTTGTACACTAAGCTCAAATTTGCACTGCAGCCAGTTCAAAAAGGTCTTTGTAAAGACAAAAGCCATGCATATAGACATGGAAAAGCTTTAATACTTAACACTCTCCTCTCCTTTTGATTGTGAATGAGACCATTGCCCTCTGCTGTTTCCCTTTTACATTGCACCTATCAAAGAGCATCATGACCATCTTAAGACACACATTTATGCCTAAGCAGGCATCTTTACTGAAGCTAGTATAGATAAAGGGAGAAGAGACGGTGTGGAAGAGCTTGCACCAGCTGGCCTGAGCTGCTGCTTTCATCCATCTCTGACAGATTCATACACACATGTACCACCTGATGAGCCAGACTGAGCTGGTCAAGGACCTGCTGCTGTCAGGAGGAGGCCTCTATATATAGACAACATGGCACTGTCTCAACTGACAAGCTCACTGTTAGTCTTTCTCATTAATATGTCACAATAGCTCATCATGATGGCCTGAAAAGACGGCATGAGAAAAAGTGACAACATTTCAGTCTCTAGTACTGAAGTAGTTTTCAGCTGCTTTGATTATCATACTATAATTTGAGGTAAAAGGCAGTTAAAGATCTGAATTGTACATGGATATAAAGCAGATTTCAGTGCTTTTTGAAACCAGGGGTTTTTAGATCTTAAAATCAAACTTTTGCAAGTAGATAAAAATTTTATTGCAGTGAGAGTTACTTAATCATTTTTTTCTTATTTATACTCTTTCTTCCAGGTTGGGGAGAGCTTCCCAGTGTTCAGCCCAAGTCGGAGCCTGCTTGGGGAGAGCCAGCAGCTCCAACATCAACTGTGGACAATGGCACCTCTGCCTGGGGCAAACCCCCAGGGGGAGTAGGAGGGTGGGGAGATGGCAGCCACGAGCCCTCTGGACCCTATGGCAGGGCCAACGGACCCCCAGGTTCTGCACCCTGCAAGCCAGGTGATGCCCGCAGATGATGATAATTGCTGACGCAGTGATGCATGATGTCAACCATAAGAAAACAACATGGCCTGGAGCGCTGTAGCAAGATGCGACAATATGTTCGGTGCCATCGGTTGATGATGACACTCCCGGGCACACAACCCCTTCTGACTGCTAAACTCGCATAGTATAACCATACAGAGCCATACATAACAGATTATTATGCTTTTATATGTGGTGGTGTACAAGAAAATTCCACAGAGTCTATACAATACCACACATTGTAAGCTGCACAAATGTCTCCTAATAATTTGTTTATGGTACAGACTGCATGGCATTTGGAAGATTATATCATTGTAAAGTAGCTTTTCTGCATCTGTCTGTCAGCATGAACATTACAGTAGACAGATTGTGTCCAGTGGTACCACACTCCTCTGTAAAAGCCCAACCGATAGTAACTCTCAGTATGTTTGCTCTTTAGTTCTGAAGGTTTTCGATAGTGCTAGTCTGTTGCTGGGATTAAAGCAATTCCACGCCTCAGTAGGTCTTGGTTATTTGTGCTGTTGGTTTGAAATGTTGGAAATGGTAGATGGGAGGTGTAGGCGCAGGGGGAATGCAGAGTGTCAAATGGCAACAGTGGCACCAAGTGGTCATCTTGAAAATTACCTGCTGCTCATCCTCTAAAATGGCTTGTGTATTCTTAGTGTGTATTTAGGATACTCCACACATACTAAAACACTGACAGATGATCAGCTAAATATGCTATTATTGTTTTCTCACAGTGTTTGATGTCTCCTTTTCAGGCCCCAAACCTATGCAAGATAGCTGGGGAAGTGGAGGAGAGGAGATTGGCATGTCCACTGGCCAGTGGGACACAGAGGATGGGGACATGTGGAACAGCCCCACCTCCCAGGAGAGCAGCTCCTCGTGCAACTCTTGGGGCAATGGACCCAAGAAAGGCCCAAGCAAGGTCAGAAAACACACTTGACTGTAGTCATAAATATACTGATAGATGTTAATGGTGGCAGTTGTTGTCATTTGAAGGAATTATATTGTTGGTAAAATGAGTTTTTTAACTTGCTTGTGTGTTGACAGGGGAAGATGGGCCACAAGCCAGATGAGGCCTGGGTCATGAACCGTCTCATCAAACAGCTCACTGACATGGGCTTTCCGGTATGGGGGCAAAATATTTAGTATGATAAATATAATAAATACTTCTCTAAATAAATATTTAGAGAAGTTATGACATTGACACATAGCACTGACCAGCTTTCTCTCAAGTAGAAGAATCTTTTGTTACAGAGAAGAAACACCTGAAGATATACACAATAATTTAAGAGAGAAACAAAACATCAAATAAGAAATGCAGTCATCCTAACTTGAGAGAACTGCTCAGTTGTGGGCAAATTTTTTTTAACCTTCCAATTAACTCATGATCACTGAGAAGCACCTGTTATTCATGTGTTATAGAGAGACCCTGCTGAGGAGGCTCTGAAGAGCAACAACATGAACCTTGACCAGGCCATGAGTAAGTTCACCATCATATTTGTGTAGTGTGTATGTCATGCGGTATATTTCCGCATATATGTCTAGATTTCATAATAACCCATCCTCCTCTTTGTTCCCAGGCGCCCTGTTGGAGAAGAAGACGGACCTGGACAAGCGGGGCATGGGCATGTCTGACTACAGCAACGGCATGAACAAGCCCCTGGTGTGTCGGCCCTCTGCACTCTCCAAAGACCCCTCTGATCGCACCACCTTTCTTGACAAGGTAAAAAAAAAAAAAAAATGAGCAACTGATCATTTGAGGAGCTGTTTTTTTCTCTTTTTACATTGTAATTATTTTGATGTTTGTTTCAAGTAAAGGTTGAAATGAGTTGTTATTCCTGTGGTCAGTACAAATCTTGGCATAAAATCTGACTTCATATACTTATATATTTGTTTGTAATGTGTGAATTGTAATTGTTAATGCTTTCTTATCTTCTTATCTGTATTCCCCCACTAAACATTTGTTTTGCTCTGATCCAGGATGGTGTTCTGTCAGATGACGCCCCCCCATCACCGTTTCTGCCTTCCCCCAGCCTGAAGCTCCCCCTGGCCAACAGTAGCCTTCCTGGGCAGGGTCTGGGACAGGGCAACCCGGGGCTGACCATGCAAAACTTGAACAACAGACAGGTAACAACAGTGAGCATGCACAGTTGTACCACTCAATGCCACAGAACCTGAACTTGATTTGAAAAATATAACATGTAACAATGTTACACAGTTCAAATAATAAACCTGCAGCAAAAACTACCTTTTTGAAGCTTGTAATGTTGAGTACATTTGAGCATCTTCTTTATTAACAACCAAATCTACTGACAGCAAAACCTTATTCAGTGCAAAACATTATTATCAACAGTCTGTTTATCACACTGCAACTTCATAACCATCATTTTAAAATGTAATGGTTTGTGCAGAATTTAAGTGTATATGATGCGGCTGTGGCACATAAAATGAATTTGTTTTACACTCACTCACTCTATCCGCATGCGCTTCCAAATCTCTTCTTTTATATTGTTCACTTATGTGTGTATGACCTTGCCTGAAGTGCCCATTGAAATCAGATAGTTATGCTCTATCAAATATCACCCCCAGAGGCAGCCATGGCCCAGAAAAACTACAGTATGTCCTTGAAGCCCAAACAAAGGCACTGTAAGCGGGCTTTTTTGTTTTGCTTGCACTGAATTGAAAGACCTCTTCCAGCAACGTGGAATGTGGATGAAGCTGTATTTTACAGGCAAATTTTTTGGGCCCCTTGAAAAATCCAAATATTCACAGTTTCACGATCTAAACAACCAGCTGCTCACACTTGGTGCTCCGTTTATGCTTCGGTCCACAAGGTGTAATGTAAAGTTAGACCTTGAGGGTAAAAGCTTTGAAAAATGTTTTTAGACATTGCTGTGTGGATTGAGAATATGATCAGCCCAATGGGCCTTTGAGTAAACTTTAAGTTTTCTTTTTCATCCAACTCAAGTGCACTCATTCGTGTATTGAATACACCCATCAAATTCATAAAGACTTGACAGTTTGGATGCTTAACTCTTGACCTGACTCTTGAGGTTTCATGCATCTGTCTGCTGGATTGGTAAAAAAGACGCACTTCCTTCCCAGATCGATGGCTCATATCCTCAGTTACAAAATGGTGTAAAATAGCTTTAGTAATTTGAATAAATATAGAGGTTTTGAAGACGTTTCATTGTCCCTTTATGACTCCTACTTATAGATACCCAGTGGAATGTTTGGCAGTAGTGGAGCAGCACAAACCCGGGCCATGCAGCAGCAGCCTCCTCAGCCACCTGTGCCACCTCTCAGCTCCTCCCAGCCTAGTCTACGTGCTCAAGTGCCTCAGTTTCTCTCCCCTCAGGTAAATACACTGACATAATAAAGGCAAAAGGTAAAGTTGGCTGACAGATAGTACTGGTCGCACTATAACCAGGGGACATGATTTGACACCCAAAATTGTAAATATTGTACTACTGCATTTTTCTTTCTCATTCCATGTCTTAATCCATTAAATATGTACCCTGGCTTTGTGAATGTGGCTGTAATTTGTGCTGCATTGCAATGATGTTGAAATATTCTTTTTAAAATGTAATGACTATGAATTAGTAGAATCATTTCAGCTTCTCATACTATTTAGAAGTAAATCAGCAGAAGTTAAAAACATCATCACAAATTACTGTCTCGGAACAGCTGTGACTTTTGAAACCTCTTGGCTGTGCAAGAGTCCTCTGCCAGACCCTTTCCTCTTCTCTTTTCCTCTTTCTGCACGCATATTGTAGTGACTAGTTTTACCTTGCCAGAAGCTGCTCTTGCACAGTTGTTGTGATTTGCAGTGACTAACTTGTCATCTCCCGTTTTTGCCTCCCAATTCTTTCCTTCCCTCCAGGTCCAAGCACAGCTCTTGCAGTTTGCAGCAAAAAACATAGGTCTGAACCCTGCACTTTTAACCTCACCAATAAACCCTCAACAAATGACCCTGTTGTACCAACTTCAGCAACTGCAAATGGTGAGTCAACATCCCTCTTTGCCCACTGTTTTTGTCGCCCATCTTGTACTTAGAGGTTTTTGGCAGAGAATGTGTGTTGTGGAAATTTCTAATCTGAATGGAAAGGATGTGAAACAGAGCACAAAATAGTAAAATGTACCAATAAAGAGTGTGTCCATGAAGACGTATGAGAAATTAGAGGTTAATAGGTTACAATAAAACAACATTTATCAAATGGAAACCATTGACCACTCTGTTTTATTTTTTCCTCTATTAATGTGTTTTTTATTAATATATTGTACTTTGTGTTCCCTTCATTCAGGCATACCAGCGTTTACAAATCCAGCAGCAGATGATGCAGGCGCAGCGCAATGTTTCCGGGCCCATTAGACAACAAGAGCAGCAAGTGAGTCACCAAATGCACCGTTATACGTTATTATGATCATGAAAGTCATTCATTTTATCTGTCTCATCACATGTGAGAACTGACTCAAAACAGTGTGATACAACTTTTGAGGTTTCACATGATGCCATAACAACAGCAGATGAAAAAAAAAAACAATGCACCAACAGGAGTTGCTCAAACTTAAAGAAATCTGCATGGGAACTTCTCATTCAATATTAGCCAACAACTTGTTCTGCTTTTGTGAAAAGGAGAAAGAGTTTTGTCTTTGTAATTTTGGTTCTTCTCGTCAGAAAGATATCTCTGTGTCCTGTCCATGCTGTTTCATGCTCTTATTTTCTCATCCTTTCCCTGCTAACCTTATCTGTTTTTCCTTCCTCCTCACTCTTTCTTTCTTTATCTCTTTCATTATTTTCCATCCAGCTTGCTTTTGCCGCCACATAATTTGACTTAGTCTTCTGCTTTCCTTGCCCTCATTGCCCAACACTGCTTTTTCAAATGTGTCATTGTGACAGTCCCTCTTTTTTTTCTCCTAGGTTGCACGTACAATCACCAACATGCAGCAGCAGATCCAGCAGCACCAGCGTCAGCTGTACCAGGCGCTGCTGATGAAGCAGCAGCAACTTCCCTCTCATTCCTCCTCTTCCTCCTCCGCTGGTCTGCATCCCCCTGGTGGCCCTGCCGGAGGCCCTGGCTCTGGCAAATCAACCCTGGACCCCTTCACAGGCCCACACCAGGCTCCGGGCCTCGCCGACACACTGCACACCAAAGAGCCGCCGTCTTCGCCCAATGCCTACAGCACGTACCCTCTCTGTGAGTCAAGGACATTGCACAGCACCAGGTTGAAAAGAATACTAGTGAATGTGTCCGCGAATCAGTCCATAGCCATTTTTTCACCTCCATCATCTCCTAAAAAAGGATCAATGAACAGTTCTTTTATGAAATTAAAATTGTTTTCTTTTGTTAAAAAAAATTTCACTGCCAACTTACACATAATGAATAAAATAAAATGACAGATTTTTCGTGTGTGTGTGTGTGTGTGTGTGTGTGTGTGTGTGTGCATGCGCGCAGCTGGACTGAATCCAAACATGAATGTAAACTGCATGGAGGTTGGGGGTCTGTCCTTGAAGGAGCCCCCTCAGCCCCAATCCCGCCTGTCCCAGTGGACACACTCCAACTCCATGGATTCTGGCAACTCCTCAAACATGGAGAACAACCTCAATAAGCACGGTATGTTGCAGAAAAGTACACAGAAGCATGAACATTCAGTACATGCAGTGATAAAAAATGAAAAATGGAACCAGCTATGATTCAACAGGGATTAGAAATTAGAGAAAAATGTCACTCTTTCCAGTAGGTGAAATAGCTCTTTTCTGTACACTAGACATAAATGGACCTCAGAACTGAGAGAGAAAAGTGCAAAGTGTACAACAGTGAGGGTTCACTGCTAAGACTTATTTTTAATACAGCCCTAGTATGAATAACAACAGTGACTTTCTCAAGTACTGTAAAATATAATTTGATTAATTGTGTCAGCCACGTACCGAGTCACATTTCAACCTCTGACTTGTTTGCAGATGAGAAATTCAACTATTAACACCAGCTTGTTGTCACTCAGAAGCTGTTTCCCTGTACATTGGCTTTTTCTAAGAAATCTCAGAACTGAAAACACCTAAGGTGTCAAGAGTGCCCTGCGCTGACGGTGACAGTTCAGTCAAAAGCTTTTTCAGTTTGTCATTCACTGATAGAGCGAGCTTAGGAGCACAACCCGTGAAACCTCTCCTCACACAGATGGAAACCCTGACACCACATATTTTAGGTTTCTGCACACCCCTGGTGACACTCAGAACTTGATTTTATTGTCCTTAATTTTTCTGTGCTGCAGTTTATATATATATATATATATATATATATATATATAAAACAAGTATGATCACATCTGAATATGGTTAAATAAAGTAAATGTATATTTGTATCTTTAAATTAGAAAGTAAAATACAGTAAACATGAGACACTACAGTCTGCATGTCAGTCTCATACTCACACTCTTCAAGCTGTTTGGTCAGGTTTTGGACCACAAAAAACAGAGATACATTGACCAATGTGGATTTTCCTGCCAAAACACATTGGGATTGTTTACTCTCTTGAAATGAGTAAATGGCTAACTCGCACTAACTTGTTAACTCCTACACTTTCCATTTTAACATTAACTGCAAATTATCATCAGGCTCTGATCTGTACCTTTTTTTCTCTCCGCGCGTTTTGCCATCATCACTTTGATAAGAATCTATCAGCCAGAAACACTTATCATAAAGTATCATCCACTTTCCATTTCATGTACTATGGAAACATGTATTGATGGCTTTGAGAGGTACCCAGTTCATCAGTAATCTTACCCTTATCACACCAGTGACATTTAACTTGGAAAAAGTCCCAAATCTGCTTTTATAATGTTAATATTTTGCATGTGTAAGAACTGATTTTATGAACAGACGTGAGTTAAAGAGTCTGAAATTCAACATAATGCCTATAACCTGTGCAAAAAAAGATAAACTGTACATCGTTTTCTTACTTTATCAGAGTAACCGCGTATTTAGTCAAACTGAATTAAATTTTGTCTCTTATTTTTCTCTACATGCTAGGTGCCATATCTGCTGCCTCTACCCTGGGACCCCCTGGGAAGCCCCCCCAGCTGGAGGACTCATATAGCCCTTACAATCTTATATCTAGCTCTGAGTCGCCCACCACCCCCCTGGTGCCACCTGACAGCTGGGGCCAAGGCAAGAGCCCCAACGAAAAGATCTCTAACGGGACCAACATTAACTGGCCCCCAGGTGAGGAGAAGATATAAATATTGTACACTTTTATTAGCCAGACTGGTTTACAGGTGGTGCTATTAGTCTTTTCAGCCTTCATTCCTTTCCTCTTTTTGGTGTGGTGATCAGTAGTTAACACTAAAAACTGACTACAAAACAGACATGAATTTATAAGCAACTGCAAAAAAGTTTATGTAATTCTTATGAAAGCAGTGGCTTAGAGGCTTGTTTGGATTAGGAGTCATATCATAGCAGCATTTAATTTATGCAAGATGTGATCTTGTTTTTAAAAGAAAGCCTTTTATTCAGTGCTTTATTTTTCACCCTTAGAGTTCTGCCCAGGTGTGCCATGGAAGGGCCTTCAGAACATTGACCCCGAGAATGACCCCAACATGACCCCTGGCAGTGTTCCCAGCGGTCCCACCATCAACACCAACATCCATGATGTCAACCGATACCTGCTGCGGGACAGGAATGGAGGTATGAACAGAAATGAGGCCATAAATATCACTTTAAGACGACCAGTAACCCTTCACTGTGAATTAGATGTAAATTAATACTCACTTAGACAAGCTTACTATCTGTACTCCACCACAGGCCCCAGTATCATGTACTTGTACTGATGCAGACATTAAGTTACTTGTTTTTTTTTTCTTCCTCTGTCTCTGCTCACAACACTGTTACTCTACGACCACATAGCCACTTCCCCAGCTCCTCCACTTCAGAATGGCTCTCTGCCTCCATCCATCAGTGACTGGCCAGTTAGTGGCTACTCTAGCTCTTTCATTCTGTCATCCTCTGATGGAGACAGCTCAGGTACACATCCAGCATATCTTTCCTCCGCGTGTGGACCTGTTAGACCCCTCTTCATCTAATAGCCCTTAGACAGTCCCAAACCTTACCCAAACCCTGACCTGTCTTATGACCCTTCTTACTCCAAATCACACCTAAACTTGTTCCCTCTGTGCCTCTGTTAACACCTTTACCGATACTAAGACAGCAACCTCACCTAAATGTGACCTTCAACCATCTGTGCCCCTTTAACCCAACCCGCAAAAAAACAAGCCTCAACCCAGGTGGTCATGACATCAGTACACACCCTGTGTTTTCCGTGTGTATTTGTGTGTGTGCTCTTTAATTGAAAAGGCAAGGGATTCTCGTGAAGAATTTAGTTCTTTTCTTTATGAAAGTCATTTATGATGTGACTTGTAAAATGTACTATGTTGAGACACTATTTGTCTACAAGCATCTTTTTTACTTTGGCTAAAATGTTAAAGGGAAGACAGAGATTACACATAATTCTGAACACAGATCAGTTTGTTTAGCACATCTTTAGAGAGATAGATACTGAGTCTTTCCTAGTAGGATAGTAGACCTAGTTGAATTCCATGCAAGCAATCGATCAGTTATGTGTAATAAGTAAATAGCCTATTGAAACAAAGATTTCAGGTGGGTGTGGTAATTTTCACCTGACTCAGTTCTATCTCTACTGTCTTTGTCTCTAAGTTTTATATTCCATACTTAACTGTCCTCAATCTTCCCATCCTCTCTCTGTGTAAAGGTAAACTGTCTGACATGAAGTCCACCTGGTCCCCAGGGCCCATCTCCCAGAGCCAAGCCTCTCTCTCCCACGAGCTGTGGAAAGTCCCACAGGGGCCGCGCAGCACCACAGCTCCTTCTCGACCCCCACCAGGTCTCACCAACACCAAGCCCTCCTCCACATGGGGTGGCAACTCGCTGGGCCTGGCCCAAGGCTGGAGCGGCTCCTACTCCTCTGGTGAGTGCTCATTTTTATCAAGGGAGCTGACTGGACACTATCTCAGTCACAAACTCATGCACCATTACTTCAGACTTTTCAACCAACCTGCGATTTCAGCTGCAATTCAAAGAATGATATTGAAAGAAAGAAAAAAAAATAGATACAACAGATTTGCATCTACTTGTGTACCTTGTCCAAATTAATTCTATGGGAAATATTTCAAATTGTATCAACAATTGTGAATCTCAGCTTTTACTTTGAAGTATTTCTCCTTATATGAACAAGATCCTCTTAGAGTATCCTGTTAAAATTGTAATATAATTCCATTAAGAAGAAACAATTCAGTTGCTGAATTGAAGCTGTTTACAACATCAGTAGTAAATAATTTCATTTAAACAAAGTCTTGAATTAAAGGCAACTTTCAGCCAAGGTAAAAGCACAGATGTCTGTCTTGCTATGAAGTATTTCGCACCTAGCAAACACAGATTTGACTGTAGATGCATAGGTGTGGCGAAGTTCACAGCTGTGACTGTGTGCTCGCAGCACTCGCTTTGTAAATGCTGGCTGAACACACCCTGCCAAACTGACATTTTGAGGTCTGCTGGCTCTGCAGAAAGCCACATTCAAGTATCATGCTCGTGACCTTGTTTTGACATGACACGTCTACGTTCATGTCGATGAAAAGGAAAGCATACTTTTAGTAGCACAGACGAGAATCGTGTCTGGAAGTAGATAACAAACTTTTTCTGCTTTCTGCTGTGACCTCAAGCCCAGAGTCCTCTGCCTCTTAAAATAATGTGACAGACACACAAACTTTGAAAGGCAATCACATTTTGAAATATATAGTTTCCCTTTTATAATTCCATTATAAAGGCTCTGTCACTTGAAATCTGTCACACTCAATATTTTTTAAAGGAGGTGGCATCTAGGCTTCTTATATTTCATTTACTTATTGGACCATCTTGTTTTTAATTTCAGTATTGACCCAAATTAAATGATTTTAATGGGTGGCTCAGGAGGTACAGCAGTCGCCCACCAATCAGAAGGTTGGCGGTTTGATTCCCGGCTCCTCCAGTCCACGTACCGAAGTATCCCTGGGCAAGATACTGAACCCCAAATTGCCTCCAATGTGTGTCATCGGTGTCTGAATGTGTGTGTCTGCATTAGAAAGCACATTGTATAGAACAAGTGCTGTATGAATGTGTGTGTGAATGTGATCTGTAGTGTAAAGCGCTTTGAGTGGTCGAAAAGACTAAAAAAGCTCTATATAAGTACAGTCCTTTTACCAATGTAAAGACAATAGCTAAAACACTTAATACTTTACATTATAATTGTCTTTGTTTCTCTTACAGAGGGAACCACTTGGAGTACTGACAGCTCCACCAGGACTAGCAGCTGGCTGGTGCTGAGGAATCTCACTCCACAAGTACGTACTCATGTGTATTATGAGCCAGCATAGTTAAATATGAGGAACTCTCAAAATAATAATAAAAACACTGTCAACAATAATTAATCTGATGGACAGGATGCTCAAAGTGGAGCAAACATGATTTTGTGCTTTCAGTTTGCTTCTGAGTGAGTGTGATGCATGTTATTTGGTAATCAGTGCAGAAATACAGTAAAGGATAAAAATAGACTGTGGACAGTGAGTAGGGTAAGTGAACTGTGACTGAAAATATAGTATCAAGTAGATGAATAAAATGAGATATTAGTTGCAACTGAAATTTTTTGCACCTTGGTTTTCTTCTGTGCTCCAGATTGATGGTTCAACTTTGCGAACCCTGTGCATGCAGCACGGCCCCCTGATCACATTCCACCTCAACCTGACCCAGGGGAACGCTGTGGTGCGCTACAGCTCCAAGGATGAGGCCGCCAAGGCCCAGAAGTCTCTGCACATGTAAGCCTCAGATAAAATCTCTTCCCTCAGCCAAAGTGTTCTTACAGAGCTGAATCAAATCTTAATTTTTGCACTTATTTCCTTTTAACTCCCACTTCCTAATTTTATATTAAAGTGAAGCAACTTCAACAAAGAAAGGTGGAAATGGGAAAACCCGTTGTTCCTCGTTTCTTTTTGGTGTTTGCCCATAGTGAGAACAATTAAGCTTTTTGGATGAGGAAGTTATTTTTGTATCTGGGCAGTCACATGAAGGAGTATGTGGGGAGTCATGTTGAAGTCAGCTGTACTGTAATATTACCGTGATATTTGTAATCATGAAAGTAAAAATGGGAGCAGATACCAGTGTCTGGGGGCACACTGTCTGTGCTTTATCGTGAAGTCCCAAATTTTATTTTGCTAATAGTGGTTGTCATGGAAACAAAATACAAGATGCGTGACCCACTTTTCATTACCGGTTGTATGAATTGTGATTACAGCAGTGCATGAAGAGGCATAATAGCATAATCAAGCTGTAAATAATCAGAATCATTTGCTTAAACAGTGTGTCAGGTGTATGCTGGACCATTTTTACACAAATAACACATTTTTGAAACATTTAAACTATTAGTTCTTTTTCTGGTTGACTTTTCACTGCAAGGCCAATGATTTTCCTTTTTGTCCGCTGTAAGGTGTGTGCTTGGAAACACCACCATCCTGGCAGAGTTTGCCGGAGAGGAGGAGGTGAACCGCTTCTTTGCACAAGGTCAGTCACTAGGGGCAAACACCACTAGCTGGCAGGCCAACCCGGGAACCAATCAAAACCGGATGGGCGGGGCAGCGCAGTCCCACTCAATTGGCCAGTGGAGCAGCAGTGGTGGTGGAGGCAAGGCCAGCGGAGGTGACCTGCTCTGGGGCGGGGTACCCCAATACTCCAGCCTGTGGGGACCGCCGAGCGGAGAGGACGCCCGCGTGATCGGGAGCCCCACCCCCATCAACACCCTGCTGCCTGGAGATCTGCTGAGTGGGGAATCCATGTAGGATGATGCCACGATACACTAACCAACCAACCCACCACCACCATGTCATATAAGCCATCGGTGGAGAGTGGGGTGGAAAAAAAAAACAAAACAAACAAAAAAAAAAATTTTCATGAACAGGAGCGAAACCCAAGCAAATCATGTGGCGATAATCAGTATCAATTTGAACTGTTTTGAACTGTGAATTGTGATTCAGAAGGAGGGGGTCCCTACCACACAGACTGCAGGCTCCAGTCCTTCTGTTTTACTTTTGTCCTTCTTTTTGGTTTGGTTTACCTTTTTTGGAGAAAAAGCAAGTTTTTTTTTTCCTTTTGGTATTTTTGAAATGCATCACAACAAACTGAAATGAGACACAACACAAAGAAACCTTTTAAGTGTTTTTAGTTTTTCCATAAGTAGACATGACATTCTGTGTGAAGTGTTTTTAGGAGAAGCAATCAAAGCTGCCATCTGAGACTTTCCTTTTCCCTCCAAAAAAAAAAAAAAAAAAGAAAAGAAAAAAAATCATCCCAAAATAAGACTTAAAACAACCATTCCCAGCATGCCCATGGCCAATGATGTGGTTCAAAGACCTTTACTAGTTATGTTAACATTTGTTTCTCAGCACTAATATTAGCCTTAAGTGCTCTCTGGCCCAGGTCCTTCCCAAGCCGCCTTTTTTAGTTTGTTTTGTAACTGAAGAAATAGCTGAAATCTTGCACAGTTTCACCTCTGAGCCAGCAAGTGGTACAGGACACGACTGGTGACCAACTCTGTCACTGGGCAAGTAAGGAGGCCTGGCCACGTGACTGGCCCTACCAATCATCAGCTTAATTATTTTAATTTGTCTTCTCAAAGGGATTGACTCAGCTATTAAATGTTCTCTTTTTTGTAGGTTTAGATCCAAGCGCATTTTTGATATCTATCACAACATATAAGCTGAGAGAAGATTATTTGTCAACCTCGTTGCAAGTCTCCGTTTCCATACATGACTATGTATGTCCGGTGGCACCTAATCATTGACATCTGCAAGCCCAGAACCTTCAACTTGGAACCCAGTCACTTACTGGGGCTTTGTTGAATTTTCTATTGTCCGATTTGTTACGAAGCCCAGCGATCTGTATGGTCAGCCAGTTTTCGGGAGAAAAAACGAACACAATTTCACCTTCATGTGACAGTTCATTGTGCAATATAAACCATAGACTTTTCATCCGTCCATACTCGATGTCCACCGGAACTGGTTTCTCTTTTGAGTTTTGTTTTTTTGTTTTCCTTTTTTTTTTTTGATTGTTGCTGATTGCAGCAAAAGACCTTGGAACTTCAAAAACCTTACCCCTTTTCAAAACTTGGATTCCTTCCAGGCCACCAATCCCTCTGAAACTGTTGGGAAAACTCTGCAAAGAGGGAGAAGCAGCTGTTGAACTGTGCATGCAGCAAACTGTTAAAGAGTGAAACTGGGTTCACAACAATGCACACTTCCTCTCTGCGTGCCACAGCCACACCCAACAGAGACTTGAATCCACAGTGGGATTGAATGGTTCTGGGTATCTGGCACAATACCAAATAAGAGGGGTTTCTCCTAATGCAGTAGACCTACGAGTGTTCCTTGCGTTTGGTACTGTACAAACAGAAGAGACTAAGACTTTTATAAATTCAAAGGGTTTTATCATAGCACTTATGAAGAGCAAATCGCTTCAACTGCAATCCAATAAATCAAAAAGGAGCAGCAAAAACATTGAAAACAACAAAAAATCCTGCTCTTTTATGTACTGTATCTCTTTCTTGGAAATGTGTCTGGCGTTGTTCCTCTGGTAGCAGGATGAAGGGAAACAAAACTGAAATGTACCATTGGACTTTGGGGGGAAAAAACTGCAGTCTATGATTTTTTTTTCTCTTTTTTTGAACTTTATCAAAGTGAATATCACTGTTACTCCAAATGTTTAGCCTTGTTCTGTTTGGAGGCACTAGACTTGCAACGTCAGCTGTCTCTGACACCTGCTGGCCAGTCAGTCAGCCAGTCAGTAAGTCGGTGGGTGAGTCAGAGTGGGGTGGGGAGGGGGAGTGTCCACTGAGTGCCTCTCTGTTGTGGTCCTCTGGGTGTCAAGCGGCAGCCCCACTTCCTCCCGGGCTCCATTTGAACCCTCCCTCAGTCTGGCAAAGAAAGCGGCTCCTCCAAGACTGGCCAATCACGGCTCTCTGCCATGCGCGGCATCTCCAACGGGGGCCCGCCACCACTCGACCCTGCTGTCGTCCTGCTCTCTCCCCCATCTCTCAGTTCTATGACACAAAGATCACTTTAGCTGGAAGATGTAATAGTCATATTTCTGGAATTTTTGCCAGTGTACTTTTTTTCTTAAAAGATCGTTTGACTTTTTTTTTTTTTTCCAATATGTTCTATTGTTATTTTTGTCTACATGCAGTGGTCTACAAAATACTGGCTGCTGAACTAGCCCTTCACTGTTCATATGCAGAAACACTTTGGTCAGAGGTGCCTCTGTATGTTCATCCTGTGTATTGAATGCAAAACGAGGATCAATACTACAGACCGTTATTGATTGTCTATTTGTTTTTAACTGATCATGCTTTTGTGTTTGACAGTATTCTGTAGTACTTCCAGGTAGTATCTTGAGATGTGTAAAAAAAAAAAAAAAAAAAAAAAAGAAAGAAAAAGAAAAAAAAGGGTGTGGGTGTTTGTCGCTCCAAGCTGCTCCGCCTGCCCGCAGGCTGTCCCCCCTTGCCCTTTGCCTAGCTGCTACGCTATAACCTCCTCTCCTCCTCCACCTCAACCAGACCCAGTAGCCCTCCCCTGACCAGGCACCAACAGGCCCTTGTATCTGTTTCTATGCAAAAGACTAGAGGCTGGGGCCCTTTACAGCACGCCAAACCTGACTTGGGAATGAGCACTCCTCCCAGAGCTTAGCAAACCTGAACACCCTCCCACCCCCCGTGCGCTCTTGTCAGCACTTCAGAATGGCCACCGTTTCTGTAAAGTCAGGCTAAGCCACCAGAACACTGTCATTTACTAAAGTCCGAACACTTTATCAAAGGTCGGCCTTTCTCTCTGCGCTGAAGACACTTCTGTCCAGCTTGATCTCAGGGTAGGGGAGTTGATGATACCAAGTATTGAGATGCAGCTCTCCGTATCTGTCCTTTCTACTGTGAGAGCAAAGTCTTAAAATTTAAAAGGCCATCTGCGCAACAATATGTACAGACCTCATGCCTCGAACGTAATCCTAATTGGAAGGGAAAAGGCTTGTATTGAATCCTTTTCTCCAAAGGTGGCCTATAGTTACTGTTTGGGGGCATATTAAATGCATGTAAAAGATGCCAACAAATCGTGCCAATATAAATTTGCTGTGTCATACTGTGTCTTTTGTAGACAGCACTTCTGTTCCCTGTTTGGAGGAGCTTTGATAACCTTTGCAGAGGGTGCAGCGGGGGACAGGAGGGATCAAACAAATGGGCGGCAACATCACACCCTTAAATGACTGAGATTTTTTTTTTTTTTTTTTTTTTTTTTTAAATGCTTTTATGGGGAATTCCCCATGCTAAGGAGAAAATCTACTCAGTTGGGGGTTCCAGTTTGCTACAGTGCACAGTTGCTGATGGGTAATCCCGGGTACATATTTTTTTAAAACCAAAAATGAAATTGCATTTTAACGTCATTTTTATGAAGTTTGACATAAAAATCTTAAAAATGCTAAAAAATCTAAATGAAAAAAAAAGATCTATAATATGTTAAAGCTCTGCACTTCTAGCTGAAACGTCTCCGGTCATCAGCTTCTACTACCACCATCTAAAGGAGTAGACTGGTGGCCGGGGTGCCTTTTTGTGGATGCTGTATTTATCTCGTTTTTATGTTTGTGTCCTGCTCAAAGCGGGCCCACTGAACTGTACATTTCCACAGACCCAGATGGCTTGGGCCCACTGTATCAGCCTCACTCCTCTCACTCTGCATCAGCAAGAGGGGAGGGGGCGCATTTCAAGAGGTACAAAGTCTTAAAAACATTTAAAAAAAAAGTTTAAAAATTAAAAAAAAAAAAAAAACAAGAAGAAAACGGGAAAAGGCTACCTTTCAGGACTTGCAGTCCTGCAGCACACAAGCAAAAATCACTATTGCCTGTTTCTGTAACTGCCTTGATCCAAGCTCAGACAGACCCAATAGCCGAGGACCTCCCAGCATCCTGTACTAACTGGAGAACCCTGACAGTGAAGGGGGTTTCCCATGCTGCACCAGCATCGAGAGGCTCTCCTCTCTACAGCTCTGTTCTAGATAACAGTATATACTGTATGTATACACTACATATATATATATATACTGCGAGTACGGTGTGTGGTATCACCTCTTCAGACTTCTTGGATCGTAACCTCTGAAACCTTTTGTTTTTGTTTGAAAGGTCTTGGTTTAATACATCTGAAAAAGAGCAATATGTATTTTCCCCGCAAATAAGTGATACGAAGGAAAGAATTCGGGTCGGGTGTAAACTGATACTTGATTGATTGAAAGCTGTGTCTTTCTATGGAGTTGGATATGCACGTTCTGGTTTTGATGACATATTACAGTACTTTGAAGTGCTTGTACTGTAGATATGTGTTTGTTAATTAGCCTGTCTAAAAGCCCAACCTGAATCACCTGGTTTGATGCATATTTTACCCAGTTGATTGAAAAAAAAAAATCACAAACATATCAAAACAAAACAAAATATTGAACACAAATACTTGAATCAAGGAGCGCCAATAACGTAATGTGAAGTCAGTAATATTTTTTTTGTTCTCTCCATCTGACAGGTACACTTAGGGGCTTTTAGAGAATATCAAAAATGTATTGCATTAAGTTACAAATACAAAATCTCTGAAAAAAAATGCAAAAGTCATCTTAGATGTGTGCTTGAAAGTCAGATGTTTGTATGAATGTGTGCGCAAGAAACTGTGTGTGTACAGGGCACATGGCCTGCTGTTATGTTCCACTCAGTATGTCATATTTTGTGTCTGTTTTTATCTTTTTTGTTGTTGTTCTTCTGTCAAAAACTATTCTGATAGACATTGTTATTATCTTCTAACGTTGCACTGAGTGTCTTCTACCCCTCACTCAGCTAATCGTAGATAAATGAGTCTAAGTACGGAGGGGAGATGGTGACAATTCATGTGTACATGTTTACTCAAGGACTTAATGGATTTTTTTCATTCTATCTGTAAAAAGTTTATCTACCTTATAGTGGCTTTTATTGTGGAATAATCCAATACAAGGATTATCATTGAGTATTGCACCATTTTGTTCCAATTATACTAGAAAAAAAATGAGAAAAAAAAATCAAAAAAAGAAGAAAAAAACTACAAAAAAAACTACAAAATGAAAAAAATGGGGAAAAAAAAACAAAGAACTGTGGCCATAGATAGCTGTAGAAGGACTAGTAATCCCTATGTTAACTTCATGTGGAAATGGAAAGGGATAAAGTGTGGGAGGTGAGTTTGTTACAAGACTCATTTCAGAGGTGCCTATCTTTTCTGTTCTTGTTTGCAAAAGCCACTTGTCGTTTACAAGCATTTCATTTGTCTGAAGTTCAAGGAACTAGGAATTTCTAACAGGAATGTTGTAAAAACAAAAAAGACAGAAAAAAAGGACAAATTTCATCTTCCATCAAATATGGACATGAAAATCTTGCAAAATGAAGATTTATGCTACTTTCAGAACTCTGGGATTGATCAGTGTTGTGTCATACTTCAATTTTTAATTTCTCTTTCAGTGTGGACAGACTATCTTTGTATGTATTGAGTTGTGATTTTATGTTTTCTGTAAGCAACGCAGTTTGCTCACTATCTTGCACACTCATAAAAGATGTGGATTTTGTCTCAGGAAGACCAGGGTTCCAGATATCAACTCCATCATTTCTAGGTTTAATGTTTGTGTGAAAAAAAAGAAACTGAATACAATTAAACTCCAAGAAAGCACTGAAGGTTATGAGTTTAACAGAATATAGAGTACCATTGTTTCTTTAAAACTACAAAAAAAAAATGTTCGTAGCAAGTTACATATTTACCAAATAAGACTGAGAATCAACTTTGAAAAAAGTGGAGTGCTTTACATGTGAAATCTAAGTAGAAATTGCTTTACATTTAAACAACGATCAATGGTTTTGATTGTCAAAAAGACAGAAGATGCATTTGTATGTTTTGACTCTGTACTTTTAAGTTTCCATCCTGTAGTTCAGGAGCATTGTGCAAGAAGTTTTTTTTTTTTTTCTTTGTTTGTTTTTAATCATCTCTCCTGTCTGTTAACGCGTCTGTTCCTGTGACAGGTATTCAATAGTTGAGACATTTCTTCATGTAACAGATGGTTTTCAGAGGCAGGTTGAAGTGGATGAATTAAGCTGGTTTTTAAAGGATCATGATCTATGCACAAGTGGGAGGGAAGAGTCCAAACCGCCGCAGCCGTAATGCAGGCGCTTTGTCGACTCAAGACTCTGGGGTTTAGGGTTTGATGTAGGGTTGTCCTTGTTTTTGTCTATTGTTCAAATTTCCTCCACTCTGTTTTCTCCCCCCACCTCCTTATTATCATCTAATGTTTCAGCAAAACTTTACATTGCGTCACCATGCTGTGTAATCCTTAACCAATGAGCGCTTATCCTTCTGCTAAAGCACTGTGGGTTGTACTGAGAAAAAAAAAAGCCCATGACTTTTAAGGCTGTCTGTTTTTTAAGGGGAGGGTGGGTGGGGGAATGGGGGTACTTTGCCTTTGCCTTTCTCTTTACTTTGGAAAAAAAAACATTAAGGAAAAATGTCTGTAACTGAAATACAAAGTTGTGGCTTTTAATGTTGTTCTTTTTTCTCCTCATAGAATGTGATTGTTAAGGACATGCACCGAAAAAAATGTTTCCATGGATTATGGAGCTTCTTTCGGACTATATTAATAAATTACAATTTTTCTTGGCTGTTACTGAGTGTCGTGTTTTTTTGTTTTTTGTTTTTTTTATGATTCCTAATTTTCTTCCCTTATGACTCAGAATGACTTCAAAGTAACTTTATTATTTCCGTGCATACAGATTGAAAGTGTAGAAGAGCAGTAAAAATTAATAAGCATGTTAGGGATGGGCAATATGGCAGTCTATACTGTGTGATGACAAATTTCTTATCCCTTCAGTAACACTGATGGCATGGTGGTGCAGTGCATATAAGCAAGTGACATGGTGACGATTTTTTTAAGGCACTGCTAAACTAGCCCAACCAAGTTCAACATTATGAACGTCCTCCAGGAGAGACCATCTGAGCATGTGCACCATCATCCCCATATTAAAACTATTTTGCCTCTTTCTACCCTTCAGTGACAATCTGTTTTTTTTCACGCTACCTAAGACGACATTTGCTTTCCGACATGTTGAGACAAAACAGCGTAAGCAACTACTTTTTTCGAAGTGCAGCCCGACCTTAACACTGTCCCACTGATTTACAGTTGGTGGTGGCAATAACATGTAGAGAAATGTGTCAAGAAAGACAGTGAAGAAGACAACTGCTGGCTCACAATGTAGGTTTCAAATTGTTCCAAAAAAAAAAACTACAATTTTTTCTTACAAGACTCTGCAAGGCACCTTTAATTTGCCTAAAAACACCAAAACAGATATTAATGTCTGCCTATGTTCCACTAACAATTTCTATAACAATACCATATATACTGACATTTTGCTATAAAATTCAGAGCTCATATCTTATCCATATTGCCCACCCCATTGTTAGCCAACATTTATAAAGGTTCCTAAGGAAACGCCAAAATACAAACATTCTTTCGAAATAGCAGTCAGTCAATATACATGAGGTGAAATCTTAGCTGTTAAAGTCTGTTGAAGGAATTTTAGATTGATAACTGGAGTCCGGTGTGTCACAGACAGGTGAGTTGGTAGGCTGGTCTCGTTCATGATGCTGGTGAGATGATCTAATAGTTCGTTTCTGAGTCTTAAGTACTTGGATAGAGGGCCCCACTCGGGCTTTCATAATGGTTTTCAGGACAGGATTTCTTCACAATGCAGTTTGTGTACTCGGAAGTCTCCATTTCCTCCCGATGGCGAGGGCCCAGTTTTCGGCCGAGAGGCTGCACACCGGCCATCTCCTCGTAAATAGGAACCTGAGGATGTGACTCAACTCTGCGGCGTGCTTTGCCCTGGCAGTCATTGAGACGGGACGAAAACAAATCAGTGAACCAAAGTGCATGAACGCTCCTGATTTCCTGTGTTAAAATCAGAGTTTGTCATTTTCTCTCAAGGCAGCATCTGCAATAGGAAGTTCTAACCACGTCTCATTCTCATTATGACGTTTAGCATTTACCTTGAAAAACACACTGCAGTTCAGCACTGCTGTAAAACTTATTAAAACTAAACACAGAAGTAGAATTGGGGTCTCACTGCCTTCCTCATTGAACTTCAAGAAAAACATGCTGACAACTGACTGCAAAAAGTTATGAAACTAGTGTGGTTTTGTGGTGAGTTGCAGAGGAACTGTGACACGCTCTCAGCAAGCAGGTGCTGTTAGTGGTAAAACATCACTTCCCCCCCCTTCAATCCCCCCCCCCCCCAATTCCTGTGTCAGAGCAGCATGCAAGTACGCTATGAGTCCACTCACTTTATACATCACCACAAATCCGATGAGGATGAGGAGGAGGAGAATGGCTACAGCTGAGGAAAGGGCGTACAGCAGGGTGGAGTAGCTGGAGCAGCCGCACTGACCGTCTGCGGAGAAGCAGAGGAGGGAGAGAAATGTTAAAGACGAAAGACTCCGGACCACCACGTGATGCCGCCCAGCTTTCCTGCTGCACTGCGTTCTCGTCTCTGACACTGCGCTGCTCAAATAATCATAAATTTAATCTATCGATATGGTCATCACATATAAAAACAACACCTGAAAACAAAGGCAGTACATAACTGTAAGTGGTTAGCTCAAGTACAACATGCTGGAATTGCAGAAACCACAGAGCCACGCTTCCTTCCTAGTTCTAGACTGCAGTTTGAATACACTGTTATTAATTTAAGGGTAAAATCTGCCATTGTTCTGGGCAACAATAGAGCTCCACGGCACAGAGGAATAACATATATCAGGTTTTGGCTGCCTTTGGTCTTTTCGTGAGATTTGCTGACAATAAGAAAAATGTAGGATATCTTTTCAGACACATAATTGCAAATTCAAAATTATTTTCTGCTTCTGTGAATTAATTGTTTATGGCACTGCCCAACTTTGTTCGACATGTCAGGGCAGCACTTTTAAGTTTTTCACTTTGCTTGTATGATAAAAGTTCATTATTAGTATAATTAAAATATCTTAAAGCCTATAATTATATTTGAATATAGATTACAGCATCAACATGTTGACATCACACACAACAGTCTGCCACTTTTACAACAAATCCCCACACACACTTTTGATCACTTTATAAGCAATGGACTACAGACATCAGAAAAATATCACCAGACTGATTGACCGACAGACTCAAGACATAAAATTGTAATGAAAAGAGCAAAAGCTTTCACAGTATTGTGTGGTGTTATCGAACAAAAGGGATGTTGTTAAAGCTTACTGCACTCACAACAATACTGCAAGATATTGGCCAATACGAGTCTTTACTAAACTCACGGCCACAGTTATTGACATTACCAGAAGCAGTTGTGTTAGTGGAAAGCTTTTGTTGTTTCTCTATCTGTAAAGTGACTGATGTCACCTTAGATAAAGAAGAATCAAGTATAGTTTTGCCACCCTGTGGACAAACAGTCATACTGTGAGCATGGCTGAAGAAACATAAACAGAGTATCAACAGTGGACTGACAGGTCAAACACTGATTAGACAACAACATCACAAAAGAGATAGGGATAAATATGGAAGCAATACAAGCGTAACAGTTAGATAAACAGATAAACATCATTTTCATTTTCAAAGGCCTGAAAAAAAAGTGCATTAGTTTTAAGTAACCTGGTGATCAAGTCCTGCTGTGACATGACCCACCTTGCACAGAGACAAAGAACACTCGTCTCCCTAGACTGGTCATGGTGTCGGGCCTGCCAGGCACGAGCAGCTGGCAGCTGTACAGGGCGCTGTCGTCCGGCTGCAGCTGCTGCAGGGTGAGGCTGTAGGTGATGCCGCCAGGGCTGGGTAGCGACGACAGCTGGACCCTCTCAGCAGAGAACTGGGAGGGGGAGGAGGAAGGAGGGCTGATGCCGTGGTGATGCTTTGAGTGGTACAACATCTCCACAGGAGCCTGGCCCCTCTTCCGCTTCAGACTCACCCCCTCCAAGGCAAAGCCGTCCCCACTCGGGGGGACACAGGTGAGCACGGCTGAGCCCCCAGCACAAGTCTCTACCAACCCTATGTCCAACGACCCGGGGGTATCTCCAGAGAGGAAAGGGGGGAAAAAAACTGATGTAACGGACAGGGGCACCACTACATTCTAAGTTCAAAACAGTGAGATTGTTTGGAGTTTAAATATCAGCCAACATGAGGATGAATCCAGAGCTTTTTTTAAATAAAAAATTAGGTCACAAAAGCTCCAAAAGCCCATTTTGTATAATTAAAACATGTTGAGGTTAGAGTTCTCAATTTATTATGTGAAGTAATCAGTGGACAAATAAATACATGTACAGTATTAAACTGTATTAGACCTTTTTTAAACAGGAGCTAGGATAAAAATCCATATTATGCAAAAATTAAATATATCATCTGCCCCTTGAAAACATATTCAGGATGCTGTAGATGGTCTTATCTTCTCTTGGCTAAAAGGCTGCTGTTTTTAAAATGAAAAGGTCAAATTGTTTTTGGTTGGTGATTGAGTTGTTTTTTCAGATCTGTGCATTGTGTGTTAATAATGCAGACATCTGTGGCCAGGCGTCAGAGTCATCGTGGGCAATAAATGTTTGTCAAATGAGAACAAACAAGCAACTTAGATTTCAAGATCAGATAACCAGAGTTGTGTCGAACTTGCTGAGAGACTACTTAACTCTTGAAATACAATCACACATGATAAATGATAAAAAAAAAAAAAAAAAAAAAAAGTCATGATACTATTTTGATATGGCATGACTCATATAGGGTGTATTGGTTTAAAGGATTTATAAATGTGGATATTATCAATTATATATATCAGTGCCACGTCAAAGTTATCAGCTTGTGAAAAACCTTGTGGCGTGGTAGACTTATTGCTTTCACATCTTTAAATTATCAGAAAGACCCTCCAACAATCAATTCAACCACTTCCTTTCTGGCTGCAGGAGATCCAGAATAAACCCTCTGTATTATCAGTGATCAAGGTACGTTTTATTACACAGTGGTGCTTAGCAGGAGCAGTAGTGCTGAGCAAACAACACCACCAAACACACTCTTCAAATGTCAACCTCGCGTGGATAAGCGTGCAACCGTTTCAAGCTTCTTGTCTTGTGGTAGCGTTTTGGAAAGTTTAACCTCCTGTAGGTGACAAACAGGTGAAAAGTGCGTGGGATGAAACGAGAGTAGAAACACTCACCGGCAGTAACGAGGAGGAAGAATTCAGTCTTCCCACGTATCTGTTCATCTTCAGCAGAGACTCTGTTCACGTAAAACTCACAGTGGTAGCGGTCTGTGTCACTGACTCTCAGCTGAGAGATGGTGGCATTCAGAGAGTAGCTGCCCGGGTCTCCACTGACACTGATGCGGTCTTTGTCGCCATTGTTGAACATAGAGGGTTCATCCCCAGTGTGCACGTACAACACCTTGCCTGTTTGCAGCCAGCTGCGCTTCAGGTGAACACCAAAGGGCGAGGGGTTCGTCTGCTCAACCACACAGGGTAGAACCACAGACTCGCCCTCATGCCTCTCCAAGAACTGAATGTCACTGCGTACTTGACAGGAACAAAAAGAAGTGTTACATACAGCACTTATATATATATATATATGTGTGTGTGTGTGTGTGTGTGTGTTTTGGAAAGTTTGGAAAGATATATGTGTGTGTGTGTGTGTATATATATATATATATATATATAATCATGTTATATTAAATATATTTGTAGAATTATATTCTTATTTTTAAGAAGTGCACAACACAAATTTCACAGGAAGGTTTGAGAAACATTTTGCAGCTAATTGTTGCAGTAGAAGGCAACAAAAACAGTATGCCAGTATGTAAAGATTTCACTTGACCAATTTCAAAGGAAAAAAAAAAAGAAAGAAAAAATACTTTTTAAAATCATATTTAATTATTTTCTGACCAATCGTTAAATATACATGAGGAGGACAAAATAACAGCAACAGCTCAGAGAAGAATCCACTGAAACACCACTATAAACCATGGCCTAGAGACCAACCAGTGGAATTAATCTGATAGCCCACTATCAGTGATGCATTAGAGTTCCTGTTATTTTGTCCAACCACTGTTTAAGAAATTGGTTCCCAATGACTTCCCCAAGAAATGACCATACTTAGTCTCCAGCCCCAACTACAATTCACTCTGAACAAAGAAAGCAGGTAATCAGACCACAAGCCTGAACTACAGAACAGAACTTACCAAAACCAGTTTGTGTGATGAACAGAGTCCACAAACAGGCCAGATTTAGGATCCCAGTCATTTTGACCACCGCCAGGAGACACTACTAATTCAGAACCTGAGGGAAGACAGTGATGTAAACCATGACAGCACAGACGCAAACACTCAAAACTGAATGTCAAAAGTTTGGTTAACTGTAAATGAAACCAAGAGGAACTCCATGAGGCTCCTCCTTCAAACCTCAAGGCACACACAAGAGGAAGCACACACTAACCAACACTGCATATGATGGATCAGCGTCTTCTGAGGCCATATTGTAATGAATTAAAAATGTAACTATACAGCACAGCTGAGACAGAAACTGATTAGGATTCAGATTAAGAATCATCTAATGAGCATCAGCAGCAAAGCAAGAACTAATCTGTGCATGTAGTTCTTTGAAAATCCTTTTTTTTTTCTTTTTTTTGAGGTTGGAATTTGGCTAAAACCAGCAGTCTGACCTGAGCTCAATTAGTTTCATCCACAAAGTTTGCATTAATTGAGTTTTAAATGCCATGCTTGAGAGAAACTTTCCATACACAAACTATTTTTTGCATATTCCAGAGGAAATGATGCTGACTGCCAGGCTGTGCACAGGATGTGCCTGCTTTTTGATGATTTGCATTAGTGGGCGGCTAACTCTACAAAAGGCCTGATGACTGAGGAATCTGATGCAATTAACAAAAAGAGCTTGGTGCTTGAATGACCAAAGACTTGACAGAAAAAACATTCAAGTCTCAAGTTCTGACTTGGCAATTTTTTTATTTTTTTTTAAAGGTCCCCACAACAAAAGAAAAAAATACGAAATAACTTCCAATGTATGAGTAATGTTGTGAAATGGACTTAAAAAAAATCTTTTAACATAGTTTTGAGAGGAAAATGTTAATTTTACATGCACATTTTAATGGTCAGCAATAAGAGACTTGACTGGAAACCTGTTCTGGGAGACATGAGACATGACAGACACAACTCATGCAACATCACAACTCCGCCTCGTCATTTCTGACTTGCATTTTAACCTCATTCAAACACTGAAATCTATTTTAGATATGAAAATGATTTGTAAAAATACAAATAATGCAGTAAATTACTGACTGCAGTGGTGATATGAAGCAATTTGAATGCAAAATAAGAAATGGAAACAAGCTCAAATTTAGAGCACACACACTCGGGGATCTGCAAAACTACAGAACAACGCACCTTCATTATTCATCTATAAACAAAAACGAGCAGGGAATTTTCACTTACTTAAAGCCAAATTTCACAAAGTACATGTAGTGAGTAATGTTTATATTTTTAAATGTTGTTTCAGTGTAAAAGATTAGTCGCCAGCAAAGCAATGTGATACACAAGCAGCTCTTAAGAAGTAGTGTTATATTGTTCCACTGGTCCAACAGGAAACCACGGATGTGTTTATCTGGTGGTTTTTAGTTACTGTTTACTGAATGCTACAGCTTAAGAAGAGTGCAGCAGTTTCAGAGGCCACGGCTCAGGGATAGTCTCTTCAAAACCCATTTAATTGCTTTAATTGATTGCCTAAAGTTTTGTCAGCTAGTGGCTGCTGTTGAAGGCATTCACAAAGTCTCCCTAACAGTTCTTGGTGAGCTAAAATTCTTTGTAGCACATGCCAGCTCTCGCTGACGCTTCTAACCACAAATTCAGGGTCACGCAATGCATGACTAATTCCTGGAAATGTATGTAAATGCAAGTAATCTACAATGTGAAGGAAGAAACAAAATTAGGACATGCAAATGCCATCTCAAATTTTAAGTGTTTCCATTTGATTTCCTTTTACACCAATACATGCATCTGATCATTTCCAGTTATGTTGGAATAATTTTCAATCAAAACATATATAAAGCCGATGTAATGGTCATCAAATAAAATAATACTGAATCAACAGTGAAATATTACAAAAAAATACTACTAACTAAAAAAAATGTAATTAATAAAATTTAAAATGTTATTTTAATATTTCTATTTGTTTTGTTTTTTTTAAATTACTTTTATCATCTAAATACCATTAAAAATATTACTATTATAAGTATAAATATATACCACACATTTTATCATGGGATCAGTGGGCCTTAACAGGGTTTTATGAAATTTAAGAGGTCTGTATTATTCACCAATACCACTAGATGGAGCACTGGTCTCTGAACGTACAAGTGTATATACACACACACACACACACACACACACACACACACACACACACACACACTTAAGTTGGAGTTCCATTAGGATGACTTTCACCTCAAGTTTTAACCAAACAATTGGAAAATATGACAAGAGGGAGAAAAATAATGCAATTATTTTATTATTCATAATAATCAGAATAATGATGATGATAATAATAATTATAATTTGACATTGTGATTTGTCACATTTCCATTTAAATGTTAAGCTACTTACAGTAATACACTCAATAGTCATGGGTTTGTGAGGATCACATTTATTTAAAATCTAATACATATAAACTTTGTCCTTATCAGTTCTGCTTGGTCAAAAATTAAAAAGGGTCACATCACGCAAATTACAAAGACAAAAAATTATCCTTCCTTCCAGTGGTGATCTGCTAATGTGTATATCATTTTACTTTTGCCAATCGGTTTGGTTTTATTCGTACAGATTTTGATGTTTATTCCTCCACATCAAAATACAATGTTAAAGGATACTTGGCTTGGCGATCAACACATGGAAAAATTACATCGAGACATTCAACTGCAACATAACTTTGCCCTGGAACAACTATATTCTATAGAAACAGCCCTAGTTAAACCTATTAACTGTTATCTGTGGGTTATCCACAATCACAGCGACTAAGACACCTTCTGGAAAGTTATGTGGCAGTTTCATTTCTTACATTTTACACATTAAAATCAGGTGCTCATCACAAGGTGCACTACTCAGCAGAGGTATGCCCTTTTCATTCACAATGCCATTCACAATCCAAAAAAGTGGGGAACCACTAGAGAAAAGTGATTTCCCTTCTCATTATGAGATGACCCTTTAACATAAAAAGACACAAACACACACAAGCTTAAAAGCCATTGCTCACTACTTACCATGTTCGTCCATTTCATACCAGACAGGACACGACTGTACAAAATATAACATTCACATGTCATTGCCCAAGTCTTTGTAACCTTTGAAAACTAAAATGGAATGAATGTGTCATGTAGTCATACTCTTCTATCTCTCTGACACACCACCCACAGTATATACAAGTCTCTGGTTATCCTTCAGATGTTAAAAACACACTGTAAACACAATACATTATGTAATACAAGGCCTAGCATCCAGTTGAACAGGACAGACCCACACTGTAATAAACATCAGGTACTTACTGGGAATAACTGACCTGTCATGCCAGCTGAGTGGGTTTTAAGGCTGAAAAGCTGATATGGATGGGCTACAGACAACAAAAACAAATACAAAGCAGTAAGTGATATGGGCAGAGGAAAAACTTGTGCCACACTAAATATCTACAAGTACTTCTTGCAACACCACGCTTTTCTTTTAGACCCACGAGTGCAATAAATTTGTGCACCTGCTGTCTACAGCTTTGTTTCAACAATCATGTTAAGTCTCTTGAGATTGCTCTCTGTGCAGCAATCTCCAACAAAGGATCCCTGCAGGTGACACAGACCGATTATGTTAACATTTAGAGTAATAAAGATGGACAAAAAACAAAACCACCCAGCAATACAAACTAGAACTGTGGTAAATACCAATCTAGGGAAGCAGCTGAGGTGTTGTACTATTATTATGTCACAATTTGAAGTACTGTTAAGTGGTATATTGTTCGAGGACTCTCCTCCTTTTGAAACTTTTACTCTCCACGATACATACTCTCAGAAACAGGTGCAATAGTAATTGAGGGAACTGCTGCTGTAACAGCTTCACAGGCCAACATTACCATTTAGCTGTACATGTCAGCATCTGAAAATCACTGTGATTTTCCTCGTTAAGCAATTTACACAGGAATAACCATTGTACTGCTGATGCAACAGTAACAAACACTGTGGTAAGGAGAAAGTCTAAAATGAAGAAATCTCCAACCTTATACTTTAAAATGAAAGTGAAGTCTTAACTGACTTCACAATCCAAAACACTGAAAAAACTGAGCTTCGCAAAACTGGAATTCAACACAGAGCTACTGTATTGTTGGGTTTGCTTGCCCCCTGTAGTGCTTGGGGTGCATGGTTATGACATATGGCAAACACAGACAATAAAGCATTCATGCATGTTTGAGTACTGGTACATATGTACAGACAAAAAAGGGAATGAAATTCAGCATCTTTTAACCACTGTGCAATTCTACTACATCTACAATTATCAGAATGTAATCTGCAGTTATTTCCATCATATCATGAGTAACATGCAGTACTTGGAACCAGAAGTTGGCCAACATCTTAGTTTTGGGCTGGTGGTACACAAGACTTTAGCACACTTATTTCACTCTGCTTCTGAAATGATGTAAGGCAATTTCTTTTGTACTGTAATATCCAGTTTTTTTTTTAATTAAAACAACATAAGATGAACTCCACAAAAACAGATGATGGCAAACTTGGTGTTTAAATGCCTGACTTTCTACGAATACCTGATGAAATCTTGTAGTTTAACTGAGCGTAACAAGTCTAGAAAATACAACCAGTACAAACCTTCATGACTCACCTCCACGTACGTCAGGACAAACCAGCATTGGATTTCAAGATGGATTTTATTACAACAGATACATAAAACATTACAAAGGATGCATACAGGTACCCTTTTAACCAGGAAATATTAAAAACAAACCTGAAATAAGAATAAAGCTAGAGACTGATGAGTCATGGATTTGTAACCCTACTCAGTTGGAATCATCTTCATTACTGAGACCCTCACCAACCAAGGTTGGGGACGCAAGTCCAACAGCACCTAAGTGTGCTGTGAGGGTCTCAATCACTCTACCAAAGAAATAAACACAACAAAATTGAACATATGTTTACAAGAGAAACTTGCCTTTGTAAGGGGTTGGTACGTTCATGTAACTCCAGCAGCTTCAAAAGAAATATGAATCATTTTACCACACTTCACTTCTATAAACCTGAGTGAAACCTATGGGAAAAAAAATATATCCTCACATGTCATCAAATAACCACAAAATAACTGTCAGGAACTTATGTGGTGTTTGGCTGTTTTCCAATATAGATGTTACATTAAATGTCCATGTGTTCTAACAAATAATGTTTGTCTTCACCACCACTGGGTCTTAACTGCTCTTTGCTTGCAGCTAGGTTTGAAAAAGCAGAAGGATGAGAGAAAGGTGTTAACCTCAAACCTAATGTGGTGGCTGCTTTGCTGCTTCAGTAGCGTCCAGCCGGAGACATGACAGGCGGCCTCATGCCCATGGGAGGGCCTCCCTGATAAGGGGGCACCATAGGAGGACCCTGCCCATATGGAGGCATCCCTCCTGGCATGTAGCCTGGCATGCCCTGAGGAGGAGCACCATACTGACCTACAGAGGAAACACAAGGAGACACGAAAACGTGTAAAAATGTCCACAGGATCCACAGAATCCACAGATAACGAAGTGCAGTTTATGTAATAAGTTCAATGTGTACTGCACTGGACAGTTTTGGCTTGAACGTGCCATAGCTGAAAAACACATTCAAACCAGGACCCACAGCGCCATAGCCCTGCACATGTGCTGTTGCTTTGCACTTGTACAGAATTAGTTTTGTGTGTGCATGCGTTTTTTTTTTCCTTTCTCATTATTGGATTTACTCTGGAAAAAATAAAAACTTATGTTCAAATGAACACTATAGACAAGGATTTAATGTTAAGTTGCTTATCAAAATCATTTGGCTTTAAGGAAGTCTTGACATTTTCTGGTTCTGGCCCAGGTTTAGATTAAAGATCAAGACCACTCTCAGTTAGCTTGGCTTTGCATAAAAAGTAGAGGAGGAAACCTCTACTGTAGCTGAAGTCTAACTTAGCAGAAAGCTATGCTAAAGCCCGGTTTCACAACAAGAATTTTCTTACCATGCATGGGATGCCTCATGCCAGGCTGCTGCGGTGGCATGCCTTGCTGCGGGGGCATTATGCTGCCCACAGCTGCCACTGGGGGAGCAGCCGCATGGGCCTGACCCGGCCTGGGTATTAAACGCTGGTAACGGGGCAACTGAGCCTTCATCTCCTCCTGTTGGCAGGGACAACACACAAAGCAAACATTCAGACTAAGGAAACACTGGTATGCCCCTTACAGTACAAAAATAAATGCTCACAAAAATGATGAGGAATTGGGTACCAATGTTGGCGTGCCCTGATTTCAGACTGAGGATATTCAAGTTCAGAATCATCCTTTAATATAACCACAAAACAGAAACTACTAAGCAAGAGTAAAGATATACAATCTAAATGCTCTATTTGATATTTAATGTATATTCAATAACTATCTGATTTCATGATGAAAATTACTGCAACAACCCACTTTCCTCTATCACTGAATGTACTATTATATGTATCAGTCATTACTTACTGTGAAAAGGGCAAAATAGAAAGCTCAAGCAACTTACCAGTGAGATATCCTCATCAGGGTGGATCAACTTACTAGTTGCACTCGTGGTGGTGAGGGTGGCAGGCTTACTGGTCACTGTGGCTGGGGGTTTGGCCACAGTGCTGCTAGAGGGATTAGAAGAAGAAGTGGAAGAGGAAGAGGAGACAGAGGGCTGGGTGTAGGCGGGGAATGTTGCTTTGGGTGGGTCGGAGGAAGCGGCTGTACTGTGGGAGTTTGAAGCTGCAGCTCCTGAAGCGCTCTGCTGGGCCTGTGCAAAGAGACAAAACAGATAACTGACTGCTAAAATATGAACTCAAACCTTTTCAAAAATAACCTTTAAGAGACACAAAAGATTATATTCTTTCAAACCTAACAGTCTATTCAAAAATGTTTGCCTTTTTTAAAACTTTACGTTTAAATTTTATTCATGATTTCTCATCAAACAGAATTCAGATAAAATTTATTTATAGAAGTCTTTTTTAATTTAAGGAACAAAATTATTACATGTTACATGTAGGCCATTTACTTTTAATTGGAGTGCAAATTTTGTTAAATCCTTTGAATCCACAATTGCAAATAAATTAATGAAAACACAAATCCACAGATACACATATAACCAATCAGCATCTTAGAAAGTCATTTCAAAGCATGAGTACTTTTTGCAGAATTCATGCTTCACAGGTTAAGAGGGGCAGATGATGCAAACTGTAAACCATCTAAATCCCTTGTTATGCCTCATCTGTGTTAATCAAAGCACATGCACAGTAATAAAGCTCCCAGACAAAAAATATGCCAGATTTTGTCAGAGATAATTATCCTCTGACGCCAACATTATGGCCAACGCGCTTGTTTTGATGCACAATTAGGTTTACGAGGCAAATGTTGTTAGTAATCAGCCTAGTTTACAGCCTTAGAATTTACAGGCAGAGTTAATAAATAAGCAACATGCAGCTGCCACAGTCCAAGCCAAAGTCCTGTCTGTGAGCGTACTTGTGGCGTGTTAGGAAAGGGAGGCTGGGAGGAGGCAGACTGAAGGTCTGCAGGTGCAGAGGAAACGGCTGCTGTGCTGCTGTGAACACCAGAGCCCATCTGCAGCATGGTGGAAAGGAGATCACAGGATTGGCATATAACATGTCCAAAGAATCTATCAAAGCTCAATTATGAGAATAAAGTATACTACATAATGGTGACAGTGGTTGGAAAAATGAGGTGGGAATGATTAAGTCAGAAACAGAGGAACAGCAGATGATACAGAGAGAGGAAACTAGACATGAGAAATTAAAACAGCTGAAAATAAAATCTTCATGTATGAATATCCTTACTCAAGAAAAGGAGACTTCTAAACAGTCTTCTAATGTTCTGAAAAGTCTGTGTGTGTGTGTGTGTGTGTGTGTGTGTGTGTGTGCATGTGTGTTGTGAAGGAGCTGCGTGGCGCCCACCTGTGCTGCACTGGGGAAGAGAGGTTTGGTGACTGCAGGTTGGGCTGCTGGTGCTGCCGGTCGACTGGGTATCGCACCTGCTGCGGGCGCTGGTGCCATGTGAGGCATCCCTGGTCTTGGAGCCATGTGAGGTGGCATTCCTGAGAGAGCCATTAAATTTTGTTTTAAAAAGTGCAGAGGGAGGTAAGGCTGGCTGTCATTTCTTACTGTGTGAAATCCTTCATTTCACTTAATTATTTTTTAAATTAAATACACTGGGTAGCAGTGTTTCATGTGTAGGCAATACTCACCTGGAGGAATACCAGGCATCCCTGGCATCATGGGAGGCATCATTCCTCCCATTGGCATCATCCTACAAAAACCAATAAGACCAAAAAAAATATTATTTTGACTGATAACTAGAGTAAAAAAAATCTCCATTATAAACTCCAGACCTGTAAAAACAATGGATTAATAAACAATCAAACACAAACTGAGTAGCACTGGATCTTGAAAGGTATCATTAATCCCAGATTAACAAATGAGCTCTTACCCTGGTGGCATTCCATGCATGGCAGGAGGCATGCCGTGCATCATGGGAGGAACACCTGGCATCATAGGAGGCATTCCTGTAGACACAAGGACATTTTCTGTTTACTATTTAATTTTGAAGATTTTAGAAATAAATATAAAGTCAAAAAAGAAAAACTGACAACTACATTCAACAACTCAACCACCTTATTATCAGATGTGGGATTAAGTCAAGGTTTTGCAAGTCTCACGTCCTCAACTTTGAGTATTTCATTTGAAATAAGTCACAAGAGATCACAAATGATGAATGTTTGTTTCAATATTTTCACTGACATATCCCTTGGTAAAACCAATGGCCTTGCCGCAGTGATCTACTTCTCACAATATGGAATAAAAAATATCAGTGCAACTTCTATCCTACAGTAACCCACCCATTTCTATCCTTCAACTCGACACCTATTTTTTCTTTTTTTTTTTTACGGACATGATCAAGGTGCCAGAAAGTAGTCCAGCCACAGTTTCACATTCTTTGGGATTGCAGGTTAAAACTGCCCTAAGATTCTTAAACTTTTGAGTTTGAAAAGAGCAAAAAGTCTTTCAGGTCACAAGTTCCAAGTGAGGACATGAATCACTGGAATCTAACTCGAAGTGAAATTAGGAGCGTTCTTCTTTTTTTTTTTTTTAATTTGTCAAGTTGCAGCCGAGTTGATTTCCAACTTCTGCTGTTCACTAAGAGATCCTTGCCTTGATATCCTCCTGGAGGCATCCCAGGTGCACCAGCCACAGGAGGCATCCCAGGCTGAGCCATTGGAGCAGCGTAGCCTGCCTGGGGCTGGACAGCAGCAATCTGTTGAGCTGATGGTCCTGCCTCATCGTCATCATCGTCCTCATCAGAATCATCCTGATTGTTTGACTTCTTCTTTTGGCTCTCTGAAAACAAAAAGGTAATGCTCATACATGCTTTCACTTGTAATAAATGTCAATTCATTTAGTTTCTACAAAGAATTATAAACCCTCAGTAACAAAGTATCTATAGAGCATACGATTAACAATTAAGCTACCCATTACCAGGAATCTTCCTTAACATCATATGATACCAATTATATATATATATATTATACATATTTACAGTATATTATAATATATAATATTATATAGAACCATTGTACAATCCAGGAAGACATTTCATTCAGTCATCTAGGCAGGAGTCCACAAAGATACAATCACTGTGCAGGTGTACAAACCTTGTGATTTCTGTTCTAATGTCCGTCTCCTTTCCTGCATGTCTTTCTCTGGAATCCCCTCCATGCCATAGATTTCCAACTCAATGTCTGTTCTTCCAGGAATTGCATTTGGTACACTGTCAATCGTCTCTTTGTGTACCTGGAACACATGTAAAGTGAAGTAGGGCATACTTTAATAAGAAGCACAGTGCATTCATTATCTATGTAGTGAGAACAGCTAACAGCATTTATGGCTTAAGCATTCCAGGAAATTCTGAACGAAAAAAACTAAAGGAGTATCACTGATGACGGAAAAGGCACCAACCTGCATGCAGTGAATGGCCAGGCCTGGGCCAGTATACAACTTCTTGTGGCAAATGTGGCATTTAAAATGCTTAGCCTTCTGATGCTGAATGAGGATCTTTTCATCATCAAAGTCTCGATTACAATACCTTGGAGCAAGGAGTTAAGTTCGAAAACCGGAAACATGAACAAAACACACCACGCAACACCCAACTTTATCAAAGGAGAGAATCGCAAACATTCCCGTGCTCAGTGTCATAATCCCTATTTACGATAAAGGACTGGGGCAGCACGGGTTATAAGGTTACACAACAATCTGATTGTTAAAAAACAGATTTCGGAGTGAATATAAAAATATAAATAAGTGAATTTAATGAATATAAAGTGAATATTTCTCTGACTTCAGCTTCCCCATTGTGACACGAATCCTCTTCGTTTAATGTCAAAAATAAACTAATAATCTATGATGATTTGGTCTGTTTTACAGACATCGATACCATGAACACAATCGACAGGTCAATCGATGATGAAACAACCTTTACTTGCGACCCTAGTTTCAGATTAACTTTAGATTTAAATCTTTAACCATCAAGTGCTGCCTTAAACCTTCTATGCATGGCTAACAGATTAGCTAACATCAGAGGTAGCGTTAGTTTCCTTTTAGCATTACCTTAATACAACGCTATCTACAGCCGTGTAAATGAACCCCAAGCCAACTGTTTTACAGATATATAGTTAAGGCTGGATAAAATCACTACTTAATGCAATTTTCTAGCCTCCAATGACAACATAATTAAGCTAACGTTGGCTTACAAACCGATAACCCACGGACAGGCTACCCCAGGCCTTTCTATTGTCAAGCTAACGTGAAGCGCCTCTGGAATCTTTACGTCGGTATTTTCTCGTCCAGTGAAAAGGATACCAGCACCATGGCTTCATCTGCTTCTTCTTTTTCCGTCCCATTTTTAAGGAATACTGAGAAAGAGGTCTTAAAACGCTAAACACTGGTCTTATTATCTCTTTGACAACAGCATGCTGTAGTCCCGTGACGACGCCGAAAATGGCGCTTTACTGGAGGAAGTTTAAGGCGGACGCTGAAGTCTCGCGTTGACGGAAAACAGACGTCAGGTCGTAGACGCGCCCCTGGTTTGGGAAACTGATTATCACAATATTATATTTTTTATATCAAGTTGACGATTATTTTTTCTGTTCATCAATCTGTCGTTTGGTCAATAATATCTATCTATCAATAATATCTATCTTAAGATCCCAAAGCCTAAGATGACATCTTCCAGATGCTTTGTTCTACCCGGTAAATGATCCAAAATCCATACGTACTGTGTTTACTATCATTAAAGACTTCAAAAGTCGCAGAGGTTTTAGGTGCTGAAACCAAATACGCTCTCACAATTTCTCAGTCTTCGTGGGGATAACACAGACGATCACTGAGCAAAACATACGGCGTAAATAGTCAAGAATTATTGCTGATCATCTGTAGGCCAACCCTTATTTTAGTATGGAAAGCTGTTTAAATTCAGTTTGTCGGCAATTTTATTTATTCTTTTTCTTTATTTGTTTTGTTTTGTTTTGTTTTAACCAAATTTTATATTCTTACATCAAAATTTACAAGAAAGCTAAACTAAAAAGCTGTCAGAACATATAGCACAATTGCAGCTTTACACGCTCACAATCTTTTTATTTTATTGTTGTTCTTTTCTTTTAACATATTAACCCTCTTAGTGTATTCATATACACAACTGTTGTGAACACAAAATGATTTTGTTCATTTAAATGGCGAAAACAGTCCTAGTCCTATTGTATATGGAGACAATGACAATTAATTCTCTCTGGCAGGATGAACACTGTGTTTTTTCTTTGCAGTTACCTATCTATTTTAGACCTTGATCTGAGGCACTATGCACAGTGAGTCCACTTGCAGTGGGTACCAACTTCTCACATGCACACTATTTCAACTTGTCATTCACTTAGTATCCACATGATGGAGACATGGTTGCAGAAATTAAAAAAAACTGAGCCTCCCCACTTGACACTGTGGATTGGTGTCTGTGATTTTTTTTTTTTAAAGACTGTGTATTTTGTTCAGTGTTATATATGGCAAAAAACACGTAGATATCAGAATCCACAATCTTTTTTAGACTGGGGCTGTTTTTTTATGGTTGAGCTTGCCCCCTCACTTCCAGCTATGGAAATCTTACTACTACAATATACTACTATGGCAACAGTGTGCATCTAACTCTGAGGTTAGCACAGTGTTTGAAAAGGAAAACAGAATAAGACATGGCTTACCAAGTTTGCTGTGGAAGAACTTCTTGACCAGCCTGCACAGAGCCCTGACCTCAACCCCATTCAACACCTCTGGGATTACCTGGAACGCCAACACTGATCCAGGCCTCATCACCCTACATCAGTGGGTGACCTCACTGATACTGGGAGCAAATCTTCACAACCAGGTACAAAAATCTTGCAGAAAATCTTCCCAGCAGAATAAAAGCTGTGTAATGCCTGTGTAGATGTTCAAAGACCACCTACGACTTTAATGTTCTGGTCTCCACATAATTTGCTTGATTGTTCAGAAATTTTCAGCCACTTAGCATAAAAATTGCTTGTGCCATGTCAATACTAGAGACCCCTGAAGTAGAAGAGGCACAGGTCTTATGCCAGCTATAAAATAAAAGTTGACGTTTATACATTAATGCATTTATCAGTATAATCCAATAATATAATATATATTATTCAGAAAATTTACCATTGACCACCAATGAGTGTTGTGTTTTGGACCAGACACTTAGATGCTATTAGTTAAGTAACATTTAAATGCACTACTTTAAACAGAGTATTTTCTGCTTTGATAAAAGAGTGCTTCATCCACCACTGATCATCATCACAGTATTAAACTCATTAGATACCAAGGCAGTACGTATTCTCTGGTTAGAAACATTGGTAATAATTATTCATCAGACAGTATAAACTGTCAGCCTTAGTCTCTCTGCTTGTGCGTAGCGAAAAAGGTGTGAAATGAATATTAAAACAGGACCAAATCGTAACAAGTGCTGCTCTCAGCAGGCAGCATAAATGCAGACACTACGAATGCATTCAGACTGATTTTCCTCCCTTGCAGCTTCTTGTGTCTTCTCTTTCTCACCAAGGTGAATGATTATCTCTGAAATTGGAGATTTATGAAGGGGAAACACAACTGAGGCGGCTTTCCTTGGCTGCCTAATGAATTTTTCATTGTACGCCTTTAAAAAAACGCTACTCTCCATATGGTTTCAACAGCCAGACAGAGAAGACGTTCAGTGGCAGCTTAAGGAGTCCCTTCTCTGAATGAATTATGGCTGATTCTTGTATGCTCACACATTTAATTGATCACTTTGACATGTGCTTTTTTTCACAAAGGCTCTTAAACCTGGCTCTCCACTCTGGGGCCCTGTGCTCTCTTTAAACACTGGGTTTAGAGTTTAAAGCAAATCTGGTTTCAAGGTTGCAGACCTGCTTAGTTTGAGCTACATTACTTTGCACAAAGGAAGGTTGCTCCTGTCCCTGGATATTAAATAAAACTGGCATTTGTGTGTGTGACCTGAGGTAAGGTCACAATGGGGTTGACTGGGTTTAAATGATTATAAATCTTCATTAACACACACAGAGACATGCATGTATGGCTATACACACTCAAAAGAACTGTGACGAACCCATGGCACACTTTCTATTTCTCTCTCTATATATATTTTTTTTTTCATTTGCAAAACAGCTAAGTCATGTATAGTATTATCTGTAAACCTACAGCACAGTCATATTAATTAAAGCACTGGTGAAACACAGACATTGATATAAGTGGGGTCAAAAATCCAAAGAAATCATATTTTGTTTCTGTATAAAACTGTTTAATGTACTCCAGTATGTACATATCAAATCTACAAAATATGCACAATGTTAAAATATTATCAATGCTTCACCCCTCACTCATTTTTGTGTCATAGCCCTTTTTATATACAATCCCAGACCATCTTTATAACCATTTTTTTTAAATAGGATACATACAGGATATAGCTAACATATCACAATGCAGACCGACCAAACAATTTACACAACATACCAATATCACCAAGTAAAAATAAAAATCAACAGCAAATGCATGTTAAAATATTAATCTGTATTTTAATTACACTATAATAATGTTTGTGCCAAGCAGTTACCAGTGTAACATGAGGTTAAAGTACAGTACAGCTTGAGACTTGCAGCTTAGGGCTGGGGTCGCTCTCTATCCCAGTTCAATCAATTAACAATTTTAAGTTGTGACAGAAACTAATGAGAGCACATTGATTTACTTTTCTCACCCCCACTGCCTCCTGAACTGAGAGTGAAAGGACCCCAGCCCGGATGCAGTCGAGGTCAGGCATATGTGCTCTTCTACATTTGGTAATGAGAAAAGGACGAGATTTATTCAGAATGGGCCAGCTGTCCTCATTGTTTACATTAGTCTAATCTCTTAATTCTTCACCTCACCAATAAACATCTGTCACTTCTTTGCAGTTTTCAGCCGTTGTAAAAACTTTCTGCAAATGCTCAGAGGGGACAACAAAATTACAAGAATTTGACTGCACTTCTGGGCTGTCCCAAGGGTGAAATTCTTTAGAGATCACAAAAAATTTCTGTTACATTCGTCCGACTCTTCTTTACAGACAAAATTAGATTAATTTTATGTACACAAAAGCAATAATTGTTGGGGGGGGGTGCTCTTCCCCTGTTGCTTATAGCAATATTTTGGCATCATTTTTGAAAGCTTAAAGTCTGAATGGCACTTCTGCTTCTTTTTTTTTATCTGTACACACAATGGTACAACTGTCACACTCCTTGCACACATGCACACACACACACACACACAAAAAAAAAAAAAATGTCAAAGACAAAAGTTTGAGGTTCAAAAAGCGCTGAATACAAAGTAATCCTTCTCTGGGGAAATGCCGAACGCAGAAGGCAACACTGAAAAGCAACCCACACTTTCCTTCAAAGGTAAATCCATAATAACTTTTGAAGGTTTCTGCAGCCTATATATTCCATGCTATCTCTATTCTGTGACACTGGAGAGAGGTTTAGCTATCCTGCTTATGTGTACCTCTCATGTTCACGAGCTGCTTGTAATGGTGACAAAACACCAACTAAGCCTAAATTCTCATGTGACCTTATCCTTCATTTGCTATTGAGGAGGGCACAGGCAGATTACAGGATTTTCAGAATCTTATTTTGTCTGAAAACAGCTTATACTGCAGGGTTTTTTTTTTTTTAAACTTGCTGTCACCCTACACAAGAGGCAACTGTGCAGAAATACTTTCATCAGGCTGATGTCTCCATGAGTAGGCACCGTTGGATTGAGGAGGAAGAGGCAGAGACGGTTAAGCCATGTGGACAGGGCTGTTCCTGCTTGTTCCTGTCATGTTAGATCCAAGGCTTCTCATTTGTCAACACAGTGTTGATACACTACACTGATACAAGCATCCAACAGAGATGAAGACAAAGAGCAAGTGGAGGTTAGCTTGCATGGTAACGATGGTAAGGCTTAACCCAAAAATGTAGCAGGTGAGTTGAAAAATGTACAATGGGACCAACAAAGAGGGCTGCTGCAAGTCAGGTATCCCTGCATCAGAGCACTGGATACAGGTGGAGGGTGGATGTTAGATGCCTGATGAAGCTCACATCAAGAGGGGTGAGGTGACTCATCCAGCCAAGCGGTCAGGCATCTACTGATGAAGGGATAAAGGGGATGCACTGTCTCGTCAGCCTCTAATAGGCGAGTCAGGGTGGCGGGGGCAGTCGCACATCAAGCAAGCTGTAGGCGAAAATGTTCCAGAAGACAGCGCAAAGCACAAACAAGGTGTAGACGCAGAAAAAGATCCAAAACAGGGACTGCTCCTGGAGCCGCTGCTCATAGTTCTGCAGGACCACCACGCCCAGCGTCAGACCAACCATCACCCCTCCCAGGTGAGCTACAAAGCTGGGGTTGGGGCACGGAGGGAAGGCCGGAGGGTAGAACCGCAACCACACCGCCCGACCAAACTCTACACTCACTGTGAACAGAGAGAAGAGGGAAAAACATATTAGCAAGCTGTGAGCATACAATTAGACCGACAACTACCTCACATATCAAAATGTAATGAAATAGAAGGGCAAATTTGAGCTGCTTTTATCTTGTTTCCATAAACTATACTATAATCCAGCTGAGGTAAATGCCAATTCAATTCTGTCACTTCTTGACCTGAAGGAAATCCATGCAGCTGCTCTTGTGGTTTAGAATAATTACCACTAGTGACCGTTTTGTGTTGATTAAAAAAACCCTGATATTTACACTGCTCATTTCTTTATTCTTCTGGAAAGATCTGGAAATTGCAACAAATACCATGCGAAGACCAAAATCAGCAAATAAGTGATCTACTAATAAGCGCTGAAAAAAATTCAATAGTGCACCAATTCCATCAATGAAAGTAACCCCCAACAAACACACTATATACTCCTGCTCAAATAACAGCTGCTAAAACCCACAGCATCAAGCTGTCTCAGGAAATTACTGAGCATTTAAAAACTAAAAATTATATATAAGTGATCCCAAAGTTTACATCTCCAGCAGGAAGAAATGGGCTCGGGGCTGGGACCTACAGAGTAGAGAGGTATGAAGTGTTGAGACAGACTAACACATGTCACTCTTGGTCTTTTCGTGCGATTTGCTGACGATAACAAAAATAAATATACTGTATCACCAGACATCTCCTTTAAGTTGAGTTGAAAAGGAACTGCCAGACTTACTGCACACCAGAGCCATGGCCATCCGGAATAACTTAAACTGGCACTTCATTCCAGACCAGTTCTACAAAAAGAGAGAGAGGGAGAGAGAGGATGGAGAATTCATAAAAACATTTTCAAGTTTTGATCACGAAGACAAGCTGTGCTAGAAGGTCAAGTTCTCCTCAGAAACATACAGACACACACACAGGCTGACATTACATGACATGAGATCTCACCCAGATCTGACTCAATTCACATCAATTTTGAAATCCCCAGAGACACTCTGACCCCCAATCTGATCTTGCTGTGTTAGATAATATGATTTCAGCTGACAGAAGGAAGATGAGCTCCTCCATCCTGACCCTAAGAATGTTATGGGGGATCGGGCCACACACTGGTATGCCACTGCGCACCCTATTACACATAATGTGTGTGTGATGACCCACAAAAGAAGAACAGACCAAACAGAGCAGGCACAGATGTCAAAGTACAACAGAGAGCAGTGGGATGAGATTTCCTCCCATGCTGTCACATAAACATGCTCACACGCTCACACACCTTTCTGATCTCTGGGGGGAAAGGAAAAACTGATGGTGATAGTGAGGAATGTATGGCATCTGGAGATAGAGAAGCACCTGCTGGGCCCCCAAAACAGGCTGCTATGATGATGTGGCAATGCTCTGTAGTGACAGGACAACTGAGTGATGTGATAATCATCAACACACACACACACACACACACACACACACACACACACACACACACACACACACACCCAAAATCTTACCATTACAACATTAGCCAAGTGTGCTGAGACCAGAGCGTACACTCCTCCAGATGACCCGACCACTGGAGCCGTCATATCAGTGACAGACACCGCCAGAGACCCTGTAGTAATGACAAAGAACACAGGTCAATAAATCTGCTTTTGGTTTTTATTTATAAATAAATAGGAAACTAAGCTCATCAGCCAATATGAACAAAAACCCCTTAACTGATTTTTTGGCCACTGGGAGGCAGCAGAATCAACACTGACACATCACCTTCCAAGATGATATGGCAAACTTGTTAGCAAACAGTTGCTCCTGTGTACACATCCAGCAGATAAAGAGCAACATTAGCATTCATTTGGAGTTCTTTCTAGTTACCTGATGAATGTAAGTCCAATATTTATATCCTTTTAACTCTGTTTTTGGTCTCTACCAACTCCAGAGGGAAACATCTGGCTCTTCAGCTGCAACTACTTCACTATGTTGACAAGTGAACTTTTTACGCCTGCTGTTTGGTGCTGACTAACTGGTGTACAGTGGATTTATCTGAGATCACTAAAAACAGTTGCCTACAGCTTAAAATGCTTTAAGAGTGATCATAGTGAACGGTGAAGTTGCACGCCATAAGACCATGTAAAAATCTATAGAGCAGGGACAGGTGATAATTCTCTGCAAATTTTTGTCTTTACTGCATGAGCTACCCATTTTGTGATCCACAGCAGCAGATTTAAAGTGCTAAGACAAAGCTAAAATTGGGCATCTATCACCCATGCCAACTGGGCAAACTCCATCAGCTGATGAAGATCATGTGATATGATCTAAAGCTCCAGAACAACTACTTCCATAGACCTTGTGGCGAGAATGTTTTCTCATCTAGATGAGATTTGCTCAGTCTGGCAGAGGGCCATTTATAGGATAAATGAATGAATATAATTGGAGGGAATTTTCTACAGTGCTAAAGGATACAGCACTTTAATTGGTTGCTTGAAAATGTGTCTCGTGCCATAATCTTGAGACTGAGCTTTCAACTATTCAGGAAGGAATTTTTATATATTTTTTCCCTCAGAGGGTCGTACTGGCAGACACCATGACTAACTGGATAATTGAAACTGTTTTTGTACAAGCTGTGACCATTTGTGCAATGAAAACATCTATTTTGTATGGCATAAAGGCGGCTTTGCTACTTGCTATTTAATGCGGGTGTATTATAAATAGGCCTTCGGTGAATAGAGGCTTGCTCATACTGTACCAGCACACAGTGTGGTTTTATGTAAAACAAATGCATTCATACAAACTCAGCTGCTGCAAACTGGGAATTGCTCTCTTTAGCACCTTGGTACCAATTCATCACATGCACAAAAGATCCAATCAAGCATTGAAAACTTTTAATATGGCGGCATTCAGACACAGAGAGGCACCAGAAGAAATTTGTTCTCACTGCAGTCTTTGTACAAGTGACAGAATAAAAGGAAAATAGAGATTGAGAAATCATTAGTTGGACTATTAAATTCCCCAAACACAAACTCTGTCCTTCTCTCTGTGTTGCTCATTTTCTTTCCTTTTCTTTTCTTCACTCTTGCTCTCACTCTGCAAACACTCCATCCACTCTTCATTTCTCAGTATATCTTTTCCTTCCCTTCGCTCCTCGGCACTGACCTGTGTGCATTATTGATGCTAAGTATATGAGACACAACTGCCCACACTGCATAGGAGAGCACACAGAGCTGTTGATGAATGGTCCTCTACTTTCCATCTATGTTCATCTATTTTCCCTCTCTCTTTCTCTTGCTGTCTCTCTTGTAATTCAAATATGCTTTATTCGCATAACACACAAATGCATGTTTGTGTATACAATACATTAGTATTTACATATATTTAAGAAATATATGAATACAGTATATAGTATACAGAGTCTGGTAAGGTCAATTCATACCTTAACATTTAGTCTGGACCTGGAATTAATTGTTTACAGTAGTCTGTACGCTTTATATCATTTTCTTATACTCATCATAACACTGTTTAATGTTGATGTCCACTTATTGAGTTTTGTGTTTGTGGATGGTAAACACAGGTTTAGCTGGTGTTCATGAGCCCTACTTGCAGACGGAGTATATATTTTTGTTTCAATTTTGAATAATTCAAGGTTAAAGATATTTGTGGAGCATGTGGACCTCATATTTCACTCTAATATATAAAGACAGGCAGAATGACAGAACTGAAATATTTTATCCAAAATCTAGTGGGTATATATGTAAACTTCTTCTAAAGACCTCAAAAGAAAAGTCCTGTGGGCCTTTTCATTCAGGCTCCTTATGGCTGTGATAAACCATCAAATTTAGCTTATGATCAAAGCTGCATAGGTGTAGCTGGAGGTATAGGTGAGCATTTTTAATGATTGTTACTTTCCTGAGACCTTGATCACTGCTCAAACATCATTACTCTCATCTTTTCCGTATTTACTCTTAATCCCAAACTGCAGTAATTCAGCAGCAAGGACTGCATGACAGATAACCAAAAATAAACATAAACAAAATAAATAGGCCCACTGAGCACTAGACCCCATTTAAGCCTCTCTGATTTCTGGTAAAATTACAGCTTTCAAAGCTCAGCCCTGAAATAGCTGCAAAATCAACCGACTAAGCTTAAGCCACATTTAACCTTGTAAATTTGTACATTAATGCAGTTTTGTGGTTTGGATGATGCTCAGCTCACATTTAGCTCAGTTCCACCCAGCTCTCTCTCTTTATGTCTCTCCCTCTAGCTCTCTGTCTCGCTCTCAAACATACATAAACATCAGAGTATATTATACTGTAGGCATACTGTATATAATTGCAGCAGACAGAAAGAGCTCTGTGGTTCATAGATATCAAATCACCATAAGGAAGGATGATAGGATAAGCCATGGCATCTCAATCATGGTGCTATTTATTGGAGTGGGCACAAAACAAGGCTGAGCGAAAACATACACAGGCTAGTGCACAGGCGCACACACACTCCTGCAAGTATGAAAAAACCTGCATATTAGCCACAAATATAGAAGACATAACAAAAAAAAAACACATGGCATTCTACATACGCATACACCATCGAAATCTGATTTTAAAAATGACTGAATCTGAATTCCCTTGATGCCCCATGTCCTCACAGCGACCTTATTCTTCATTCATGAAAAGAAATATGGGGACAAAAATGGGGGAGAAGTTAATAATGTATTGGCTGCTGTATGTGAACAATACCCCTTTACCGCAAATACTGAAAATTGAATAATAGTGTGATCAAACTGTTTACGGATTCTCATAAACTGACCAGTCTGCACATTGACCTGAGAATGGGAAACCCATTGGAGAGAAATGCTGTAGTTGCATGCTTTTGTTCTGCCACTGTTTTTATACAGCAAGAGGAATGGGGATACACAGTGGACTGTCCTGAGGGAATTCAGTGATATTGAGAGAAAACTTGCTCTTTGTGTCACAAAAGCACAGAGGTTCATGTATGCATTTCCATATCTAACTTTAAATGGCGGCATCTCAGTCTGTCTGTCTGTCCTTCAATTTTATCGATAACCGCTCATCTGATTGACTTCTAACTTGGTGGGTGTATTGCTTAGAACCCCAGGAAGTGCAGTGACAAGTGTGAAGTTGCTCAGATGATGATCTCAAGAAAGCTGCTGGCTGGAATAACACAGGCCAAGCAATCAGCCCCTGCTGACAGGCACATCTTGAATGGGCACTGAACTAGTTATCTAGATGCATATTGCGTATACCATGGTGCTTTCATAAACTCACTAATTGACCTATTCCATTCTGGAATTACTATACTCTTTCTAATAACGCTAATATTAGGATTATAGTAATTTCAGGATACTCTAATTGGCTGATCAAATATGCTTCATAGTCCACACCAGGTGGACCACCATGTAGCATCAAGACAAAGGAGAAACTGCTTTAGTGATTTAGTGGAATTACTCAAAAGATTATTTTCAAAGGAGTATGTGATTGAAAGTGAAATTAAAGGACATTTTAAAAGCTGGAACTGACATTTATCACCCAAAAAGGCGTTTCTTCCTTTCCTAATGTGTGGCCTTCTCAGGTGTGTGAACCATAATGACAGCACAGCAAGGTGCTGTAATAACAGCATCTGACTCACCAGGTCATTAAACACTGTAGAGTCATCTAAGCAGCTAGGAGGTGATTACACACACAAACACATTAACGCACACACTCACATAGCATACACACTGTGAAAAAACAGATTCATGCAAGAATCAAGGTTCTTTTCTGAATCAATTGTCAATTACAAAAAACCCTAACCATGCACCATAACCATGATAATTATGGAAAAACTACACATTTTATATCAACCATCTACTTGACTCTGATGCACAACACACACACACACACACACACACACACAAACAGGCTGATTTGAGGAACCTCCACCTCTGTAGTTCCTATGTTAGGAAGTGAGTCTCGGCAGGGTGACCTCCATCCCTGTAATTAACTTGGTTTAATAACATTACTTTAACACTGTGCACATACACACAAACACACACAGACAAGGACACAGTCTCTCATAGTCCCTCAGCAGGCCCAGGAGGCCTTTATTTTGTAGATTCAAAAGTGGCATCTCATTTATCTTTATCTAAATCAACAGTTTCACTGCATGTTGAGTTGACTGACTCTACAAAGTCATAAAAGTGTTTTTTTAGGTGTGTGTTACAAGAAGTGTGCCCTCTGTGAGTGACACCCCTGCCCCCCCCTTCCCTGCCCATGTGCCTATAGTAGTCTTTCACTCTAGTCTCTCTATTAGACTTTATTGTCTATGTCTGTTTTTCTGCTTGACCCTGTACTGTTGTGCACTTGTTCTTGAGCAGCATCTGCATCTGTCCTTTGCTCTTTGCACAGGCAAAGCCCTGTTTTATTGTGCCTACATACTTGCCTGCAGTGTGTGTACACGCAAGTCCATTGTTTCCATTAAAGTGCCAGCGTGTGTGTCGGTCCTAGAGAGGTCATCAACCTCGCTCTGAGTCATTACTCGACCCCTGAACTCTGCCTCGACCCCTGGATGTGCCAGCTGAGCACCTCACTGTTCACAATTGCTTTTCTTCGCACAATTAGGCGGTGTCATTATGTAGCAAATGTAAAGTCGTTGTTTGTGTTGTTTTCATTACCTACCACTTGTCATAAATGCTCAAGGATTAAGCCAAACTGCTGAGATGGTAGTAAATCTAAATTCTCCCTATACAAATAAATAAATAATAGTCATGACTCATGAGAAAGTGCAGAGTGTACTGGTGTGGGATATTTTACAGGGGAACAATAAACTACCATGAATAATAATAAAAGATACATTTTGAATAATTAACTTCAATGGAAATTAAATAATTATTTTCTTGTCTCTCTATGCTGTTTATGTTCCAATAAAATGCTGTAAAACAACAAGAATACATAAATAATACATATATCTGCAGCCTATAAAACACTAAAACATAATGCATCTACATACACAGTGATGAGCAAATATCATCTTGTCTCATCGATCCACTTGTTGCTAAAAGGAAAATATTCTGAGAATTGTGACTTCAGATAGGGTCCCTCTGCTGCCAACAAAAAAATCCCAGTCAGACACAAGAAACCCAAACATCACAGCCAAAACAACCACAGTGTGCCTCCCCTCTTCCACTGGTGGTCGATATCTAATTAAAACAGCAGACGTGTGTGTGTGTGTGTGTGTGTGTGTGTGTGTACATAAGTGTGTGTGATTTATGGCGCGTTTCCTCCTCATTTCACTGTGAGGTTAATGCTACAGGCCACCACATCTGGTATCCCAAGGGTGTTTGTTACTGACCCCTGCCACTAACACACACACACACACACACACACACACACACACACACACAAATACACAAATACACAAATACACAGATCCAGACTCAGTGATGAAGAGAGAGAAATAGACATAATTTCCATGAATATTAAACAAAATTGTACTGGCTGCAATTCATAGCCCACAATCCCCTTTGCCTTTTCGTTCTATCAGTAACACACACGCCACATTTTTTCTGCCACAAGGCATCATGTTTCGATTTGCAAAGAAAAAAAAACTCTCATCTCAAAAAGTAGCCCAATATTTCCACTCTAGTTATCTTGTAGCTAGGAGTGTCACCCTGAGGCAAAAAAGAAAAAGAAAAGACTAAAATGTTCAGTTTGGGGAAGGAAACCAACACAGGGGTGGATGACTTTGTTAGTGTGTACTGAAAAACAGAGCTCATGATCTCTCTCTCTTGCACACACACAGATAAATGCAGACTTACTGTCTCGCCTGAACAGGTCTGAAATTGCACCATTGCCTGAGGTTGATAGGGAAGTCAGAGGAGAGCAGTGACATTTTGTTACAAGCTGTGTGTCTGCGTTCTCTTTCTCATTTGCAGTTGCTCGCTCGGTTTCTCCTAAATCTCACCCACCTCCTTTCCTCTCCCATCTCTGTTTTTCATATCCTGGTTCCCCTCTCCAAACCCTCTCAGGCTTATTAACACTTATGAATTCATCTCCCCTCCTCTGTCTCTTCTTTCTCTTCATCCCTGCCTCACACTCTCCCCCCTCCTATTTCATTATTATTGTGTGTGTGTGTGTGTGTGTGTGTGTGTGTGTGTGTGCGCTTTTCTGATTGAACTCCATTTGAGATGACTCTCTTTCCTCTATTGTACATGACCATAGGGGGATGTGGGTGCTTTGATGGGGCACTGACAACCCCCTACGTCCCACCACGGCTGGTAGGAAGACAGAAACACAAGGCCATCTGTCCTGTACACATCACACACACACACACACACACACACACACACACACACACACACACACATTTTCTCATTGACCAATATCCACCAACACATTGGCTGGAATCTGATCTATTAAATGCAAATGCTTAAAAATACACAGCAACCCTGCAGTGTGTGCTTTTTTGTCTCTGGGATGGAGTGTGTGTGTAGATAAGAGGGAGTGAAATGTATGAAGTGAATGGACAAGGGCTTGTAATTGAGTGTGTGTGTGTGTATGTGTGAGTGAGAGAGAGAGTGTGAGTGAGACCACATGCTCACCTGCTAGCACACCACACACGTAGACCAGTCCGATCCTCAGGGCTCCATGGACCATTTCTAGAGGGACTCCCACCAGGAGCTGCATGGCCATGTTCAGGCTTAGGTGTTCAATGCTGTAAAACACACACACACACACACACACACACACACACACACATGAACACAGTATTAAAAATTATATTCAAGAAATGAATCAGCAACTTGTCTTTGCAGAGAGGGTGTCCCAGTTAGTCTGCATAATCCACAGAGCATGCAGTGAATTTTCATTCAAGAAATGTGTGTTCTGTGGATTATTCAAAGTAGCCAGGAGGTTGAATTTGGAAAGACTCGTCGTTGAATTATTTGAATGTAATTTTTTAATGCTGAGAGCAGAACAAACAAAATGTCATCCTCAAACCAAAACTTCCAGCTAAACACTATAAGAAGTGAGAAAATTCATACTGAAACCTAACTGAAAGTGAGAGAGAGAGAGAGAGAGAGAGAGAGAGAGAGAGAGAGAGAGAGCATGCTGTAGTGTGGGCCGGTCTGCATACTTCTCTACTGAGGCTTGTTTTTTGGCTGATATTTGCTTTCTGTTTTTGTTTGGGCAATTGGCAAGGATCAAGTGCTGCTGAGCTGTTGACAGGATTACAAGGTTTGTGTATGTGTGTGCGTGTGTGTAACTACTGAATATAATGTGTCAGAAAATTAAAAAGTAAATTGCTGACAATAAATTACTAAGAGAATATTTTTAACACTAATTAGATCCAGAGATACACAGTATGTTGTAATGTTCATGTGTTTAATAGTGGTTTAATGCACTTTTTTTATTTTTATTTATTTATTCATTTTTGCTTCTTCTTTTTTTTCAATTTGGCATCCAAACACTGAAAACCAACTAAAGATACAAGTGTTAACTGCTTATATCTCTCTGCACATTTACATTCCACAAACATTTAACAGTACATGCTGCATTTATTTCAATTTTTGTGCAGACTTGCAAACAAAAGAAGCTTGAAAATAATTGATTTTCCTGCCAATAAAATGCTCCAAATGTACAAACACAGGATAAGTGATAATATACTCTGTACGGGTGACATGCTTCCTGTGGCTGTTCGATGATTGACAGGGAACAAACTGAGCTTTGACACTACACAATGACAAAACAAAAACTGTGACAAAAATCAAATTCTGGGTTTATGTTTACTGCGATGGAAGTTGCTCTACATACTGTGTATGTGTGAATGGTAGCAAATGGATCCTTCAGAGAAGAAGAAAAAGTGTCAAATGACAATAACTGTGCACAGACATTACTGGAAATAAAGGGAAAGAAAAGGAAAAGGGCAAGAAAGATGATTGTAAAACACACACACCCCTCAAAAAAGCCACTATAATCCTTTGACAAATGACAAAAGTAGTAATAGAGGAAATTCTTAAGCAAACAGTCATTTTGCCTCAGATATGGTTAATGGTATTTTCCACACCAAGATGATTAGATTAAAGTACTCAGATCAGATCAAGATCAAGATCAATTTCTGTCTGCAGTGGGTGGTTTTTATTGTTTAAAGCATTATCACCTGCCTGTTCCTTCTAAGACCATATTATTATGCTTGCTCACACACACGCGCACACGCGCACACACACACACAGAACAGAGAACATCTGCTCCTTCTTCAAACCACACTGTCGTGGCCAACAACAGATAATCATCAACACACTCCACTGTGCTCAAACATCGCATACGAACACAAACAAAATCACACTGTGCACACCTAGAAATGCGCTCACACAGTTGCAAAGACACGCACACAGCACAATAAGAAGATAAAAGCCATGCGTGTCGGCTGCAAATTTACCCAAATCCGCTCACAGCTTGTGTTTCAGTGTGATGACTATAAGCAAGGGATAGCTTGTTCACACACACACGCATATGCATATACACACACAAACACACACACACACACTCCCAGTGCCCTTCATGGCTAGAGAGTCCTTCTAGCCAAACCTCAGTCAGCAGCTCAGACACATTCGGGTGTCACAGCAGAATCCAAAAGAACAGCAGCTAGCATAATCCAGCCTCTCTGCCTCTTTCTCTCCCTCGCTTTCGCTCTCAGTCTTGATCATTACTTCTCTCTCACTTCAATCACTTTCTTCTGTTTTCTGTCTGTTTGAATTATACCGTCAATTATACTGTCATCTCTATTTTGTTGAAAGAGGTGGCAGAAAGAAAGGGAGAGAGAGGGAGAGGGATGACTCTTTCAGGAATCTCCTGTTTTCCCTCAGTCGACACTTTGACTGACTGTGTCCTGATGGTGCATTCTGAACAAAACAACAACAAACAGCCTCTGCATCCTTGTAGAAATAAATACAAACATTCCTCAAACAAATAAGCACACACACACACACACACACACACACATAATTTCCCCAACATGGACAGGAAAAAAACGAGACAAGGCCGATAATCTATTTCATTTGAAACAACTCAGCCACCTCAGCTACAATGCCGACACAGGGGATCGTTCCTGTGATCAGACAGACAATGGGGCGTATTGATTGGCTGGGCGAGGGCTGTCCAAATGCACAAGGACAGCTCCACTCCAGATAACAGTGGCTATCTATTTCTTTACTGCTAATGAGCCTGCGAGGGATGGTCTCCACTGTCAGGCAGATCTGCGGATACCTATGAGAGGTCCTATTGTGTCCAGATGACCATGGTCTTTCAGGGTGCTCAACAAAAGCATTGTTTAATCTTTTCCTTTTTTTTTTCCAATCAGTAGCTCCCTAAACTGCAGCTGAACTTGGTTGGTTTAGTTTAACTGCATAATTTGAGAAACTGAGTGAAAAAACTTTGAATCACTTTTCACAAAAGAAAGATTATTAAAGAAACATTTGACATATTAAACCATTATAAAAAACTATATTAGGTGCTCAATGTCAACATTCAATCATCATCAGTATTGTTTATCACTGTAGGACAAGCCTTTCATGATAAAGACAACTGCAAAGAAATCTTTTGCTGATGCTTTTCGCTGTTTAGAGTCATGGTTTAATCTTGCACAAAGTTAATCTTCCTGAGGTTTTCACTGCTGCTACAGACACGCTGCTTCTGTGTGTGTATGACAGAAAGGAGCCAGGAAATAGAGAGAGAGAGAGAGAAAGAGAGAAAGAGAAAGAGAGAGAGAGAGAGAGAGAGAGAGAGAGAGAGAGATTCTGCATGCATAATGCTCTACTGAGAGATGTTTTGGGGCCAATATTTACACTCTGTTTTAGTGTTGAGAATTGGGAAGGATCAGTGCTGCTGAGCTGTTGACAGGATTACATGGTTTGTAGATGTGTGTGAGTGTGTGTGTGAGAGAGAATGAGAGGGCATGTAGGCAAAAGTGAAATATGGAAACACTGGTATCAGTCAGTGACAAAAGCTTTTCAAAAGACAGTGTCACTTTTAATGATGTGAGCAGTGAGTGCTGAGCAGTACATTCAAAGTATTGTGCATACTAGTGGATCAGGGAGCACGCCATGTTGTGGGTCTTATTCCTGTGCTTGACTTTTCTTAAAGGTCATTTTGTGGCACCAGTGTTTTCTGTCACTGTTTAGTGCATTACAGCTGAATAAAGAAAAAGAACTAGAATTAGCACCTTGTGATTGTATGGCTCCACCAAGTTGCAGTTTACATTCATATCTATTCAGGCTCATATATATGTAGTGATGTGTTCACATGCTTGCCCAATAAAGTTGATTCCGACAGAACCCAAAGTAGTACCCATGACAGTACACAGTGCTTCAAATTATGGTTGTTGATGCAAAGAAGCTACAGATTCTAAACCATAGAGGCTTCATATACATCTTCAGTCCAGCAGGACAGAAGATCAATACACTCACCACAGTTTCAAAGTGGGTAAGATTAGTGTCACCAATTAAGAATCCAAACAAATGGGAAATATTGTCACAATCAGCCCTCCTGTTCCCGAATTGGTGTTGAAGAATGGCCAGAAAAGTGTTTTTGCAGAACATTAGGATATGACAGTGAAAATGACCTTTGACCTTTTGGATTTAAAATCACTTCATCATTTTTTATCCTTGTAGACATGTGTGTGAAATTTCATCATAATTAGCGTGTGAAGTCTTGAGTTATGGCCTAAAATGCATTTTGTAAAGTCACAGTGACCTTGACCTTTGACCTTTGGTCACCAAATTCTAATGAGTTTATCCTTGAGTCTAAGTAGATTTGTGCCAGATATAATGAAATTCCCTCCAGGCATTCCTGATATATTGCATTCACAAGAATGGGATGGACATCACAGTGTTGTTGACTCCTGGCCACCAAAATCCCATCAGTTCATCCTTTAGTCCAAGGGACCATTTGTGCCAAATTTGGAGAAATTCCCTCAAGGCGTTCCTGAAATATCATGTTCATGAAAATCGGACGGACAACATGAAAATGAACGACACCCAGCCATGGCTGTGGAGGCAGTGAATTAGCTTCTAATGATGTATTAATTGTGATGTTAGATTCATCAAAACACTTGGTCACTCTGTCCAGAGTAACATGAAGACAGTTACTTAGGGTTGCTTTGCGTCAGGCAAACCCAGGCAATATAATAATGAATTCATTTGGACAAAAGGTAAAGGATTTTTATATATTTTATATACTTTTTATTATGCATGTTGTACAATGCTTGTTTGAGAAGCCACTGTGCTCATCAATTTTATCCTCCAGGGATTTATCAACATGCACTCCACCCTGTTGTATGACTTAAACAAAGTCAGCAGGTTACTTCAACTGTAACGTGAACCAGTGATTAAAGGCTTATATTCTGAATAAATGACAGTGCTGATTGTCAGTTTATATACATCAAATCAAGTTCAGGTCAGTATGGTTAAAGTCATTTCATTTGTTGAACTTGCTATGCATCTGCCCCACCATTGCTGGACCAACTACTGAATGTTAAGCAGCTCAAACCAGCAACAAAACCACAGTGAATGAGATTTAATTTGTGATTAAGCTGTGATATATTTCAACAAAAAAACAGCAATCAGTCAGAGTTGATGAGGCATGTTCCAACACGATGTATGACTATTAGTGAGACCAACCAAGCATATAGAGTCATAATAAGATTATAGCACCATGCTAGTGTTATGCTACAGATGTGTTCATGTCAGTTATAAATAATTTCCAAGTGAAAAAAGAGATGGTTGCCACAAACAATGGTCCTCCACATGGTATTCCTGTTAATTTGTCCACTCTCTGTATTTATATATGAGGCTATACATAACATACTGCACATTTCTCTGTCAGTCCTTTTTTATAGTCACTTCCCCAGAGGACCTGAATCATCTCAGTACATTCCTCTGTGATCAATGCATGTTAAACATACCTGCTCCTTCCTTTTATCCTGCCATCCATCCTTTGTAGTTTCTAGTCTTTTCACCACACACACTCGTCTCTGCTACCGTCTCTCCACAGAAACTCCTAATTAAATTATCATTTTATTAGTACTCACTATTGCCTGAAACTACATTTGCCCAGAAGGGTAATTAAACCTGGATGACCTGGCCTGAACTGATAGTAAAATAGTATATCGAGAGGAGAGGAGAGGAGATGAGAGGAGAGATAGGCTGAATACGTTGTATTACATTATCTGTCACTTGAATCTTTGGCGGTTCCTTTTAGCAAAGGAGAGTGATCATGAAGATGAATGTTCCCCATACTCAGATATGATAGCAGCATTGCAGTGTACTGTATACACATTACACCAATAATCCAATAATAATAGCTTGTTTGAGAATGTGATACTTTAGATATCCCACAGCATTATTTGTCACTTGTTTATTTGTTTTGTGACTTCGCTTATGTACTGCATCTAAAGACTCAGTGACTCAGTAAGAACTCCTTAGCAAAATGCTTGTCGCAATCCCATCTCCTCGTTCTTATCGTCACTCTCCTTTCATTAATCTGATTTGCTTGGTGTGTCTCACCGAAAAATAATTGCACCTTGTATGTGCACAGTGAATTTGTGCTGATAAAATGATTATGTTACAGTCTCTGGTTCACTTCAATCTTTCAAATACCATTAACCCAAACAACCTGATGCATCACAGAGATGCAGTACCTATAATTTTTGTGTATCAATATGTAATTTCATCTTAGTGGTGCTGCACGCTCTCTCTCCTGATCAAAAGACAAATGTCAACAAATTGTAGTGGATCAGTTCATGTTGTGTAAAATGTGTCATTGAGGCATTTCTAACATCCAAATTTTGCATGCTGGCAGGGTTACAGAGGCGCTCAATTGTTCCTCTAAGAAATGCAACAGGATATAATGCTCATAATTAGAAATCCAATATAGAGATCTGAACTCACCCAGTGTGCATGAAACAGTAGCTGAGATACCTCCAGGCTTGGGCTCGTAGCTGGGGGTGGTAAGGTAATGGGCTCTTTAGGAATGACGGGCTGGACACCTGCAGGACCAAACGGTCCAGCTGAAACCCGTAGTACATGAACACGGCTACCTGGGAGAGCACAGAGCAACACGAACACCGAGTGATTTCAGGAGGGATTACATTAATACACACACCACAGTGAATACAACAACATAATGCTCAGAATCATAAATCAAAACAAATTGCTCTGGTAATCAGATGAAAGTTGAGCACAAACTTCTAACTTGATTTCTTTACTTATATTCAAGAGTTATCGGTCAAATTACATTAACTGGGAAAGTAAAATCAATCCTGCATTAACAAGCCATTGTCAATTTTCTGAGATCAGGTGATATTTCTTGAATATTTCAAAATAAATCATCATATTCAAACATCAAATACTGGACCCAAGTTACTCTACCAAACTTTATATAATATATGCACATTATGATTTTTAAGAATCGACATTTCTGCAGAGAACTGCAATATATTTCTGTTACTTATATTGTTATTAATTGAAAGGGACACTGTGGAGTCACATATTACATCTGGTGATGTTTACATAGAGTGTTCCCACCAAAACATTCTGCACACATCCTTGAGGCCAAGCAAAAGTGCTGAGTGAACTTCCATCCTCATAAAATATTTGCAGAACCAATTATTTTTAATATTTTGAAACCTGCATTGTTTACATTCATATTTACATTAGCATTGCTACTATTTCTTTCTGTGTTACTGCTTTAACTATTCAACTCTGTAGAAAGACAGAGGGATGTTATATCATGACTAAAAGGCAAATCTATGAGGTAAATGCCAGCTTAATTTACCATCACATTGAACAGTTCATCCTCTGTTTTCTGTTGTATGGCTTGCGTGCACTACTGCCTTCTGCAGGAATGTTTAATCAATCAGAAATTACTCTGCCCACACCAACAATTTACCTCAGCAATGGTAATAGCCAGGATGAGCAAGGGCGGGGGACAGTAGGTATAGCTGTCGAAGTACCACTTGCGATCGACTTCGCGGGGCAGCGTCTCATAGGCAACATGTCGGACCAGCCGTTGGGAGAGCCCCAGGCCGACCTCATCTCTGAGACTGCAGCCTTTTAGCTGCCTGCTCCCCTGCAGAATGGCCCTCCGGAAACTGTTGGAGCGCTTGTTACTCATCTGGAGAGAGGAGGAAGGAAGAGAGGAAAGTGATGAAGGAGATGAAAGAGAGTTATGTGGAGGAAGCAGAAGAGGAGGAAGAGGAAGGCAGAGAGAAGAAGAAAGCAAGGAGGAGAAGTGAGGTGAGATAAAGGTCAGAGATTCTTATTATCCTTCGTCTATATGATTTTTTTTATTATCATGAGTTCAGCTTTTTACATGATTTTACCTAACATGTGAACACTTCAAAATACTTTATTCTTTAATTTATATTCATGACCTAGTTGATGTACAACTAGAGCTTCAATACTCTGGGTAAAGGCCACACACATACACAACAGTCCTTCTCAGTCCAGCACACTGACAGATCCCTCCCACCTCGCTGTGGCAACAGAATGCCTGTATCATCACCTAGCAACGACCAAACCCTTCTCTTCACCCCTTTCTGTCAATGAAGAGTTCATTTCCACACTTAAATTTGTCCTTTTTTGATGGGTTAAGAGCTCACAAGTAGTTGCTGTCATTTATTTTGATTTAGTGCAATCTTTTTCCTAACACAGGTGTCCCATTTTTCAAATGATGGGTATCTCATTTTGAAGCTCTTCACACACTCATACACTACACTATATCTACTGCGATTAATTGATTAATCGATTAGTCTATGGTCGATTAGTTATGTTGGCTTACATTATGTGTTACAGTAAATTAAAGATTTTGGACTGCTGCTTGAACAATTAAGCCATTTAATTATGTTCCCCTGACCTCTAGAATTTTTTTTTTACCAGATTTCGCAGGAATTTTAAGATAAGATAAGATAAGATAGACTTTATTTATCCCACTTGTGGGAAATTCACATGTTACAGCAGCAAGAAACAGGGGTGACCAAAATAGGAGTAGAAAAATAAAAAAATAAAAAAATATAATATAGAAAGGCACAGAAGTAACAAAGTGACAAAGTTAAAGTGCAGCAATTAACATTTGGAAAAAACAAGTCTCTGTAATAAATAGAAAAATGTGCAGTTGTGAAATGTACAGTCGTAAATATAGGAGAAATGGAGATAATCATTGAGGTAGATGAAAATTTGTGCAAAAATAAAGTCCAAAGTTTTATGGTTTTTCCATCGTTTTTGATGGTTTATAGACCAAATAATTAACTGATAAGTTGAGGAAGTTGAAGCAGTACATTACACAGTGTGAAAACATATAGTATATGACAAAACATACATGCACATACATTTTCTGTTGAACACACAGGGACAACGACACTCTGTCATACACAAAACCAGAGAAGATACGACTTGAGAAAGGCTTTTTCTATCTAAGTCTCATTTTGGAAATTTCTCATGGACCTCCCACAGCCCAGGAGGATGAGGTCAGCACTGAAAATGTGCTCGTGATACAGTGAAATCACACCTCACCTGAGTGCAGCTTCAAGATAATAATACAAAATCTGCAACCACAGGAGGTTCACACGTTTTTGTTACATGTAGTGGTAGCTGTGTTTAGCCTGTTACAAACAATTCAGTAACAGCACTAAAAGCGAGTGAGAAAATCAGGAACAAAAAAATAGGCATTTCAGCTGCTGGCTTGGGAAGCAGCTTATTATTTATTATCAGGAATGTTGTAGCTAATTGAGCAAAAAAAATATGCACATGAAATCAATCTGTGTAAATGAATGTCAGAGGAAATATGTGACATACCTGATTTAAAAAAAAAGATTAACAATAACATGGAAAAATATTACTTATACCCAGGATGGTATCGTATGGATGTAAAAGATGTTTGTATCCATTAAAATGTCAAGTTGAAAAAATAAAAAAAAAAAGTTGTCACATTTCAGAGCCACTGAGACAGCCAGGAAACCTTTGCCATTTCTTTGCATAGATGGCAAACAGGTTGTTTTATTGCTGCTGTAAAAGTTTCAGCTTTCTGCCTAAATCACTGCTGTCTCTTAAGCATTGTGCCTTTTACTGCACTTACTATGTGTTTTATAAGACTCTCCATGACAATGCAATGACTCCTGTCCCACTTCTCTCCCACAGTCTCTTTCTCTCTCTCTCTCTCTCTCTCTTTCTCTCTGTCTGTCTGTTTCCCCCCTTTCTCTCCTTCCCCAGTCTCTTTCTCACTCTGCTCTGTTTATGTCATTCTCCATAACTCAATTCTACTATTGTGTTTGTGTCTATAGGATTGCAGGAAGCCCAGATGTGTCAGTTAGTAGATGTTATTTTAAGGCAATAAGGATAAGTGATAATGTTTTCAGCAAGGGCAGAGATTGGCAAAAGAGATAAATGTAATGTGGCAGAGCAGCTACTGGCAATAAATTATAATAAAAAGGTGGGTGGATATTGCTATTGCGACTCCTAAAAGCTACAACTTCAAATTGCTTCAAAATGTTAAATGTGTAATGAAGCTTGGATTCATGTTTATTCACATATACACAAAGACTTATCAGAGCAATAAGCAGCAGTCTGATTTAAAGATGACAAACCTATCTGTGGACAACGTTAAAACAAAGGTATCTATCTCAGGTCATTCCAATTTGATTGAGTTGAAAAGATAAGTACAAGAAAAACAACCAGAATGAATAAAATACTAATAAAAGGACAGATGTAAAATCAGAACATCAGTACAATCTCTGTATGAACAGTTGGCTGATGGTTCTGCTGGCACCATTTAATGAGACTTTTAGTGTCTCTGCAGGGATCACTGTGTGGAGATAAACTTCAGAAAAAAGCCAATTATTTCAGCCTTTATGTCGGGCACAGAGAACTGTGGGAAAATGATTAGGGGTTACCATGGCCACTTCCAGACCATATTTTAAAGCAAATACACACACACACACAGACCTCCCCCAGGCAGCCATGCTCCATAAAGACAGTCAATTCTTCGTGTGAAGTGACTGCAATTCCTCTCCTCTTTGTACGACACAAAAGAAAGAATGACGTTCTGTGTGTTTACCCACTGGCGAGGAGAAAAAGTGGAGAGTAAGAGAAGAGGTAAACGGGACAAATGGCTGTTCGGCCATCAAGAGACTACTGCACTGTCTGATCAATGGAAAACCCAGTCAGATCAGAGGGACATAAGTGACAAAAATACAAGGGTGGAAATAGATAGAAAGAGAAGGAGACAAAGAAGAAGGAAGTAGATGGCAATGAACAAAAGTGGAAAAGAGGGATCACAATAAGGAGTAAGAGTAGCAGCATTTTTTCTTTATCACAGAAGTACATTACATGGCCAAAAATATATGGAAACCTGAGAAAGAAACTGTGTACAACTGTTAAAAGTTATCAGATCTGCACTCGTTTCATCTTTTGTCACAACAGTTGCCAGGTAAATAGTAGAGACTCAGCTATGACATTAAAGAATGCCAATGTAATCTACCAGGAATGTGCTCCTGGACTACTTGACTGGGCAATGCAGCACATTACAGGATGACACTGCACTGTGTTGCAGCAGCCACAGCAATGGTCCCATTCCAATGAATGAATGGGTCTGGTGTCTGTCTGAGCACGGTCTCAATGAGTTTGAGCACTGATGTTGGGCTGGCTTGCAGTCACACGCCAACTCATCTCAAAGAGGTTGGATGGGGTTAAAGTCTGAGGAAAATTCAAGTTCTTCAACTCAAAAATTTCAGCACTCATATACCTTGTTTTGTGCACAGAGAAATTGTCCAACAAGTCCTCTAACCCAAACGACCGTGTAAATCACTTGTTCCCACCCATGGGAGTGTACCAGCGGCAGGCATACCCGAGCTTCGTCATCAGAGTAATAATTATAAACATGGTTAAAGTTGTGGAACACACTCTACCGGAGCACATGTGAAAGTCCTGTGTTTTGTTGGACCATCCATCGACCTCAATCTCCTCCCAACACCTCAGACTTTGTTGCCCTTTATGCTACTGTACCTTGTTCCCATCATAACTACTTCAACTGCTAGATGTCTCCTAAGAACAGAACATAGCTATTGGTCATAATATATGTTTTAGCATTACTAATTGGAAAGAAAAAAAAAACAGTATCGGGCCTACACGTCCAAAACAGGTCATATATGAGTGCAGTTGTAAGCTCCAGCACAAATCCATCATGATCATTCCACAATTTCATTCCACTAGGGGAAAAACAGAGCAGTTGAACCTGTCTGTAGATATTTTGGGAAGTATAAACCTATTATTGAGCCAGTGTCTGTCCAGGACAGTCACAGTGTGATGTATGAGAGAGAGTTAGACAGAGGGAGACAAATGGGCAGAGGGAAGAAAGTGAAAGGCACAGATAAGGACGAAGCATTGGGGATAAAAAAGATGAAAGCTTATGCAAAGGAAGAGAGACAGAGGTAAAGGTAAAGAGTGAGAGAAGATGGAGGGAAGAAGAGGTAAAGAGGAGAGTGAGCCATGATTTGAACGCTGACTGTGACGGAGCAGTGAGCAGGCAATTACTGACAATCACATTGAAGGAAGAGCCGCAGTGCAAAGGAGAGATGGCGCGACAAATAAACCCCTCACAGTTTGTCTCTGTCTGTCTGGGCCCTCCTTCCTCTTCTTCTCTTTCTTTCCTTCCTTCTCTGGAAGCAGAACGACCGCAGAGATAAAGATGTACCAACAGAAACCAGGCACTGCTAATTAACCTGGCAGAAGAATTATAACTCTCTCTCAAGCTCCCTTATTGGTTTTGACCCTTTGATCTTTATCTTACAGATCGCTCATGCCTGCCCTTAGAAAGTCTATTACGTTGTGTTTACATGCCTTACATTCCTTTGGGTACTTGCTTACTATTTACAAGCTTTTTCACAAACATGTAAGTACATTTATAGAAATCCCTATAAATAATACTGAACATGTAGGTTTGAATAACTGTCTCCTGAAACAGAGGTGTATACTGTTCAAATCAAAAATGCTATTCATTCTAGGGATTAAAACTAGCAATTCTTGTCACTGACAATTAATCTGTTGAAAATGTGCGGTATATACTTTGATTATTCCATCAAAAAAAAAGTTTTTAAAAAATCTCTCTTTACTTTTACGAGATCCCAAGTCAACATCTTCACATTACTTGTTTTATCCGACCAAAAGCTCAAAAGCCAATTTAGAATAACTTTAAAAAGAGAAAAGCGGTGTTATTGTGATAATTTAGAAGCTGAAACCAGTGAATGTAAGGTATGTTTTCCTGTTCAGTTTTCCTGTTCAACCAAACCAATTAAACATTATTTAAACATTAAATCTGCTGTCCGTTTTAACTGATTTACTGACTTGTATTTTCAGCACATTATACTGTATATTACCATTATCATGAAGATATGTCACTTTACTTTTGTCTTACTGAATTACCAGTTTAGTCTACAAAGTGTCAGAAAATAGCCAAAAATGAAATTATTAATTATTAATTATTATTAAATTAAAACATTAAAAGTAAAAGTATTAAAGAAAATCAATACATCTTCACATTTCAGAAGGTAGAATGTTTTGTGAGTGTGCTAGTGAATTCTTTGCATTTATTTCTTAATAAATCATTAAATAATTGATTAATGTAATCTAAACTAAATGTTCCAGCACTTATACATACACTGCACTGTGTATTACCATAATCATGAATACACATCATTTCTCTCTTTCTTTATTCCCTCCCACTCTCTCTGTATAGCTCTCTGTGTTGAGTTTCTGTTGTGGCTGCCTCTGTGAATGTAAAAAACCATTGAGGGGGTGGACACAATAGCAAGTGAGAGAAAAAAAAAGTGAATGTACATTCAAATGCACACACCCCATTCCTCTCTGTCCCACTTCCAGCAGCACACCATGACCCACAGCCTGTCACATGACATGAATGCACCAACAGAAAACCAAACAGCGAGAAACCCTTTGACATTTTTCCAAGCTTCCTACAGGCCTCATTCCTCACCCACTGTATCAGACAATAAACAGCTCTGAAGAACAAGACTGAAAGAGAGCTGGACATACTCACACTCACACAGACAACAATGAATTCCCTGCAGACGCACACCCCCACCCCCCCACCCCATCAGCCACCCAGTAGTTACTGTTTACCACACAACTACTCCCACTCCAACACCACTCCACAGAGTCCCGGGTCAGCAGTTCAGTCTCCCATGAGGAGCAGCAGCGAGACAGCAGAAAAACAGAAAATGAGAGGGTTAGGAGGCAGTGAGCACAGCTGGAGATGCTTGAGTGAGACCTTGGACAATCAGCAGCAGGCAGCAGTTTGAAGGTGAAACTGAAAAGTGGGGCAAGGTGAGCGTTAAGAGGGGAATTTATCACCAGACTGAGAGTCATTTCCTATCAGGGAGACTCCCACCTTGTAGCTGAGGTGATCTCGGAATAATGTTTTTTGGGGATGGATGAAAAATGGAGAAAAGTCTGAAGTGTGACAAAAAAGCAAAGTGTAGATAAAGTTTTTCAAGAGGTATGTCACAGACATTGTTTTGCAAGTCAACAAGTAAGTCTCAGGTCTTGGATCTGGAGCCCAAAGTTAGGAACAAAGTCCTGTAAGTAAACTTTGTGTTTCGTTCGTTCGTTTGTGCTTGTGTTAAGATATCTCACCAGATTCACAAAGTCCTGGTAGCAGATTTTTCCATCAGCATTGCCATCAGCGAGGGCCAATAGGACTTCCAGTTTGTGGGGGTCAAGCTCAGAGCCATGTGTTGCCAGCAGGTCCCTGAAGCGCTCTGTACTGATGAAGCCCGAATTCTCTGGGTCATACTGCAAGTGAACACACACAGACAAAGCAAGATAAAACTTTATATATAAATAAATAATTAATAATATTTAGTCCACCTACTACATAATTATTATGGTTTAGTAGTAAATTCGTAATCTGTCCTATCAAAATAATATGGAAAAACTAAAACAAACAAACAACAAAAATAACAACAAAAAAACAGTAAAGTTAAAATGGTCCATGGTATTTTACAAGCACAACACACATGCAATGTATCAAGTGAGCATCAGATACAACTAAACATGTTGGAAGTTCATGAACGGTCAGTATCCCCCAGCACATAATTTTCTGCCAAACATCAAAAGCTCAAAAAAACCATCAGCAGTGGAGTGGTTTAGTCATAGTTTGAGAAAAAAAGCCATAATTGCTCCAAAATGGCCCGACTGTTGAGACGCGGCAGTAACTTTTAACAGCTCTGGTTTTCAAATGAAATGACACTGAGCACCACATTTAACCACAGGCTTTTTTGGCTTATTCACAGCCAGAACAGAGGAGGCATTCAAATGTATCTGAAAAACACCAGATATCCTGACAAAACCAAAAGAAATTTTAAAAAGATGGAAACTCAAAAGACCTTTGAAGCAGTGATTATTCAAGCACTTGAATGTGAAGAGAGCCCAACACTTTTCTCTAGCTTTGTTACAGCTGACGTCGTGGTCCCACACACTCTTTTCTTTCCTTTGCGCTTGATAGCTTGGGACTTCAAATCTTAAGTGGCAATTTAGAGTGAAACTGCCACTTAAAAAAATACAAATACAGAACAAAAATATGTACATTTTGTTTGTGTTTGACGTTCTAAGCCATATCCAAGACAGCCAGAGGCTATAAAAGAGGCTTGCTGATTGCTGGGAGTGAGTGAGCAAAGACACTTATGATAGCCGTCTCTGTTTCTAATGGAATAGACTGTCAGTAATTCTGCCTGGATTGCTAAAAGTCAAGCTGCCCTTGATCCCCTAAAACAAGGATAAAACAGAAAACGGTTGCAGCTGCAGCTGTGTGTCAGTATTTGTCTGTTCAACTGAGGACAAAGCGACCCAGAATATATGACAATCCAGGACTTGAATGTTTGATTTGAATGTCAGGTTGTTTGTGGCTGTAGACAGAAGACAGCTGCTATCTCTCCGTCTCTATGTGCCTGTGTGTGAGTGTGTATGCATATGTAACTGTGTGTCTTTGCGTATCGGCAAATGTTTGAGTGTTTTGAGTGTAACCACGCCTGTGTGTGTGTGTAAATATTGCGCATTCATGCATAAAGATGTGACATTCAAACAATATGAGCCGCCTGCCAGATTCAAACACCCCTGAACCAGAAATAGTGACCGTGTTCGTGCATGCATGCGCGCGTGTGTGTTAGAGTGTGTGTTTGCCATATGCCAGTGTTGGCAGTCGCTGAGTATAGCCAGGCTGGCAACAGGTGCTCTGTGGTCCACCAAATGACAACAGAGAGAAGAGATTTTTGGCTCTGCGTCGTGTTGTTTTTCTCCATGTTATCTAACAGTGATAAGGCAATTTTTATTCCCTGTCAAGGCCACAGTTGTCAGTACACTTTCCACTCAATGCCATCTTTGAGATATGGCTGTAATAATCACTTCTTTTCCAATATGTGATGAGAGATTATCTCCAAAATCATTTGTCTTTAGTAGATCACACTGTGGCAAGCAAGCTAATGCTGTATTAAGTATATTAAGCATTTGGAAGAGATATGACAGAGAGAGACTGCTCAGATGTGGGCAGATTAGAGTGGTTACTCACAGGAAGTCAACACCAGTCAGTTTTTTTGGAGGATGGACACCTGCCTCACTAACACCTCTAGCACTGTTCTCACAGGAACAAGCTGTAAGCAAGGATTCAAGAGGAAGAAGAGAAGGAATGACAGAAGAAATAGTTTGTCCCAAGTGCAAAACCCAAAAGTTAAGCCAAAGGTCATGTCTAAAATCACTCTATGTTTACTTATATAACAGACTATATTTATTATCTGCCACTTTGAGTGTCCTTCTCTCAGAGCAAAAAATATATCCCTTAACAACAATGAATTAAGTGTACATGCCTTGGACATTTCTAGTGCTTTCTGCTAATAATCCCACACGATGATGTATCACATCTTAGGGATGAAATATACCAGTGGTGTGACTCTACACCTCTCAGTGATGACGCAAATTGATGATGATTTGTTAAATGGTTGTCCAAAATCTAAATTTATTGCTCACCATAGCGTAAACTGCTAAGTGTAGAGGGGCAACTATTAGTCAATTCAACAATTAGTTGATCAAACGAGATTTTTAAAGAACAATTGCCAACTATTTTGGCAATTGGCTGATCATTTCAGTCATTTTTCAAGCAATGAAATGCAAAAACAAAATGCTATTTTCAGCTTTTCAGGTGCAAGGATGTGCATATCAGTGAAAAATCTTTGGGTTTGGACAGTTGGTTGCCCAGTATTCTGTAATTTTGAGGGGCATTTTTCATTATTTTTAGCATTTTATCTATCTAAATGAGTAATTGAGAAAAAAGAATTGGTAGATTAATCAAAAGTTGCAGTCCTGTCTGAGTATCTCTTGGTAAAGTGATTTCAGAAAAATGTGAAAAATGTGCTACTGTACCATGCTGCTATTTTTGGCAGGCAGTGTAAAGAACTGTTCTGAAATCTGTGACTGGTTCAGGTTGATTTTCAGTTTGAGCAAACTAAGCATAACATTTCCCCAGTAAGTAGTTGTACTTAGTAAGTAAGTTAATAAAATGTTGTCATTTGCCATTAAGTATGACATGTGTATGGTGGACAGCATGACGATTTAATGTAATCATGACTTTAATCTTTATACACAGTACTTCTTCCCACTTTATACTATAATGTATGTAGCTGGTGTGGGAGGTGTGACAGCAATGTGAATAACATCCTATTTTGGTGCAACCAGATCGAGCATTTTATGCATTCTGCTGTGTTTGGATAATAAAAAGCAAACTGGGATCATAGGTGGAAGCTCAGCAAGAAGTGAACTATTCATTTATGACAACCGGTCTGAATATGTGCCATCTGCTACATGGCATCTAACAGAAGAAGAGGAGGAGGAAGGAGGTGTTGCAGAAATAATTTATACACTCCTGGTAAACTGGAGAATATTGTTACAATGACAGCGCATTTTTTACAATAATATAATATAAATATAAGAACAAACTCCTGAACATGATTAAAGTTGCACTGCTGAGTCCAACAGACACACACCGTTCCCTTCCCTGGCATATGCACATCACACAAAAATGTCTCTCTATCCTAAACACACACACACACACACACACACACTCTCAATATATAAAATGTAAACTCTACTTTGCAGAAAGAACCAACCTTCTCTTGCAGTAAATCAGCCAGTTTCTGCCGAGGACATTTTGTCATGATGAAGTAACGTCAGCCACAGCCAGCCTCACCACACAATGTGTGAGCAAAACAATATGTTGTATGTGTGTGTGTGTATGTGTGTGTGTGTGTCATATTGTTTGTCCCAGACTGTGCAGGGTTATTTCCAACCAGGACTAAAGGATTACAGTCCAATCCAAGACCCTCAATACACACCTCCCCCATCTTTCTCTCTCTCTCACACACACACATGCACACACCCCTAAAACCCCAGTCATCCTCATCTCACCCTTCTTGCTCCGCCCCCACACAGAACACCCCCTTTTTCACCCTACATTCATCCACCTCTCCTCCACTTTCTCACTTCACTCTCTCCCTCTAAAGCAAACATACGAGTTTCCTCAGAAGAAAAATAAATACTTCAATAAATTTGCCTGTTATCTCTTCTACTGTCACTCCCAGATGCAGGCAACCATACATTATTTTCCTCACACACACACACACACACACACACACACACACACACACACACACACACACACACACACACACACACACACACACACTCCCTCGCTCCACTTTGCGACACCACAGGCTTCATAGTTGAGTGAGCACTCTCTGAAGTCAACAGGCTGGCTGCTGGGGTGGAGCTACAGAGGGACACACACTCAACAATGGGCCTCTGATGGCAATTTCATGCAAGGTTTACCCAATCCCTTCACTCCAATTAGTGATCATTTCCTTCTGATGCACCAGGAGGTGCATGCAGAGAGGGACATTATATATAGCTATAAGGACAACTTTCCATCCAAGATTCCTAAAGCTCTATAACAAAAAAGAAGCAAAAATTGCAATATGTTCTTGATTCATTTATAACCTGGCAGAAAATAGTGAAAAATCAAAAATCATGTTTTTTTTAACATCATTAATACTACACGAACATGTGAACAAAGAGTAATGGTAATGAAGTACTCACATACTAGTAAATATTTAGCTTGTCAGTGTAAGAATACTCACCATATTTGACTGAATCCCTGCACATTTTTCATTTTCATGACTATATTATTGTCTGTGCTCCGTACGGCTTGTTTTGCAAACAGCAAAGGGGGTGTGATGCAAATCCCTCAGATTAAAATAAGCATACACACACAAATCCTGCTACAGACATAATACCACAAAACATTCACGACCAACAACTCTCATATTGAGGGCATCTGAGCACCCTGGTGTCAGTGTGTGGAGGAGAAAAACAGCAGAGGGAGGGAGAGGGACAGCAGGCAGGAGGAGTAGAGGAGGGTGGGTTGGGGAAGTGGTACGGGGTGGGGTGGTGGTGTGGTGTGTGTGTGTGGGGGGGGGTTCAGATTGGACACAATGCAAGGCTTTTTGTCTTCAGCCTCATTTTCATAAAGCTGAATATTAAGGAAGCAGAGGGTAGGCAGTTTGTAAGGGTCAGGGAGTTTTCAAGTTTGAATAAGAGCCTGAAGAAATGAAGAAGCCTTCGCAAACATAAAATATACAAAAAGGCTACAGTGAAAAATAAACTCAAAACAACTCAAATTTTGATGAAATCTATCCCTCAGGTTGCCAGTCTAAGACCTCACAGCACATTTTTTTAAAAGTAGGCGGATATCATATTTTCTCACCATTATAACTGTTCTTAAAAATCTGGAAAAGCTTCTCTCACCTACTCTTACTACCATTGCACTTTTCAGTGATCTCAGCTGGCTCCATTCAGTCATATCAAGTGACCGAAAGGAAGCAAAAACAGAGACGTCATCTGCTTCACCTCAGGGGTTAATTACAGGATATTTACCACAAGCTGATAACTTGTTTTCCTGAGTTGCAACTGCCCATCAAATCCCTTAAAATTTCGAAAAACCTGACAGGAGGTTAACTGAGACTATTTGATCAACCTCACCACTGACTCTCAGCCCTGGCTGACTTCAGTGACATTTGACCCAGACTGATACGGGTCACTGTCCAGCAGCTTTGAACTGCTGAAGAGCTGTTGCCTGGAACGGTAAGCACAGACTAGAAGCGTGGGGCGTGAACGAAGAGAGACCTGAGTTAATTAAGAGAGACAGCGAGTAAGTCTATCCTATCCCTGTCTCCTAACAGCAAACTAGTGGCCAGGCTCAAATCCTCTTACACTTACATCACTGAATAACCTGTCATGTACTAAAAAACTGATGTAATCAATACTGATGTGATAATTATGCAGTTCATGCAAGTATGCAAGTATGTAGACAGAAAAATGTCTTTTTTTGAAGCCCAAGTGCTGCAGGTCCCACTTAACCGTGAGACAACATTATACTCTCATACGCATTTGGTTAAAATTCCTTGTAAATAAGCGCTGACTTTCTCCTCAATATCTGTCCAGTGTAATATCTCAAAAGCTAGTATGTGTTTCCAAAGTGACCTTTTTAGGAAATAAAAGAAAGAGCAAAAAAACAAACAAAAAAAATGAGTAGCTACATCAATGACAATAAACTTAAACAATAAACAATAAACTTTAAATAACTAAACTTAAACTAAAACCTTTGATAACAACATCATTAACATTTCATGCATGATACACAAGATACAACCTAGGTGCTATGCAGGAAGCAGCTCACACTGTACCATGCAATCATAAAATTTTGGCTTTGAATTGGCATGAAGTCATCCTGTCAGTCACTCTCCAGTCATTCTTTCACTCTCGGTTCTCCACTATGTAATAAACAGAAGTGCTGCGACACAAACTGACAGGGCAGGAAATTGAGTCTTTAGAATCTTAGAGAATAGAGTCTTATCCCCCATAAAGTTATCTAATTTCACACTGGAAAATAATACAGTTATACAGGTTAATATGGTAATAGGCATGAAGCAGCCATTCAGCACCATAACATGTGTGACCTGTCTCGTGGGAATGCAATGACCTGCAGGTTATCAGCAGGTGGGGCTTTTCCCTCATGGTTAACACCATTCTCTGCTATCTGTTAGGCTTCTTCATCAGGTAAAAATAATGTGAAAAGAGCCATTGAAGTTGTCAAGTACTGCAGGTTACCTGAAAGCCAAGGTATGTTGGTGGACAAGGACATGAAACAATAAACACACTGCATAAATACAAGAAAGGGCTGTTGCCTGAGGCGTCAGTGAAGATTTCCAATGTCACACTTTTTAATAATAACATCCTCCAAACTGAGGGAGCATAGAAGGCATGACCATGGTTATTCAGCATGGCAACACGCGTGACAGGACTGATGGAGGGTTCAATAACATGTAACCTAAGCAACAGATAGCCCTTGAGTTACTATGTGGATGTGATGATAGTGGCACAGAGGACAAAGGAGTGAGGATAGTAGTTTGTGTACATGATTTTGTGTGTGTGTGTGTGTGTGTGTGTGTGTGTGCATATGTGTGCAAGCAAATATTGTAGGTGGTTGTGAGGAGGGAGTGCCAAAAATAAACACAGTCTTTATGATCCAAGAGACTTACTTTTGTCAGCACAGTTTGATATTAACAAGCATCAGAGAGGAACGCAAACTCACTCTATCTGACCATGCATGCTTACATTTTCTGCACTACCATGTATATATACAGTATTTACATTACCCTATATGCTGTATTTGTCACTATATGCGTCACTATATTGTTACTGTTACCACATTACACATCTGCAAAACAGTCAACATAAATCATTCTAATTATTCTGCAAAGCTGTGTTCACCTTAAATATTAATTTAGGCTATGCTATTAAGCAAAGGAATGTTTTGCTCTATTACTGAATCTCTGTATGTTATTATTGCTATATTCTAGTTAAATAACTGGTATGGGAAAATCCAGACAGCATACAGCCTGTCCTGCAGTATAATTACTTACTATCCCCCCACAGAGTCAGACAGTGTGCACCACTGAGTTGTTGCTATTATAAGAACTGTGCAGTAAAAACAGCCTCTACCTGCTCGATCTGCTGACCCACAGACAAAACAAACTATTAGACACTGGTACATATTCTACAGTGCGTCAAACATCTTACTGAAACTTCAAACAATATGGCAACACTGTAGTATGCTAGTACTGTAGTATTTCAACTCAAACCTTGTAGAGAAAATAAAATCCTTTTACAGTAAAGATGGTCACGGCTTGAACATATTAAGCCTCTTTTAGATATTTTATTTTAAAACTGTCAATTCACTCCTATACAACTCCAACATCTAATTTAATTTCTACAACTGCATGAGGTGATTATCTGTTCCACCACACATAAAATCTGTTATATGCTATAAAAATGGACTAGCCAAGACAGAATAATTACCTGTAGCTGACATTATAACAGCCCATTTAATGAGCTGGCAGGGTTTTAATGGCTTTCCTTTTTCTCTTTAGTCATAAGGGTTCCCACACTGGACTGCAGGCTGTTGGTGTTCAAAACTCAATGATGCCCTTTAAAAATGCAAAGTGAGTAATGATAAGGCAATTTTTTGGCCAGACCAGCAGGTGTGAAAAATAACAATAGATATTTGTCACTGTAATTAATATTGTAATTAATGAATATTGTACATGTGTTCCAAATGGAATCAAAATTACTGAATAGCAGATAAAAAACTAAAATTGCCCAACCTCCCCCCAAGAAATAGAGTCTGTCCAAATGGGGATTTAGTGCCTTAGTTAGGGGTGGGAAGTAAAATGCTGGCAGGCAATTAGTAACCTGCAGGTTAACCAATTAATCAATCAGCACTGATTATTGAGGAGTTATGAGGTCTTCTTGATTTGGGAGGACATGAGGTTTCACACATACATGTTCACATCTCATCTACTCTTGACTATAGCAAACTAGACTTCCATAGTATTTCATCACACCTACACCTACAAAATGTGCACTTTTCATCATACAGTCCAGCATTTGAATAAAAGAAAAAAAATCATCACGTCATTTACACACACACACACACACACATTCACACACAAAAGAACACACATACACGGTTACTCAGCTTCCTGGTACTTCCTGAACACAAAGCCTGGGTATTCCCTTGATATGGAGCAATTAGCAGTTCTAATAAAAAGCCAGCCTCGTTAGAGTGGGAGAAGCTCATTAGTCTCTCTCGCTAATTACACTGAAGCACCAGGGAGGACACACGAGAGCAGGGGCATCTCATTCACTGGCCATCACTCGCACACACTCACTCACACACACTCCCACATAGCAGGTACAATAGAAACACACTAACACACACTCACCTTCTCATGTTAATCAGGCTTTTCAGACCATGCCCTTGACACCGAGGGTTTTTTCCTGTGTGATATCTTTCTTGTCTTTATCTCTGTCTTGTTCTTCTCTCTCTCTCTCTCTCTCTCCCACACACACACACACACACACTCTTTTGTCACATTATCTGACACAGCTGAAAGAGTACATTATCAGCACTATTGGTCACTGTAAGCTGGAAGATGCTCTGTGGTTTTGGGGTTTATCATTGGCCCCACCGGTGGGGCCCAGACTTGGTCTCATATAGGAGACTAGTTCAGGTTGAGTGGAGCCGACAGCTTGTCAGCGGGATGTGGCTCTGAATGGGAGGGCCAGGGTAGTGATGGAGAGGTGAAAAGTCAAACACTCAGACTGACAGCTGACATCACCCAGAAGACTGCAGTGTGGGGCAATCAGACATCATGGACATGGTTGGAAATCCTGATGTCAGTGAGGGCGGTATTGTGTGGTGTATGTCTGTGAGAGACAGCGCAAGGACGAGAGATTTGAAAATCCATCTTGTCTTGTTCTATTAAACTTCTCTCCAAACCAAAACAGGCCTTTTTTTTTACAGTTAGTCCACTACTTTGGTCTTGACCAAAATATCTCAACAACTATTAAATGAAATCTGGTACAGATATCCTTGGTGCTCAAAGGGTGAATCCCAATGACTTTTCATCATCACCAGTAGTTTTTATGTATTCAGGAAACTACATCTAGTAGATGAACCGGCACAAAATCCAACCATTCATAGTTTGCAGACGATGTATGATAATATCGTTGTGATTCTATAACTTTTCTTTTATCGCTACCATTAGGCTAGCATTTGTGGTTTTCTGTGAAATGTCTTGAAAACTACTGGTATGGACAGACATGAAATCTGGTTCTGACACTCATGCCCACCTCAAGATTAACTATAATAACTCTGGTCAAAATTTCAGTCTTTCCTTTGTTTAGTGTTAATTAACAAATGTTACCCTGCTAACACACTAAACTAGGATGATGCATATAATAAATATTATACCACCTTAACATCAACATTGTTAGCACTATCATTAGAATGTTAGCATTTAGGTCAAAGCACCACTGTGCCAAAGCACTGCATCATAAAGCTGCTAGAATGGCAGTAGACTCTTAGTCTTGTTTACTCCCAAAAATAGATTTTCCAAATGCTCTCCAGAGGATAAATCTGACAACTGCTGTGGTGCAGGAATTACTGTTTGTATTATCAAATTATTTTTTCTCTCATTCAGATGGAGAAAGACTTAATTGTGTATTCAGCTACATCCAAATATAAAAGTCACAATCAGCCATGGTTTAACCTGCTGGGACAAAACTACCTTTTTGATTGTTTTGGCATTTGAACATGGATCTTTGAAAAACAAGCTAAAAAAAACTGGTGGGGATGCAAGCTATTTTCATATGTAAGCACCACTTTCAGATTTTTTTGCCCAAGCTTAGTCTGCTGATGAACATTTTGTTTGAATACGAGAAAGATAATTATTTTCATTAATAGCAACTAATTTGAAAGAGATGCGAAGCCTTCCACACATAAGCCGACACAGCAGTCAGTGCAGTTGGTAAGAATAAAGTGCCACGCTCTCTGAGGTTGATCTGACATGAGAAGGTCTAATCTCTACCACGGTCTGTGTCTGACCTGACAGCTCCCGGCTCGGCCAGGCACTGATGCTGACGGGGTACCAGTCATTAGCCAGTGGGTTGTTTCGTTGGTCTCTGACAGAAAGAGAATTCAGAGTTACACAGACAAAAGCAGCACTGTTCAGAGGAAGGGGAGGAGAAGATGCAGGAATGGTGCAGCATTTAACGAAACAGACTCAAGAGGGAAACTGTTATTCTAATTATTTCTAAGAGGATAACACCTTTTCTCTGAACTGATGAAAAACGGTTGACTTGATTGACTTGTGTGACACTGAAAGTAGATGACCCTCTTCAGTCCAGCTGTCACTCAGAGTCTCATTCCTATTTTCAATTATATTATCATCAAAGCATTCAAATTGAACTTTTCCTGCATTCAGCTGGGAACAAATTTCCACCTGGGATGAACACAGATGGGCAGATCCAGTATCTCCGTGCTCCTCCCAGTCAGATCCCCCACTGGTGTCACTTGACAGCTGAGTGACACAGCGATAGCAGAGTGGGGCGGGATGCGGAAGGGAGGGACGTGATGAGCCGCCACGTTTTCACACCATTAATTATCCAGACATCACCTCTCCCGTCGCAGAGGATTTTGCGGGAAAAGGTCAGCCGTCTGGCTCGTATAAAGACCAGCTCGCCATGCATCTCACGGCCCCCCAGCCAGTGCTCTGCCCACGTCACACTTCAGAGACATGACTAATGCCTCAACAAGACTTCTAATGGCCCCCAAAATGCCACAGCAGTGCCTGTTAATGCAGCCATAAACAACACCTAGACTCCGAGGCTGAGGCCAAGGCCAAAGACGAATGAGGACCGAGAGGAGGGACTGGTGGGAGGATAGAGGAAGAGAGGTTGTGGACTTGGCAGAAAACAAGGAGTGAATAGCGTGACAGAAAAAAAAAGGCACTTGTTAAGGATTGAAAATCATTATTAAAAAGAGGAGGGGTTATAAATAGATGTGGTATACCTCAGCGTGATGCAGTGTGCACAGAGCTGGCATGTAAATGAAATGAACCACTCCTGCTGGCAGGTGGCAGGTAAAATTACTGCTTTTGATAGGATAACCTTCGGCTGGGCACAAACCGAGTCAATTAAGCAACAATCTGACATAGCATACATCAGCAAGATCAACAAGCCGAGAGAGGACCCCGCTTGTCCCAGCACAGCACTCTATTATAACCCACTTTCATTAAACAGCAGCTCCTCCACAATTTCTCACTCACTCTACTTTCTTTCCCTCGTTACTCATGTTTGAATAGGAGCAGTGTTTTCCCCCGGGAAACTCTGGTGAAAGACTGAGTGGGCAAGTGCTGCACAGAGCATGCACTCAAACTTGTTATTTCCCTGGCTTATTGTGCGAGGAGATGATTATTGTAGGACAGAGAGCAGACTGAATCCACTCTGCTTTGAAGTGGAGGAGACACAGGAAGGAGAAGAAGAAGAGAGACAAAAGATGAGGACTAATCACTAACAGGTGATGGCTGTGAAGCTTGGAACAGAACGCTTGGGAAGGACAAGAGGGGATGTGGCAAAATACTAGGTGTACTGTATAATCTAACAATAAGGAGCGACAACAGTACAAACTATAGCCAAACAAATAACCACAGATTTCAATCTACACTTATCTGACACATTCTCAGCAAAGATTTAGCATCATAAGCTTCTTAAAGGTAGCTTTGATGGCACATTATTTTATTGGATTCCATTGGTATCCAAACAGGTATTTCGTGTTTTACATCCACCCGTTATATGGGTATGTGTAGTGTAGCAGTAACAAAATTATTATTGCCCCAATTGGTTAAATGTTTTTTTGTTTTTTTGTTTTTTTTTAATTAAGATCTGCATTGACATCTTACCAATCACTATTCCACACACAGAACACTAGCACTATATAACTAATATCTAACTTAATCTAACAGGCTGCGACTGCTGTGAATGGTTACTAGAATGTGTGTTTTAAACAAACATAAAAACATACAGAGAGACAGGACCACATTTCATAGTTATGCAGGTTATATTAAACTTCCAGGGCACCCGGATATGCAAGCTAGCATCCGGGTACCCTGGAAGCTTCACATGGATGTGATTTGTTTTGGTCTTTAAGCTCTGAAGAAGGCACACATATGCCAAAACATCATCTTACGGAATAGAATCTGCATAACTGTCAAATGTGCTCCTGGGTTACTGCAAGTTTTTATTGCTGCCTACAGTCATCAAGATGTCTTGTGCCGTTGAGCAAACCTCCCTACAGTTTTGAGCATTAACTACATAATGTCATACATGTGTCAGTAGATTAGACTCTCATTTTGGTCATTTTCAAAATGAATACTCCGTCATAAAAATAATCCAGGCAAAATAAAGGCCAAGGGATACAACTAATATCTTAAAGATGTAGTGTCTCGCTTTCTTCAAAGCAGCCTGACAGTCCTGAAATGCAATGAATCCCACAGCTATCAGTGATGAGTGTAAACAGAAATGAAAGAGTCGAGGTGAAACATTGCTTTTCAGCCTGGTGTTACTATTAAATTTATGTCAACCACCAACCAAAAAGGAGGGTGGTGTTAGAGGGGCAAATGAGGCCTCAGTTAAGTCTTCCAGAGATCTATTTTCATTTGACACTTGCAGATAAGTTAGACCCACCAATCCACCTGATTTTCATGTTTTGAGAGAGAAACCACATAAATCCATGAAAAAATAATAGGGAAGAACAAGAAACAAATACACCTCCTAGAGCTCTCTCTGCAGAGCAGCTGATCGTACCTGGACACATCACCTTTTCCTGCGAGTGATACCAAGTCAAAAGTCCCAGTATCAAGCTAAAAAACTTCAAGCACACGGCATTACTTGTGGAACTATACTCACTCAGATTAGTCTTATCAGTAGGCACAGACAGAACTGACTGGCCACAGTATCTCCTCTCTCTCTTCTTCCCTTCTACTTTCTTTCCCTCATCTTCCATTTTTACTCTACACTCCTCTGTCTTCTTTCATTTCCCATTCTCTCCTCTCTCCACTGCTCTCCTGTCCTCTGTGATGGGAAATGCACGTAGTCTGCCACAGGTAATTGCTTTCTCTCGCATGCAGTCTAATGTGCTCTCTCTGCCCCCCTTCTCTCATTCTCTCCGTCTTCCTCAACATAAAACAGATAGCTGACTACATGCAGCACATATTCAGGGACTAAAATGAATCTTCAGATTATGCATCTGTTGCACTGTTATGCTTTTCTATATGCAAAACAGTTCTAGTCTTCTTTTTAACTTCAGTGCTGTAGTGCTTCAAAACACAACAGCAAGGAAAGGCAGGTCCTTCCAGTACTGCAGTGCTTAATGAAATCATTTTATTCTCTGATTTTCAAACAAAAATTGCATGACGGAAATAAAAAAAATATTAAAATACTTGTCAGAATTACAGATAGCTCCTGCCAATAGTTAGATTTTGGACCACTTTGGGTTAAAAATAAAATTTTCTAGGTAAGTCACCTAAATTGTTCATTCAGTCAATATAACTGTCATGGATTTCAGACAGTCCTGAATTGGTTTTCTATCACACAGAAGTGTGTTTCATGGTGGCTGCAGGGATGACTGATGTCGTGTCTGTCTGGGCTAATCAACAGCGCACTAGGTCACCTGTCTTGCTTGACAGATTAGAAGCCCTCATTCATCTCACACACACACACACAAACACACACACACACACAGCCCTTCATACACACATAGTTGTCTGAGGCCATCACAAATTAGCACGGGCCGTCACCGTTTCCTTGCCAACTGGCCTGTAACCAGGCAACGTTGGTCGGTGTGAAGATGTCTTCAGTGGGTACATGCGCATGTGCACACACACACACACACACACACACACACATATACACACAGATGGGGCTTGATATGTGGATAGGTGTCAGACACTAAGGTATTACTTTAAATCCCCAGACATCTGATCCCTTCACTATGCCTGAAACTCATAGACGCAGCACATGAGCATACAGACGGACAAGAACACACACACACACACACACAGTCTATACACTGAGACTGATGCAGATTGATTCAACAGGCATATTGCACACAAACCACAGGAGCTGTTTCACCTAACCACTGCTGTCTGTCTACAAGTGTATTTTCCCATGTGACCTTGATCATTAAGCATTCTTCATGTTCTTGAGACTGAAAGAGGAAGCCCCTAACTGAACAGGCTGCTTTTAGCAAACTTAATCCTTCAACGTACAATGGCATTTGTAGAAAAATCCACTTCAGATCATGTAAAGGAAACCTTGGATCGTCTAGATATCAGAAAAGAAGATCTCAGAATAATCATTTTGGTCCGTCTGTGAATGGCAGGCAATCTAAATGAGATAATGATCAGTGCCTCATTCTCTCTTTAGGTTTGTCTGCATGAGCTCTATTTTATTTTAAGTGCAGCCCTCTTTTTTCTTTGTCATGGAAACGTAAGGTATGATTGGTGTCTGCAAAGCTGATATGCTGTGTAACTTGTGTTCGGTAGATCTTTGCAAACCTGATGTAACATTAGTTTCTGCTGAAGGTGTGAAATGTGCAACCTTTCTTTTCCCCGCAACCAGCCTGCCCTTTGTTGTGAATAATACTGCCATCCTCTTCATCTTGCTTGACTAATTAAGGTTGGATAAAATAAAAAAAACTTAGAGGCACTCTGCCTTAAGCAAACTCTCCTCTAGAGAAAGCTTTGAGAAAACTCTCTTCCGTGTAACTATAAAGACCTGAGGATTGACAGCACCTCGGAGCAGCTTAATCCAAATTAAATGTTTCTAGGCAATGCGGTATCAATATGCTTAATCATTCCGCAGCGTGTTCTGTCTCCGTCCCATCAACATCTCTGCTAATTCCCACCATATCACAGCAGCTCGCTCCACAGACAACCACTGAGATCTATTACCCAGCACCACAAGAGAGGACTGCACACCCACTCACTGTCCCTGCACTCTGTCTCTGCCTCAGCCGAAAGCATTCATTAACACACACACATGCTTCATTGCACTGTTGTTGCACAAAGCCTATTTCCCCTCTACAAACTTGGTCCCTAAAGTTTCATATTCTCCTGCAGATTTAATGTGATCCAAGAAAGAGAGGCATTCAGGCGTCCAGGAGACACTATGCAGTCATCATATCATCAGGACTTTTCTTTGACAGATGTTGTAATATCAAGCAGAGGAAGACTGTTCATCATAGTGCCTCTGAATGCTTTTTCCTCCAAGTCCTGTGATGCTAGCTGTCAGCTGAACCTTGCCCAATAGACGCTAAAGTCAACAGTAGCGATGACTTGAGATAAACCTGTATTTGCCCTAGCTGTGAAAGTGTCAACACCAGAAAATTATTATACTATTGCAGTCCTGTCTCATAGAAATACTGCTTTTATACACCCAATGCAACAGCAAATATGTTTTGTAAGAAATGTAATTGCTCAGGTTTTGAATGAATGAATGAAGCCACACGTTTATTAACAGCAGTGGATTCGCAAAGAGGTGGTGGGGGTGGATGGCGGGCTTAGCAAGTGCTAAA